>NW_022990225.1:393443-993443 GCF_902827175.1 Gymnodraco acuticeps | reverse complement strand
TAGCAGTTGTAGGAACAACCACAGCTCCTCCAATATACAGTAAACAGGACGTGCAAAATCTAAAAGGGCTTTTCAGGCAGCAGACACATTTTGGCTTCCCTCAAGCCTGGAAGCTTTTCACAGCTGACTCAAAGATGATCTTTTTTCTTTTTGGATGATAAATTGAGGTTTAATGACTTGGTGCCGCTGTATGAACCAAAGCTGATGACCTGACAGAGGACTTGGAAATATCTCAGGTATGATTCACCTTATTCCCCTTCCTTTGTCCTTTACAACTGTCCCTCATCAAGTAAGTTAAGTTGTTTTTTGTCCATAAATCAGAGATTAACAACGTTTTTTGTAGTTAAATGAACAGATACTTTTATCAAATAAATGAATACATTAGAATACTTTAACTTTGTTAGTAAAGGTTGAGAGGAACAAATCGTTTGAAAGGCATTGTGAAAAATGTCATCTGTCAAGTCTCCGCAGACAGAAATCAGCAGGATTTACTTTCAATCGAAATGCATGACATTGTCAAAGGGAATCTGTGATGTGTTTGGTGTTTGGTAATGATGTGCTTTTCAATCTGATACTCACCTTGACAACTATTTAAAAAAGTAAACTTTTGATCATTTCACAGTATTGTGCTCGATTGAAGTTCATTACTTTTACACAGTATGGGGGATATAACACATTGCACACGGGAGATAATAGTTTTGATCATGGTTTATTTTTTGTATACATCACGGTAACTGTTACTGTTACTACTTTTTATAATACATTGGACCTTATATGAATAATCTGTGTCAATTGCATAAAGTACACTCTGCCAATAATTCATTTAATCAACAGCATCAAAGTCTAAAAGGCATGAATGATGCATCTGTTAAATTATGCAACGTTTTCTCATCATAATAAATTAATTGTACATGAATATACATTGAATGCTTTGAATTTAACAACACAATGAATGAAGCAATAAAAAGCACAGAAAATTAAGTACAGCAGGCGTAATGAATCAGTCCAACATGGTTGATATGCAGAAAAGTAATACAATGAAAAAGCTCAGCGTGATACTGCTGATTCGGAGCTCTTTGGTCTTTTAGGGATTCCAACTGGTTCTTGATGGAGTGATTTGTTAAACTTTCTGGGTCAATCAATATTTGTAATTATGAACAACTTCCTCCGAATGAACTTCCACACCATCTGATTATTGAATAGGCAGTAAATGGCTTTATAACTATAGAAAAAGACTTGACTCAGCTGTTGCAATACCGTTTGAACTTTACTGGCGTAGTCAGTAAAATTTAAGATGTAAATGTTCTCAAGTATGATCTGGATTGCACCACTGCTCATATCAGGCCAATGGTGCTCGTGCTATGATTTTTTAGCTTGGTTTGCAGACATCCATAAATCAAATTATAACCTTCATTCAGGATTACCAAAGTTCATAAAAGGGCTGTAAAACACCTTCTAAATGCCTCAGTAAATTGTAATTTAAGGACTGTTCCCCTTCTTTAACAGTCAATCACAGCAAAAGTGTTCAATATTGCCTATGAATAATTCACATAACACCTCTGAACTGTTGTATTTTCGCTCTCTTTACAGCTTTTCTACACATTCAGTGCCGGCACATTGTCCTCAATCTGTCAAGTGGAGAACCAAACTCAGTGTGAAAGGCACAGCCGGACAGTAACAGACTGTTATTCGTCACCATTACAGGCCGTGTGGACCGCGTGATTTACTGACCCCACTGGTCTGTAGTGGTTCCACCATGGGGAAGACTGGGAAGAGTACAGTGGACTTAAACTCCCCAACAGAGGTCAAACAAGCAGTTCCCTTTGAGGAGCTGGATATTGTGGCGCCCCCTGGTGATGAAAAGAAGGAAAAAGAAGAGCCACCTGACAGGGGAAGCTGGAAGGGAAAGTTTGATTTCCTCCTGTCATGTGTGGGATACGCCATAGGCCTAGGAAATGTCTGGAGGTTCCCTTATCTTTGTGGCAAGAATGGAGGAGGTATGTGCTATCGTGAGACTGAGGGAACCAAAATATCTTAAGTCAGTTTAAGGTTAATTCTGATAAGATACTCAATACTTTGAAAGCACACGTATTTAATGTTAGGGATGAAAATAATTGTATTGAGATGTGTTGAGTAGTACACCCAAAGCCACAACAGTTATACATACAAAGTAAAATGTGACAGCAGTGTCAAATCCTACGGAAGCCCTGTTGTTATGTTATGTTGGTTTTGACCCAACACTACTATGCCCACCATGAGCCCCATATGGGCATGCTACCCAATTACAACCAGCTAGCATTGCTGCTAAAGCCGATTAGACAATTAGTTAGTCAGCTACTTAATTGTAGCTAGCAATAGCAACAAGTATTTTCATATCTACCGCACCAAGTAAGGCTAACAATATGTCAGGCTAACTAGCATGCCAATGAGCTTCCAAATAAAACAAACATCATGTTAAACTAGCTAGCAGAGAGCATGTGTGCTGCCAAACCAATGCTCACCACAGTAAATTGTGTGAAACAAAATGCATTTGCTTAGTCTAAGAATAGTACATGCATGTCTCTTCTTCCCTTTTACCGACTCTTCCAAACGATAAGCCCCTTATACACTTAAACACTGCCTTCCAGCATTTTTCATATAATGATATGAATATAATAATAAAGTACGTCTTCCGGCAGGAGCTGTGGTTTAACAAATTGGTGATAGAGATGCCATTTTCCCAATATTACAGCAGGGTTGCCAACTTTGGTTACCTGGCTGGAGTGAGATTTTGATATCATGAATTATTATTATATATTATCATTATGTCAGTGGTCTAAAATGGTCAAACAACGGTGCCGACAATATTATCGTTTATCGCAATAATTTCCGGGAAAATGTATCCAACTAAATTAATTATCGTGAGAGGCCTATACATGAAACACACAGACACAAACAAATCTACAGACTTACTCCAAACTGCCAAATATATTAATTAACACACTCTCACTCTCATATACTCTTTGACTGTATTTTGGCCTAGTCGAACAATAAGCAGTAGACTTTTACTTTTTTATCATTTCTACTTAGATCTTAGATCTGCGCATGCGCAATACGGGTCGGCAGTTGCGGCTCCAGAGTATTTTTGTCGAGTAATCTATGGTGGGGCTCAAGTCAGTATTTGCAATGTAATTACATACACGCTCCCCTTGACAGTGAAACGCCACGCGTGAGGTTTAGATTATTTCCCTGTCTCAATCCAAATTGAACTGAATCAAATAAAAAGGCACATTTGTCTTGTAGTAAATAAAAAGGGCGACCTGGAGCCAATCCTGCAATTTCCCCACAGGTGAAAGAGTTGACCTGCTGAAAACCCAACCCCTGCAGGGGGGTCTGGGGGGATTATCCCCCAGGAGATCTTTTGAAATACTAACATAAAATACACATTCTGGTACTCTCTTGAGAAGACAAATAAATAAATGTATTACTACACGACATATTTAAAAAATGAATGCCATTTTAGTTTTGTGTTACTTTGTTCTGAAAGCTGAACCTGCTGCTCCTCCCAGAGAGAAGAGGGAAGAGGCTGTGTGAATGACTTTACATTGTCAATGTAAAGTCATTCACACAGCCTCTTCCCTCCTCTTCCCTTATCCATAAGGGTGGATAGCCCCCATTGTTCTGTGTGTCAAAATGAAAGACAGCCCACACACCTATCAATCATCAAACCGTGGGGTCTTATTTCATTACGTGTTGATTTCTATCAACACGTAATGTTGTATGACTTGTATCGATGTATAGAGATGTACTACAGCAGAAGTATTCTCCGTCGGGACTTCCTGCAACAACACCACGCCGTTATCTTGATTCTGATAGACCAGAAGACATTATCAAAGATGCTCTATTGAGAAGACGATCATTAAATGACAAACGTTTTCAAAACCGTTTCTTGTCTTCGGTATTATTGTTTTTGGCGTGAGAATAGTTTGGGCAGCGTGAGAGCGTGAGATTGAGAGTGAAAGCGTGTGTCACACGCCAGATGCGTGAGAGTTGGCAACCCTGAATTATTTAAGCAATCATACACGAGAGGCCGTTCTTTAACGTCATTATTGGTACGACAGTACTGCGGCAGGACCGAGGCGCTTGCGCCGAGGTCCGTACGCCTGTACTGGAGTACAAAAAAAAAAGGCCAAGAGTATACCGTTTTTCTCAGACGCGGAGGGATACTGACTTGTTGTGAAAAGGCACGTTCTATTTGACCGTTCTTTGATCGTGGAATCAAACACGCCTATTGACCAATCAGAGAGCTTGCTCACACCTATGTGTTATAGAATACAGCGATATTACATTTCCTCTCAGCCTTAAAGGTGGGGTAGGTAATTTTGGAGAAAGCAGCTCGAGTGCGCTAGAATTTGAAAATACACAGCCGGAAAAAATCTGCCACTTCCTTACAGAGCCCCTCCTCCAACACACAGGAACGCGCACATGACCAATGAGGGCACGAGATAAGTTTGTGCGGTTTGTGCACAGATGGAAGGCTGACAGGCAGGTAGGCCATCCAGTTATTTTAGCCGGGCCGGCTAAAATGATTGGTCGTGCTTTTTACAGTAGCCTACTACGGCTTCCATAGATGACATTTGTTTATGGATTTTTTGTCAAAGCACTTAAGATATTCATTGCCATCGGGATGTTAAGAGCATTCCATGGAATATAACAAAAAGTGTATCTTGAGCCGGTTTCTCAAATTACCTACCCCACCTTTAAAGAAATGTAAAATTAAACTTAATTGTTTCTAATTTAATAGCTTCCCCTTTATAATGATATTATAATAGGCATTCCAAGTTAAATCATTCTGACATGAAACCCTCAATCCTTCTTATTGCTGTCTACATTATCTTACCAAGCATGTTTTGTTTGTCTCCTTTGTGATGATTATAGGGGCCTTTCTGATCCCCTACTTTTTGACCTTGGTGTTTGCTGGGATACCTCTCTTCTTCCTGGAGACGTCTCTTGGACAGTTCACCTCAGTGGGAGGAATGGGAGTGTGGAAACTAGTCCCTATGATGAAAGGTAAGATATAAAAAAACAACTGTTATATCATTTGAATGTACGGTACACATATTTTGAGTTGCCGACATGCTTTTGAACATCCTAAATAAACTGTATGCTACCAATAATATGCACTTACCACTAAGCTTTGTTTATTAGTAGCACATATATATCGGTCACACACACAGTTCAAAATTGACCTTGAAGGACACTCTCCACCGATATTTTCACTTGACATCAAGCCCTTTCCCCGTGCAATTGCACCAGTCACAAAAAATAACAAAGACACCAAAGAGGAGCATAAACACAAAAGCTAGAAAAAAAGTTTTGTGAACAACGTTTTTCATTTAACAATATTTTGCAGTGATTTCTTGGTGGTAGCAATCATAACACTGCCTCAAAGCTCAAATAGCTCGAGTGAAGCGCATTTTATCTCCCGCCAGCACAGATCGCTATATGAAAGTGAGTGTGCTGCTGTGCAAACTAATACTCAAAGCCAAGGGCAAGTACACATTAGGAATAGGAACATAAAAATGATGACCATAATAACTCACATGCTGAGTGACTGAGGAGAGAGTTTTTTGCACCCCTTACTTATTTTGTTACATTTTTCCTTGCATGTTTTGCTGACTTCTCAAACATTGTAATGTAAAATGCTGATGTCTGCCTCCTTCTTCTTCAGGTGTTGGTATAGCTTCAGTGGTTCTGGCCTTCTGGCTCAACATCTACTATATTGTCATCATCGCCTGGGCACTCTACTACTTATTCAACTCCTTTGGTTCGGTATGTTGCATAATCATTTGGGAGTAACTAAAGTTGTGTATATTCTAAGCATTGCTAAACTGATTATAATGATTTGATAAACAGCATATTAAACTGCAAAGAAGTTATTAAAAAACATGTTTAATTTATGATTTTCCATGCAAACATGTGATAGTTCAGGCTTCTCAAATGGGACAATTTGAACAGGACAGGAAATGTAATATAGTTAGGGAATTTGTGATAATTTTTATAGACCAATGTAGTATTAATTTACATGTCAGATGACTCAATTATGAATACAATAATCAATTGCAGTCCCACAGTTTCTGTTAATTTTTCCCATTTTGTTAATTCTAAAATGTAAGTGCTGAAATTAAAACAGGGAGAGTTTTGTCTCTTCCAATTTTGCTGTTTGGGTTCACTCTCTTGGCTCTCATGAGGCCATGAAAATCTCTGATAAAGTGACAAGGCGCATTCACACTGCGGTACTTTTCCCACAAAGGTTCATGTGAACTATTTAGTTCGCATGAACTAAGTACAGATCGCGTTCACACTGGAAAAAGTCCGTGGGGGTGGATTAGGCAAATGAAGCCGCTGACGTCACTTGTTCTTCTTCTGCTTTGGGTTTACTGGCAGGCCGCAAACCACTTCACGGCGTATACTGCCGCCCAAAGTCTCCGGCCGGAAGTCCCCGGAGTTGGGGACTGGCTTCAGTAGAAGCTGCTGGGAGTCCCAGCAGCCTTCCGAGTAAATCGCCAGAACGCCGACACCTCCTCATCTCTACCGCTCCCATGTTTTATTTTGTGTTGCCATAAATTAGTCTCTCTGCGTTTCTGCGCTATGCTAATGCTAATAATGCTAATGCGAGGATAATAAAATGGCGGCTTCACAAAACTTTTTGGGAGTTTTACGGGGCGTGGTTTGCAATCCGCCCAGCCAATCAGAAATATAGCTCTTTTCTCACAAAAGAGCCGCTCGAAAGTCCCTGCTCTCTAGTAGTGATGGGAATTCCGGCTCTTCTTGGTGAGCCGGATCATTTGGCTCGGCTCACCAAGAAGAGCCGGCTCTTTCGGCTCCCAAACGGCTCTTCAGTTTACGACTTATTATACCTTTTAATTAAATCAAATGTAGCCTCATAGGCAGCGCGTGAGGCTCAGGTTTGGGAAGGCTAAATAAAAATGTTTACCTGACACTGCCCGCCTCTGGCGTGTATAGAAAAGAGATCAACTCAGTGACCAATCAGAGCACAGTGTGCGGAGTTTAAATCTATCACGTCATATTACAGGATAAATGAAATACAGTTTAAACTGCCGTATGCAGAGAAGACGCCGACGTGTCGCACTTATCATTCATATCACATCATCAATCAGATAATCGATCATATAATATCATCATATATTTCCTTATCTGAGTCAGCTTCTCGAGCCGTATCTGGCCGTGCAACACTCACAGTGTCACATAGGCTACTGTATGCAGAAGTATTATTTTAAGCAACACATTAGCTTGACGAAACACTCAACTCAAATGTAGCCTAATTAAAGTCAGATCCACTCGTGTCTATGGGGCAGTGATATCATAAAACTGTTGTACGCTTTCAAACACTCGGTAGTTTATTTATTTTGTAACCAGTTGTTCTATATTCACCTTGCAGGTGCAACTATGTGGCTTGTATCCTGGATTATATGTTTAAGTCATGGGTAGTTAAAGCTCATATTTGTCTAATATTAGTTTACTTTTCATTAATGAAGTATGAAGCTGCGCTGTCAGTACACTTGTCCCTGTTTGTGATTGGTCAAATGTAGCTAACCCCGCCCCTTTCACATGAATGCGCTCTCAGCTGGAGAAAGAAACCCTTGCTTGATTTACAGAGTTGTTAACCAGCGTTGTAGGACTGCTTAGCGATATCTCGTTTGTTAGGGTTAGTTAAGATAACTCAAACATATCCAGGGTCTGTTGAACTGGCTTCGTAGTACAGTTTACTGGTGGCTGCAGTGCATAGCAGCGCTAATGTCAAAGACACACACATTATATTTTTATTTTACCAGGATGCAGTGACAAAAATATTTGGGAAGGTTTAGCCTTCCCTAGCCTACAGTACCCGCCGCCCCTGTGTAGCCCTGTTTTGACTAATGATTTATATGTGTACACATATATCACTTAAATTATTCAATACATCCTTTGTACTGAAGTATTCAAAAGTAAAAATTACATGTTTAATATAAATGATTTGCTGTGGCCAATTGTTTTCATTGCATATACAGACCCGTGCAACTCTCTGATACCACCCAATGAATGCATTGACTTGCTTGTAGAACCATGCTACACAAAACAGATAGCAACACCTATAAAAACTATTTTAAAAAAAAGGGGCTACTGTATCGACCTATATAAAGTATATAAATATAGTTTTGTTTTCAAAATACCAAAAAGATCCTGCATTTGAGCCATGCCTCATTTAGCTCTATTTGCTCTTTCCAGCGCTGTTTTTGCAGGAGCCTGATTCTGTGAGCTGCAGCTGACCACGCCCCCCTGCAGGAGAGGGGAGCGTGCTTTGAGATCAGCTGCTGGGCTGTCAGAAGAGGTGGAGAAAAAGAGATCTCCGTCCTCCGTGTTTTATTCTTATAGAAGTAAGAAGAGAAGTAACGGGGCAGAAACCCTCCTTTTTACGCAGCGGTCCAGACATAGACATCAAACGGCGACACATATTCAGTTGCCAGTTACTTTGGCATTAGGGCAGGGATATCTATATACTTTCCAAGGTTTGTGCTACTTTTAAAGCAAGCAACGATGTTTTCAAATCTGTAATCAAAAAGCTCCTCAAAAACACTATCGAAGCAGTTCCTGCTGTTGCTACGTTAGTTCAAACAGTAACAACGGACTACTTTTCTTAGCGGATGCATGTCAATTTAAATCAATACATAAAACTATTTTTTAAATCAATAAAATCATTTTCTAAATCCATAAAAGCATTGCCATTAATATTGGGAGTCATGTCGTTACTTTGTTGAGAATGTGGCCATGTAATAAGCGGGATAATGTGCACATTGCATAATGTGCCTTCATGCCGATCTAGATCCCTCCGCAAAAATGGCTCGTTCGCGGGCGAGAGCCGGCTCCCGTCGTTCACTTAAAAGAGCCGGCTCTTTGAGCCGGCTCGTTCGCGACCGACACATCACTACTCTCTAGCAGTGACTTTCGAGGGGGTAAAAAGGTTCACATTAACTAATTTTAGTACCGGCTCTTTTTGGTGTGAACGCGATAAAAGAGTTCACATGAACTAAGTTCACATGAACCTTTGTGGGAAAAGTACCGCAGTGTGAATGCGCCTTATGGTACCTTCTTGTACAGTAGTGTCATGTCAGTGTTTAAAGCGTGTTTCTGCTGCCACCAATTGGCCAAAAAATCAATGTTGCAGGCTCAAGGTGAAGGTATTTTTGAAACTGCATGGTAGGCACAATTCAAATTCAGTTTCTACACTTCAGCAATGCGTGCAATGCTGTCATCATCTCATGTCCTGTTTATCAACACCACAATTGCACGTCTTTCTATCTACATTCTTTACTTTTGTATCGTGAGTGACCGGCTCAAAGAAGCCTGATGGAGAAAATTGACAGAGGTTTCAGAAGAAAGGATACAAAAATATATTGTTCAATGTTTTTATCTGGAGGACAAAAACCAAGTTAGGCTACTAAACTGTGGAGAGTCAAGGACACATGATAGAAGTGACTTTATCTTTTTCTGAAGAGCTATTTATCATACTCATACATTTATTTTTGTTTGCAGGAGCTGCCTTGGCAAAGTTGTGATAACCCTTGGAACACAGAAAAATGTTTTTGCAACTACAGCCTGACAGACACCACCAACCTGACCAGTGCTGTCACCGAGTTCTGGGAGTAAGATATACAGTAGGAGTGTGTGGGTGCAAGATGCCCTGTGCAAGAATATGTAGAATTATTACTGTCAACTACCTTGGCTTATCTGTGTGTATGTGTGTTCCTGCAGGCGTAACATGCACCAGTTGTCCAGTGGGCTGGAGGAGCCAGGAGAGCTGCGCTGGCCCTTAGTGGGCACCCTAGGGCTGGCCTGGATCCTGGTCTACTTCTCAATCTGGAAAGGAGTGGAGTGGACAGGAAAGGTCAGATTTTGTGCTCACATGTCCGCCTTATTCTTTATTTAACATATTCCCATGAAATGTTGTACAAAAAAACATGGTACCTACTTCGGTGATCTCCCAAATGGTCTTCTAGCACATCATAGGATTAAAACATTTAGTTTTCTCAATAACTATTGGATAGATTGCCAGTCCTTCATGTCCCCTTCGTCTATCACCATCATCAGTTAAATGTATCCACATTATGCAGAACAAATGACATTCCAATCAGAGGATGTGTTAATTAGCTCCACAGATTCGAACAACAACCTTAAATATATTAAATAAATAATAGAGACATGTATTAGTATTTATTTATTCTTCGATAGAGTGTTTCTATCTGCTGTCAACTCTGTCTTTCTCTCAACATTTTACAAATAGACATGGTTTCAAAATGTATTATTCAATACCAAACTCCTGGATGATTTAGAAGGGATAGCAAAGAGTTAGAAGAAAAAAATATATCTCAACGTTGGATGTTTTAAATGACAGCAAGTCCATGCGATGTACTGTAGGAGAGCAGAAACACATTTGCACATTCACTGCTAGTGGATAATTGGATTTTAATGTGTGGCATCTGAGAGCAGTGAGAAAAATGAATTCTCCCCGGGCCCAAATCGTGACGGACAGCACCAATTAAACATAATGATTATGCAACAGAGCTGCAGGCCAGAAACGTAAGGCTCCGGGAAAGTCTTCAAGGCAAAGAGAACGCATGGAAATATTTTACTCTTACTGAAGGACAGTTTTGCATCTCCTGTTGAGTTTTTTAATTATACAGGATTCTACACTTATTTGTATATACTGTAACTGGTACTTTGACAGTATGTTGCCCATGTGCATTTTTGTTATTGTAATTTTTAAATGTTTTATTCATGCCTCTTGATTAATATCTTTGCTATTTTTGGCTCTTCACTTTTGCTGTAACAATATAAATGTCCCCTCTTATGGACGAATACATGTGATTCTGAGATGGCTTTAATTTGAAAGCAGGTATGCTTGACTTTTTAGTCCTCATTAAAGCCACATATGGGTTTGATTTAGAATATAAATTAATGCCCTTTGAACACTTAAAAAGATAAATGTCCTCTATGATTCTCTCAGGTTGTGTACTTCTCAGCCACCTATCCCTACATCATGCTGATCATCCTGTTCTTCCGTGGGGTCACTCTGCCTGGAGCCATAGATGGGATCCGCTTCTACATCACTCCAGACTTCAATAAGCTCCTCCGCTCTGAGGTAGACAGTTTCCTCCAATCGCACAAACCTGATCAAAGACAAACAGACGTGAACCTGGAAGTGTGTGTGTTTCTGACAGGTGTGGCTGGACGCAGCAACTCAAATCTTCTTTTCTTACGGACTGGGCCTGGGCTCGCTCATCGCACTGGGGAGCTACAACCCCTACAACAACGATGTATACAAGTAGGAACACGCTTTCTTTATCCCGATTGTTCATATCAAGTAATGTTCTTTCACCTAACTGTGAAGTGTTTTTCTTTCTCTTCAGGGACTCCCTCATAGTGTGCGGTATCAACTCCTGCACCAGCATGTTCGCTGGCCTTGTCATCTTCTCCATTGTAGGCTTCATGTCCCATATCACTAAGAAACCAGTCGCTGAATTAGCAGCATCAGGTACAATGCTCTATTCTCTTCTTTGGCAATGCAAAACAAAGTCTAACAATGTTACAGTGGGATTACATTTTAGATTTAAAGGTAGTGTAGGTAAGAATGGAGAAACCAGCTCGAGTGCGCTAGAATTTGAAAGTACGCAGCCGCAAAAAATCTGCCCCTTCCTTCAGACTTCCTTACAGAGCCCCTCCTCCAACACACACGAACACGCACATGACCAATGAGGGCACGAGATAAGTTTGTGCACAGATGGAAGGCTGACAGGCAGGTAGGCCATCCAGTTACTTTAGCCGGGCCGGCTCAGATGATTGGTCGTGCTTTTTACAGCGCCACGGCTTCCACGGATGAAATATTTGTATATTAATTGTCAAAGCATTTCATTTATTCATTGCTATCGGGATGTTAAGAGCATTCCATGGAATATAACAAAAAGTGTTTCTGAAGTGAATTACCTACCCCACCTTTAAGCTATGGTAAACTAATAGAACCAATATCCTTCTTTATAAACAGTGAATAAATTGTCTTTTAAACTTCAGACATGTTATGTCAAAATACAAATACAAAATAACCTCACTGCACATTTGAGTGAATATACTGGATTTGGGGTTAAAAGGTTAGGTTTAGGGTTAGTAAAATATACTTAAAAAGGTGCTTGTGTCCTGTTTCTCAGGTTTTTTGACATGTATACATCGATTCTAATGCATTTTAGTAGGTTACAGTGTAATGTCAGTAATATGTAAGATTAAGCATTTGTAAAGTATTTGTTTTGTCTTGTTTGTGACATTTAGGTCCAGGTCTGGCCTTTTTAGCGTATCCTCAGGCCGTCACCCAGCTGCCCATGTCTTCTCTTTGGGCCATCCTCTTCTTCTCCATGCTCATGATGCTGGGCCTGGACAGTCAGGTACAAAGAGCACACACTTCACCTGCTGCTACAGATAGGATTATATATTTATAAGACTTTTGTTCTTAATCGACCCTGTAGCCATGCTTTACTCTTAAATACCATCAAAAGCTATTAGATCAAAGTTTACCATACATAATTAAAGGTCACCTATTGTGCAAAATCCACTTTTTCATGTCTTGTATACATAAACATGTGTCCCCTCTGCATTAAGAGATTCAGAAAGTTTCAGGAAAAAAGATTAGCTCTATTTTTGTCCTGATCTATTTATATATAAACCTGTCTGAAAATGAGCTGATCCGATTTTGGCCACTTTATGATGTCATAACGTTTTTTTGGCTTGTGTAACCATTAGCCAATCACCAACCAAGGTAACCCCCCCCCCTTATCACCTGAATCTCCTCCTAGAGCACCATTGAGTTCTTTGTAACCAAATCTCTCTCAGAGGGGCGTGGGGAGGGGCTCCTTGTTTTCATCTAAAGTAACAGACAGAGAATCAGCACTTTTGAAAGAGGGCTGAAACACTTCAGAGACATGTTTTGTATATATCTGAGACCTATAATATATTGATGAAAAAAAGTATAATAGGGGACCTTTAAAAGTGTCTGGTGCTCTCGATGACTGTCAAAGACGTCCATCATGAGTTTAACAATGCTAAATAAGAGTGGTTTTTAATAACAAACGGCAGTACTTTCTGACACATATCTCTTTATGATGTCATGTATCAGTTCTGCACAGTGGAAGGCTTCATCACATCTCTGATGGATGAGTATCCCATGCTGCTGAGGAAGAGGAAGAAGCTCTTCATCCTCTGTGTCTGCCTCGTCTCCTTCATCATCGGCTTCTCCAACATAACACAGGTACAGTTAGAAGACTTGGAGGATGAAACAGTTGTGTACATCTCGATAGATTAGCTTATACTTTGTGCTGCAGAATGTGTGTGAGTATTATGAAAAGGTGGATGTTTCAAAGCACATACAGAAAAGAGACCTCTGCTGCATTATGACAAAGATTGCACACATTTCTGTGGTGTGCATAAGGCATATTTTAATCAATGCATTTTTATTTTTTATTTTTATATACTTTATTAATCCTCGTGGGGAAATTGTTTCTCTGCATTTGACCCATCCTAGTAATGGGAGCTGTGTGCTGCCATTTTGAACGGCGCCCAGGGAGTAGTGTAGGGAACGGTGCCTTGCTCAGAGACACCTCGGTATCACTTGGTCTTGCCGGGACTTGAACTGGTGACCTTCCAGTGGCCAAGCCAAGTCCCTATCGACTTGGCCACCACCGTGTATTAATCCTCAGCCTCTGATATGTGTGTCTCTGTGTGTGTTCAAACCTCCCAGGGTGGTCTGTACGTGTTCAAGCTGTTTGATTACTACTCTGCCAGTGGGATGTGTCTCCTCTACCTCGTCTTCTTTGAAACTGTTTCCATTTCCTGGATCTACGGTAGGAAATCTATTTCATGCAGTCTACTCTTGAACCCAACAAACCACATCTAAAATAAAATGAGAAAAAGCGAATTAATGAATAAAACATGTCGATTTCCAATAGGCCTAAACACTGTAGCCGTGCAACAGGAAATTACAGGGAGTCTATCTGCTGCAACTTTTCTGATAAGGCTCTACGTCCAATCAGCCTTCCCGATCTTTCACCCAATATAGCTTTGTTCTCGTGCTAATTATCTCCACATTAACACACTCACTTCCTTTTTTTGTCTTTCTCTCTTTATTCCACAGGAGCTGAAAGGTTTTACAAGGACATTGAGAGCATGATCGGCTATAGGCCATGTGGCTGGTGGATGCTCTGTTGGAAGTACTTCACTCCGCTGATATGCCTGGTAGGCGGGAATGATTATTGATTAAATGTCCATCATTTGCTTTTTTCAAACTGGCATCTTCTCCCTTATGGAGGGAATTAATCATATCGATACATTGGTTTCCTCTGGGAATCCTAGATGTCTTCAACACTATAGTGCATTCTGTAATTGGCCCAGATTATATGGACTAAATAACAAAATTGCATATTTTAGGGGGTGTTTACCTTCAGTGCCATTGAAATGACCCCTCTGACCTTGGGGAAGTATGTGTACCCGATGTGGGGCCAGTTGATTGGCTGGTTCATGGCTTTGTCTTCCATGATTCTGATCCCGGGCTATCTCATCTACATGTTCTCTGTCACCAAGGGCAGCATCAAACAGGTACAAACCTCTACACATGTCTCTGTTTCCAATGTCTAGGTAGGATACTAACAGGTGGAACTAGTGGAAATGGGGGGGAAAAAATGTGTCGAGAGATATGGTTCAGGAAGCAGGGGGGGATTTAGTATGCAGTAAGAAGCATAACAAAATTGGTTTGGCTAAAGGACAAAAATCATTATTCTGTTTTTAACTAGTAAGGTATGTTATTGTAAGGTGAGTTAATATTCTGTTAGCGTTTGCATGCAGCTAAACCATATTTTCATTGGCCATTTGTAAAAATCTGATTCTATTTAACATTTAGTTCCCTTTGCTTTTCCTTGAATTAAACACATGTACATTCACACTATTTCATTGTTAATTTTGATCTATTTATTACTCCCCTGTCTCCCCCGTTTCTTTAATGCTAATGTGATGTTGCTGTCTTTACTTGACCAGCGTTGGCGAAAGATGATAACACCGCGGGATGATGAGAAGCCATCGGGGCATGAAGAATTCACACACACAGGGAGCGTGGGCGAAGCTCGTGTCTAGCCAGGATCGTTCAGGTTGAAATAATTCCCATCTGCCAGGACTTACTATAGTCAACATTGAATTTGACAATTGAACAGATGGAGTCTTGTACAACAATTTACAATCATTATTTTCTCCATCATACATATTATGGAAAACTGGAAAATGATGAGACACTTTTTTAAATAAATGTAGAATATAGAATATTTCCTGTTGCAATAAAAGAGTAAACTCTGATTGAATGTTATAGATCAGAATTGGACCTGTGTACATATATCACAAATATACCATTCATGTGACTGTATATCTTTCTCCTATACTTGTATATTTTCTCTTCCATTCAACAAAACCACTGTCTTGGTCTAAAAGCTTACCACACATGTCTTGAATGTGTTGTACAGAAAAATAACACAAATCTGGTAAAACTTGATTCTAGGTGTAAAACTGTAATGCATCAAAAATGGTTTGCTTGTGGTAGCTTAAAGAACCATCCAGCCACTGTGATATTTTTTCCGGCAATAAAATATGTGGATCATCCATTTGTTTTTTTTGTCAGACCTACAAAAGACTCAGAACAAAGAGAAACACATTTGTAACTATAATAACCTCAAAGCCCCACACTCAAATTAGGATCATTAATTTGCAGAAAAAGAGACAAAATCTAGCAGTTGATTTGAAACCGTTTATACAGCAGAGTTTGCTTATAATGTTCTTTAGGTTTATTATAACGAAGTGAACATGATTATAACTGCTTTAATCAAGGAAGAGGCTATGTATATGAAGGAGGATATGGCACATGTTGATTCCTCTTTCTTGTTTTACTGTTTTTTTGTTGCTGATACGAGTCTTGGTTACACCCTTTCAAAATAAAACATATTTCCATAGCAAGTCTTAACAAATTGGCCAATGGTGGCTTTTCATTTTTTTTTTAATTCAAACTACAAAATCAAAAGAACCAAAACAAACCACTGTAGTGAATAGACTTAAATCATCTTTAATAGCATGTTGATATATTGCAAACAGACAGGTAGAGAAGGAGGGAGGTGATGGTTCATATCTGTTACACTCAGTTTCCACCTGTTCTTACCTTAAATATGTCATTTGTATTTGAACTATATGAGCAAACACAGTGTTGAAGAGCCAGACCAAGTCGATATGGCTTTTATGAAGCGGTGCACTGGTATGGCAGAGCCCTTTTTTTATTTCTTTAAGAAAGTTAGCCACTACTGCGCTTCAATATGCTGCACTCCCAAAATGCTACATTGGTTTCCTTTCAAACATAAACTCATCATTTTCACTTTATTTCACACAAAGGATGTATTTTTCTCCACAAAAAGCTTCAACACATTACCAAGTTTGCAACTAAAGAATTGTGACAGACAGACACACACAAATGGCCATTGTTAGGCCTTACATTTGCTGTTGTAAATCCATTTTCTGTTCGATTGTTTTTTTTGGCTAGCCCAGAAACTAAAAGATCTGTCATCCTCATTTCCCACTGGTATGCTCACAGCAGATTCAGTCATGCACAAAATGATCTAAACCTTTGGGAATCAAAGTTCAATAGGCCTGATGGCATGCATGAGAAAACGATATCACATTTATATCTGAATTTCGATCTAAACAAATGAGCAATCGTACAATCATCATACATCCCTCTAAAATCCATAATGTCAGAACTGTTGCAACTGATTTGTATTACGTAACCTTCATACGTTTATTCATAGCCAGTAAAAAATATTAAAACTGTCATAACAGCTCTTTATTCATTAATGAAAGCGTTAATTCATCTTATTGTGCCGTGAAACGAAAGCATGAAGTTGGATTTGTTGACAGGAAAGTTAGGATGCTACTGTGAGGTCAAACACTCATTATCTCTGCCTTTTTTTCCTGCAACCTCTGTCTTTCCATGGAGGGAATGTTGAGCGCAAAAGGACAAAAAAGACGAGATAGAGACTTCCCTGCAGTGGCTCTTTGAGAATAAACCAACAAACCAGACAGGCGCGGGTCAGATGGGGGCTGAGTTAATCGAATGTTATTCACGCAGTACCTGGTGGGGCCATTGTTTAAAAGATGGATGTTGACCTATTTCCGAATGAGGGACGTGTGACAGGGTAATAGCATTTTGACGAGGCTAAAGGCAGCTTGTTGTCCTTTCCGACACTGCTCCAATGTGATATTTACAATCTAGGCTGGGGTGAAATAGAAAGAGATCAGATAATGCATTCTTTTCATCCTATTCTTAATTAAAGCAGGCTTGCAAACAGCACAAACAATACCATTAATGCCACCATTTGCAATATAAGCTGTGTGTGTGTGCCTCTTTAGTTATTTTTTTCTAAATGTCAGACTAAAAGGTTAGGAGGGAAAAGAGAGGATCTGAAACCAAACCTGCGAGATGTACGGACATAAAGAGACAGTGTCTGGATGTTTTGTGGGGAAAACACACAAAGGTTGAATATGCTTTTTACGCAAACCATAATAGAACACAGATCTTGACAGTTAACAGTTGCAGAAGCAGTCTTCATGGAAATTCATGGCGATGTCCTTGAAGAAGCGATGGAGCGTTTCACAACAGATGACAGCACAGTGTACAACATTTATTACATGTGAATGCTGTATCGAGTTCTAGAAAAATCCGAGAGCAGTTTCAGCAGCTGAAACAATTTCAGCGTATGAAAAAACCCCGCCATCAGCAGAAAACATGTGGCATTACTCCTGGGAAGCGTTAGCGATATTACACATGGAGAGTGAAAGACAAACAACAGGAGAATCCCGGGCCGACTTTTTGGTTTTGGCAGCATCCTTATGATGTGATTGGTCGCCTTTGTTTCCTGTCATACTTCACTGTAGGATGATCTATGGAGAGTGACAATTGAGTGAGAGTGTTTTCTCATGATAGAGAGCCACAACACAACAGAGGAGCGGAGGAAAAACGCAGCTTATCGCAGGATATCCTTTCTTCTTCAGTTTTTTTTTATCCAGGGGAGCAGAGAAGAAGAGAGAAGACTCTCAATCACCAAAATAAAACAGCACTAACCGGAGATAGTGTTTTCTTTTGAATGGAATATCAGTTTTATTTTATTTTTTTGTGGTCCTTGAGGGAGAAGCATGAAAGGGCTGTTTTAAAGTAAAGGATAGAGTTTTTATTTGTATTTTCTTCTAGCCCTAGCGTTTAATCAAGTGTAAAGAAGTCAGTGTAAGGTGGAGGCTATGTATTTTGGCACAGGTTTTCAGTAACGGCCCGTCCACACTACAGCTTCAAAAAAAGCTTGGAGCTGGGCGTGTGGGAAGCTCGACCAACAACTAATCACATGAATCTCCCGCCCCTGACACACAAGCAGCGGTTTGATTGGCTAGAGCTTGTACTGGCATATGAATTGATTGGCTGAGGCTTCCACCGAAAGCTTCAGAAGCTTCGAAAGTTGAACATTGCTCAACTTTTGCAGCCTGAAACCATGCCTGAAACGCCAGGAAAGCTCCGCTCTGCTTCCCACAATGCAGTTCGGCGAAAAGTGACGTCACCCCATTCAAAGTGAATGGGCAGACGCGTTGGAAACCGTTTTTGAAGCTGTCGAAGCTGTAGTGTGGACGGGCCGTAAGTGTTCACTATGCACGCAGGCGCACATAAAGCACAATAGGCATGAGGGGGGGGGGGGGGGGGGGGGTGAAGAGAGCGGACAGAAGCAGAGGGTCCTTGGAAGGTGTCGATCCATCACTGTCCATTTCTGTTGTTGTTGAGGATGCAACGAGAAGACATCCATCCAGAAACTGAATATCTGTGTTTTCCTAGCAAGAGTTAAAACTGACAAAAAGTTTTAGAAATGTGTTAAAACTACATAATATTTCAAAATACATGTGGAATCAAGTAAAACTGTATATATGCACTTTATTTCTCCGTTTCTCTTTTGAAACTTTTTCTTTTAGTTTATTTTCTTTCCTTAAATATATGCATATAAGTGAGATTTCATTTTTTTTTTATAGCTCTTTCATCTGTATATATATATGTACATTATGTACTCTTTAAATAGGTAGATAAGGGGTGGGGTTAGGGTGTGTGAACGTGGGTGTTTTAGGGAAAGACTACTAATTTATTTATTTACACCATGCTCCGTGAGCCACTTGGGGTCCGGTGTAGACTGAGGCGAGGGTCTGGGGGTATGTACTGGTGTGGGTGGTTGTAAGGCGGAGGTGGGGGGGGCAGCGGGGGCTGGTGGCCGTCGTTGCCGTGAGAGCTGTCCGGCGAGCGCACCGGGGTGGACATGGCCGAGTGGCTGAGCTGGTGGTGGCTGTGGTGGTGGTGGTGCTGGTAGTGGTGGTGGGTGGGGGTCTGGCTGAGGAAGGCCTCCATGTGTCCGTGGCCGCTGTTGTCCAGCATGAAGACCTTGACGATCTGCTGACACTGGATCAGTGTTTCGGGTCTCAGATCAGACATGCTGACGGCCGCCTGGTGGTGCTGCTGGAGGTGGAGGTGGTGGGTGGGGGTGCTTGTTGCTGACTGCAGCTGCGGGTGCTGAGGGGGAGGCACCGGCCCGTAGGTTAGCCCCTGGGGCCCCTGCTGGAAGAGCAGCTCCCCCCGATGGTTAAGAAGGGCCACGCTCTCGGGACTCGGAGCCGTGCTGCTGAGCTGGTACGTCTGAAGCCTGTTGTGAATTGACACCTAGTTTAGAAAACAGCCAAGAGAACAGCATCAAATGTTATAAAACTGGTTCCTCCTCTACAATCCGTCAAGCCCTCTTTTCTTTTTTTGGGGGGGTGATGAACGCACAGCACACACACACACAAGGCATGCGTGGGGGCGTAGGTGTTGAGGGTTCGGTGGAGGTGTTAAAATCATTGTGACTACTGCACACTCCCCCCCCTCCCCCCTCCACCCCCACAGGTACTGGGAACAGTGTAGCTTAGATGCTGGGAGCAGCAGTGTGTGACCGGGGTCAGGGGGAGGACAGTGGTGGGGAACGGGGTGCGATTCCACTAAAAAAAGGGGCCTGATGGTTCCAAAGGGGACACTGAGGGCCCCCGTGTCTCCTTTCAAAACCACTGTTTGGCGCTATGGTGACAGCGGACACGAGGAGACTTGTGGGGTTGGGGAGACCAGAACAAAGACGGAGGTCGTACGGAGAAGAGGGAGAGGTGTAAGGAGAGGAGGTGAGCAGACCGACAAACACAGACGTCACAGGCAACACTCATCAGAATGCAAACCTCTGTATGTCACATTTATTTCAACTCTATTCAAACTGTTCTAACCTCAAAGTCTGCTTCTGCTATCTGTCTCCCTTTCTTGTACCCTGCCTTGGAGGCTTTTCATGTGGCCTATTTTAGGAGATAGGTCACATTTCCAAGCAACCTTATACTACAATTCTTCAAAAGTATATGCCGAAGCCCAAAAGTATTTTGAGGAACAAGAACCATTTGAAATGCATAGCCTACTGTGTGTGGTGGAACAAAATGTGGAATGTGTTTGCGGCCAAAGCACGTCGAGGACACTACCTTTATATTTTTCGCAAGTAAATAGATAGGGTGCATAGTGTTTGTCACCTTAAATAGAGTAGTCCAATTACCAGTTCGAACACAACAACCTGTTTCTATTTTTATTTAAAACCCTGCCTTTTGGGGGATTTTGTGAGATCAGTCTACAAATATAAACATTCACAAAGGCGGCCATTTATAGAACCTCATTCTCACATTGTCAAGCCACTTAGAAATATACCTTATCGTTGTATTGATTTCTCTTCTTCGTTTCTCATTTTAATGTCCTTTTGAAAACCCACTACAGACTTATGTCAATAAATATATATATTTTTCTATTATAGTTTTCTTCTAGCCAACTTATTATTAGCTACGTAAGAGTCTCTAGCTTACTATGTAGAACATTTAAAATACTTGGCTTGATATCTGGAAAAAATATGTTTCCTTCAAAACATATTCAAGAATGCAGTGTAGTTGTATGAGACAGGATACTGTAATAATGTGCCTTTTGACTCAAGACTTGACTTAGCCGTTCGAAGATTTGAGACTTAAACTAGGGGATTTTGAAAAATCAGAACAATTCTTTGATATTTGGAGTGTTTTTTTTTTTTTAAATGCAGGACATCAACATATCCAGCCAAAACTAACAACAAGGTACAATACAATTGATGTATAGGTAGTTGGTCAAATGCATCATGCGCAATAATTAGCCATGTGCTTCTGAAAATGTTGTCTTTCTCAATCTACACCCTTGAAAGTCATGGTAATCGGCTGTCCGCACTACCACTAACCTGGTGGAGCACGTTTTTGATTAAAAGCTAAACCAAACACAAATAAAGCCATCCTCCTCCCATAGAGACAGACAAACAGAGCATGATGCAGTAGTTGTCCTTTTAAACTCTGCCAGCCCCCCCCCCCAACACTCCCAGCTGCAGCCAATCAGATAACGAGCCTGCCACATGTGACCTTTTCAGAGCAGAACAATGTCAGCTGGATGAGGCATAGTCCAAAGCATGCATGGGATTTGTTCCCAAAATGACTTTAATGCACATGAATTAAATAGTATCACACTTACATTATGTGGTGTTGATACATTGTTCTACTTGATCTTGACTCAACACAATTTTAGACTTTAGATTTAGACTTGAGATTGAACTTAAATCATCCCTTTTTCGATGTTGGTGTTAAAAATGATGTTCAACAAAATTACAGTAACCTTTAGAAGGGAAGTATATTATCTCTGATTGCATTTTAGTTTTTTGGATGCAAAAAATACACTTCTAATTATACTGGTTGAAACCAAAAGTGAACTTATTATTAACTTATTTCTGTTACTAAAACAGAATTGATTCCATGAATGTTCTTGAAGTTTTGTTTTAAAACGTAGAAAAAGTAGTTTGTATTTTTGTTGTGTTCTGTTTCAATTTACAACTTTAACCCAAACCCTAACCCTAACCACGTGTTTAGAACTGGGACTTTGATCCGGTAGAAAATACATTAGCCACAAACGTAATTGAGAATGCAGTTTAGTAGTCGGGAACAAAATGTTTTAAGAGAAAGGGTTCTCTGTAGACATACATGTTTCATTATTTTGTAAATCAGTCAGCCAGCCTTTTTTTGAATAACAAAATAGTAGGAGTAGTTTTAAGAAGTATACCTATAAGCTTGGCTACAGCTAGCTCCGCTTTGAACTACCAGCACTTCTGCAGTAATAGAAATACAAATATTTAACTCTTATTAGTCTATACGAAAACACAATGTTATGTTACGTGCTGAATTTATTTTTTAGATTACATATTCTTAATTTCAGACTGAAAATATTCTTTCAATTGTGATTAAAGTGAAGGACATCGTATAGCCAGCATTGAAATTCCTTTGGTCATCTGGGGAAAAACAATCTTTATACTCAGAAATCAAACTATTGAAAGGCACCAGAAAGTCAGCTAAGTCCTTATATCTAAAGTGCTTAAAGGCTCATTGACGCTGTTCTCACAAGTATGTGCCAAGTCGTCAAGAAGAAATAGTGGTTGGCAGATTGAATAGGAGCAAATGATAATGAGGTTCTTTCACAAGAGTTATATCAGCTCTTGTAAGAAAATGGGAGCAGCTTTTCTTACCTCAGATAACCAACATTAAAAGTCTATTATATAGCATGGTGAACTACCGTTGACCTTATTCAAACAGTCGCCATTTTGGTGAGAAACTACATCATGATTGACACGTTCACATTAGGTTAAACGTTTTTAATTGATTTTCTAAATGAACCAAGTCGTTTTTTGCATTATGGTTTTGTCCTTATTTAAGGGTTCTTGATGGGTTTAATAAAACGTAGTTAAAGTGAGAGAGGGACAAATAAAAAGGCTACAATTAAATGCTTTCGAGGTATACAAATTGCATTGCCAATGAAAATGATTGTACCCTGAAAAAACTGAAACTTTGACTTTGAAAATGTATAATGTTGACAGATTACATATAACTGTATTAGGTTATGAAAGCAATAATATTAAGTTGAATCTAATATTTAATACTTAATATGATTGCTTCCAACTAACCTAATACAGTTATGTGTAATCTGTTGACATAATACATTTAATTAAAGTCAACGTTTCAGTTTTTTCAGTGTAGGGAATGAAACTCTTCCCCTTTTAAAGTGACTTCCAGTACAAACCACGCCCACTTCCGTCTCCTATCCGAACAAGGAGAGGAATAATAGTGTTGGTTAAACACATTCAGATAAGGATATTGATGTTTCTGAAGATCCCGATTTGGCCACTTATATCTATGGGGCCGGTTTAAGCAGTATCCTCTGTGTGACCCTCCTGCTTTCTAAGATAAATGTGTTTGGACAGCTAACGGCTCCCAGTCACTGACATTTACTGCAGACTGCATGGTTGAGGGGAAGACGGCTGGAGAAGGTAGCTCAGACAACCATGAAGACTTCTGAACGTTTTTTAAATGTCTCTTGCGCAGCTAAGTGCATGTTTGCTCTGTTTTTATTGTCACTCTACAGAAAAGAAAGAGCTATGAAGCATTTAGGTGTGATGTATATTTATTTACTTACTTTTAACCAGCACCTGAGTAAAGATTAACACCCTAACATACCAGTGAGAATTAAACAGCCACAGTTGTCAAATTGACCGGGTGTATTTATCTTTTCGCTCCAGCCCTCTAATAGAAAAGCAGAGGAAAAGGTCATCTGATGCCACTAGGATGGAAATTGCAAAGCCCCATGGGTACTGTAGTTGCTTGCACAAAAAGTTCGCATGAGATGTTTTCACTGAGATCTCACAGAGGGGTGAGGAGGTGACGTTTCCGGGTCAAAGGAGCGCTAAATCTTTCCGCCTGCATGTTACTGTGTTAATTAATGCCTCAGTGCTGCATTTGGCTGCACACACACACACACACACACACACACACACACACACACACACACACACACACACACACACACACACACACACACACACACACACACACACACACACACACACACACACACACACACACACACACACACACACACACAGTTTTTTTTCAGTAATGGCTGCTTTCTCTTTTTTTCTTTAAATGCCCTAAAGGAGTCACAATTTATTTCTAAGCTTTTGAAACTAATTACAAGCAATACTTTTTAGGCTTAAAGATAATATTTAAGCTGCTGAGTGTGATGCATTTTAGTGGGTAGAACCTGACTGTGAGACTTTTATTAGATCCCCCCAAACCAACCATCTTTCATTTCTGTACGTCAAGGAAGTACTTTTATCTAACATTCGGTCGGGTTACCTCCCATGCCCGCAGCTTTACCCTGCATCACTCATTCTCTCAGCCTCTCTTCACCACTAAGGACAGAGGGTGTCGTATTGTCATACTGATATTCTGTACAAACTGTGAAGTCCACTAAGACAAATGTAACATTTGTGATATTGGGCTATATAAATAAACATTGATTGATTGATGCCTCTAGCCCTATAGAGAGATGACTACTCCTGGGGTTTCATCCTATCTCATCCTGCCTTGGCAATGACCCTCTGCACTGACTTACCTTCAGTGACATGGGACACATCACTAAGCACTTACCTCTACTGCATTGTGTCCACTTCGGTCATCCATCTCCTGGTTTCCTGGACAGAGGGGAAAGATGGAGGGAAAAGAGACGAAAGTGGCACCGAAATGTCTGTGTTAAACTGTCATTTATTTTGACTGAGTCCTAAGATGTTTTCAAGAGCACGAAAACAGGACCCTTTATTATCACTCCACCTCAAATGTAAGGTATAAAACAGGGGTTCTAAACATACACCCTCCAATCCAGCCAGCTGACTTTGAAAAGTGTAAAAATGACAAAGAAATTAACTTAATTTTTAACATAACATAAGTATTTTGTTAATAAATGCACAACGCAGGATAACTTAACCTTGGTGGTCAGGATTACTACATAGATGTGTAAATGAATGTAAAATTATTTCTAGATCTTGACAAGTTGTTATGATCATAAAGTACATTTATATATTGTTCAGGTCCAGACACCGGTTATGCCTTGGCCTTTTTACTGTGTGTAAAAGATCAACTGAGGCATTCAATTGTTGAAATTGCACTTGTTTTTTTTAAAGAAATGTCAGGCTGCTCATAATCAAGTGTAAAAATATAGTTAATTAAATGTGAACATTTTCCGAATTAACTTTTTTTAACTAAACCAAAAGGAACCATTTGGAGTATTTATTGGTTATTATGCTAGGATTTTCCTGGTCTGGCCCACTTGAGATCAAATGTGACTGTATGTTGCACCTGAACTGAAATGAGTTTGACAGCCCTGGTATAAAATATATTTTTCCAATGAATGAATTCATGAAAACAGCGGTGGTTAAACTTTGTTGCAACATTGGGAAAATGAATGCAATTGAGGGCGAGGTCTCCGCAGTGTGTTATGGAATTAAAAAGGTGCACACACACTCACTTACACACCTGATGGGGAGCCCTGTTTGCCACGCAGTTCTAGCTGGGTGCCATTGTTCTTCACTGAGTGTGCCTTGGCCCCCTGCTGCTTCTCCAGCTCCCCTGCAGAGAACACAACACAAACATGATGATCACATAATCACTATGGCAGAAAGAGGAGCTATACAGACAGACAGGTAGAAGGTGTAGGCGTCAGAATATTAACCGACATAGCTCTACTTTATTTCAAATGCCGAACACACGCTCTCATTGCCTTCCCCTCCCACTCTCGCCTCTAATCTCCAAACGCAATCTTTCTAATTACACTTCACACTTGATGGTAATTGCATGTCATTTCCAATCATGATGACTAAATGTTGTTTTGTCTCTGACACCTCCATGAATTCAAATGTTTTACTGCAAAACTGCCAGGAGCCACATTTAGAGTGCCACACACAATGTCCTTCATTTCGTTGTGGTGCAAGTGTGGCAAAAATGTGACAAACTAAACAGGGAGTGACCTGTTTGGTCGTTTATTAAAGCTTCATGTAACAGAGGGTTCAATGAAGCTTTAATGTATTTTGTCACGAATTATAGGGGAAATTGATCAAAGTTTGTTAAATGGTGCAGGACTTTTATTGATATTTGTAACGTACCTATAATTATCACATTTCATAAGTTTGTCCCCCTAATTTGACATAGAATGGCCTTTTTTGTTGTTGTTTAGAGTAGATGTAGGGCTGACTTAAAATAATCATAAACAGATGTTGATAATTATGAAGATCCAGATAGAGGGAAAATGCACCTTGTATTAATAATAATAAGAAACCGTTTCCTTCCTGTCTCACAAAGGGAAGCCCAAACATCCACAGGCATGTTTGCTAATGTGCCGACAATTCAAAACCCTTAGAGGACGACAGAACTGCCAGAAATCCTTCTTGTTTAAAACGTTTTTTATATTATTTCTTGAGGAAAATGTTGTGCTGTTTTGGTTTTTATATATCTTTTAACAAATAGTTCTCAACTTGACTTCTTATTTGTGTGCGTTAGTTTGTGTTTGTGCACAGTAGCTGTCTCTCCTCGCTCCACTGTACTGGAAGAAATAACTTCTGTCTGTCACCATCTGCCCCCCCCCCCCCGTATGTTGCTGGCCCTTCCTCTCTCTGAAGGGGAATGCAGTTGCGTCATGTCCCAGCAGGGATGCTCTCTTTGAGGCCCACTGGCAGGAGCCGGGCTCTGAATACTCTGCTTTTTCATGTGGGTCTAAGTACGTGCATGTCGTATTGTCTGGAGAATTTCATATGTGCAAACAACTGAGATGCCTGGCAGCTTCCAGGAAC
The DNA here is from genome assembly GCF_902827175.1 of Gymnodraco acuticeps. Taxonomy (NCBI): domain Eukaryota; kingdom Metazoa; phylum Chordata; class Actinopteri; order Perciformes; family Bathydraconidae; genus Gymnodraco; species Gymnodraco acuticeps. The sequence continues at coordinate 966,525 of NW_022990225.1, read as the reverse complement.
ACTGGCCTCCGTTCACCTCCAGTGTACTGCCTGCTGCCGTCTGTTAGAGCTGCAGTGCACCAAAGGAAACTAAATGCAAAAGTCAGCCTGCAACTGCACGCTAACAAATAATACAAAACAAAGGAATGGCTTCTGACCCATGTGTACTATAGACTACATTTAACATTTCCCACACAGAGTGTAATCATTCACTGTAGTCAGCCATTTTCCAAGATGTGAGATTATTATTTGGTCAAAAGATGATGCTGGGTGCATTGTTCATTGCCAAAGAGGAACCAAATACTTGGTAGACACAAGCTTGCACAAGTATAATGAACATGCATGCAGCAACAAGACTCATACAGAGAATTAGGATCAATCCAAGAATGATATGAACCTTCTTTATGTCACATGTACCCATCACGTTCTCTCTGTGTTTGGCAGCCTCCAGTCTTAATGGTATCATAAAGTGGAAAACCATTTAAAGACACTTACACTCGATGCGTATCTGCTCCATCTCCGACACCTCCGCGATTGATTCCTTCAGATCTTCTATGAACTTAAGCAGCTCCTCTGCACTTTGGGCACAGAAGTTAAGGACCTGCTTCTTGTCCGAGCCAAAAGGTGAGAGGATGGTGATGCCATGAGGGTAGTCTGGCAGCGATGTGGGATCGTTGAGAAAAGAATAAGAAGAGACATTTCAAGAATTGTCTACAAGATATTAGCTAGTTTTTCTTTTTAAAACATTTACATCTAGGGAAATGTTTTAAAAAGTAATTGTATTCTTCTTTTGGAGATAGTGCAAAGGCAATATTAATGTGACACATTTCTATAGGACCGACCAGTTCTATAATAATGCATTTATATTATCATGAATATAAAATAAAGGGATAATATCCCTTTTGAAATATGGTCATAACTCCTTTATCCCTTGCTCACTTCACGATACCTTTCCTGTGACCCCCAGCATTGGGTCTTATAGGTTTTATGTTTTTCATGGGCAGCTGTCTGCAGGCAAGACTTTGTGACTTACATTCATTCTCAAACAGATGAAACTGCATGCCAAGCAGGCCCATTGCTTTGCAGAAGGTGTAGGCTGCAGAACTCTTCTTCTTTGGACAAAGCTTCAAGATCTGCACATAATCAGAAAGTAATAATAACGGTGAGAGACAGGAGAGCAGCTCAAAAAACAAATGTCTTTTTGATTATCATTGAGATTTCCATATAAGAAAAATAGCTCTGATAGAAACACTCCGTTTGATCATTTAAAATATATTGAAAGAACAGAAAGTCAATATTAATGTTCACTACCAGTTTCTGATTGTGCTCTGTGAAAAACAACACATTGTCAACCTCATTTCAGGATGTATTAGAGATATTATTGTGCTTATTGAATGACCTTCGGGTAGAGAAAGATGAGGGGCAATGTTTTTCAGCGCAATTGTGAGGGGCATAATCTGCCAAGCGAGCTGTTTTAAACTAATACATCACATCGGCACTTCAAACACTTCTTGACATATCTAAGCTGCTAGAACAGGGGCCAAATTCAAAGAAAAAACTCCTCATCACTTTAATTTCCCAGTAAAAACTTTCAAAGACAATTCCTGCCCTGCTTTCAAAGATGTCCGGAGAAAAAACTGAAAGTATCGCACCGCTAACTTTGAGTGCTAAATGAACAGAATTCCCCTCTGGACTGGAAGACTCTTCTGCTTTTTCACCTTCTACTTCAGAATCGGCCTTCTAACCTCTTTTCCCAGCAGCTACCAATGACTTTTGATGCTTTAGCAGGAAAGAGAGAAGTAGAGTAGCCATGTTTTTTTACCCAGGCTGTGTTTTTTGGAGTGAGTTCAATGTTAATTATACCCATCATTAAACCTTTGATAATGCTCCAATCGACATGATCAAGTGAACAACTTATCTTAATTGTGAAGCATAACTTTATAACTGGCCCTTAAAGCTGCTCTGTTGGGGACAGATCTTCCCATATTAATGCGCTACAAAACTGTAGTTTCTTCAAGGGTTTAAAATGGGAAAAGACAAATGTATTTATAGCCCATAAAATGATGTCCCTACCTTGGACCAATGGCCCCAAAGACTGTGGGCAAAGATTATGGCTGTAAACCATATGGAAATAATAACAGCGAAACTACTCAAGATTGACATTTATTTAGCAAAGTAATCGCCAGTTATTTAGTAAATAATACAAGTCTTTACTTCCTTTCTCCTTTCCTTTCCTTTTCTCCTTGTCGTCTTAATATATTTTATTTGTCTTTATTGTCATTATTCGTTTTATTATAATGTATTATGTTGTTAGTAAATACTTTTTACTTTTGTATGCACTCTGAGAAATTAGAATAATTTTAAAAAGAAGGTATAGTAAAGTGAACATATTGTAAACATGTAATTGGACATTATATTGTACTTTTTGCTTTTTCTATCTGTTCCATGTTGTGTGCGACTCACTGTCAAGGAACTTGTATTAATACAAAATAAAAAAGTAAGGTCCAGAGAGACCCGAGTTATGAAAAATAAAGGAAGAGAGGGAGCCCTCAGTGAAAGGAGGTGATGGTGCATTGCAGCTGTCACAACAAAATAAGAGGCTTTAAGATCCACTGAGCAGCAGAAACAACCACTTTAGAGGCAGCTAAAGAACAACTGGGAGCAACATAAACAGTATGACAAATATGGATTTTTACTATGAATCTTTCCTTGTTAACTTACCACAATGAGATCATTGAAGAGGAAGACTTCTCTCTGGTGCGCCGCCTGTTTCTGGGCCTTGTTGACATCAGTCACCTCAAACAGTCGACTGCAGCACACCAGTCTTCTGTGAGGGACAGAGAGAACCTGCAGAGAGAGGGACAGGCGTTTAAAGCTTCACTCACTCTGAGAGGCTTTACAGTCATTGAAGAAAATATGAAGACATAGAGGCTGAAAGAGACACATTCCCCTCAGAGGAACTGGGTAGAGAGTGTTGAAGTGAAACAGGAAGACTTTAAATAGTACTGCACATTATTCACTGAGTTTAAAGCTGGGACTGAAGTGTCAGATAAAAACTGATTAAGCACACTTAACTGAGAAATATTAATGACATTGAAAACTGACCTAGGAGTCTTAAAACATGAATTGCAGAAACACAAGTGCTGTTTCAAGGTTATGCCAGATTGTGAAGAAAATGTGAATATATGCAGGTTGATTATTTCTGATCATTTTCTACATTTTTTGCATCTCACCCTTTTTATATTATCTAGCTAAGATGTGAGCAATCATACGTATAATATTAGAACATTAAATGTATAACTACAGTCTTTGTGATGCTTGCTTTAGCTTCTTCCAGTAACACTAGAAGTCCTCTAAAGCAAGGTCAAGCTACATTTTGTTGTTTTTGTTGTTGTCGAGCTCTAGATTTAAGGCTGAATCAGATTATAGAAGGTGGAGGTCTATTGAAACAGCAGATTACACTACAAAAATGGCGGAGACTGATCTAATCATGTCCTCGCCTCTTACACGCTCCGTCTCTGTGCTTGTCTCTGTGTTGGATCACTGCAGGAATCCAAACAGCTCTTCATGAAAATAAAATAACTATCCTCAGCCTCTGTTCAGCTCTCTCTCAGTGCATGTTAAATCTTTATTCTCTCTGATCCCTGTGGACTATTTACAGTGCAGTGAGTACACACACAGCCTCTCTTATCTCTCATATCTGCAGGGTCTACACACTCACAGCCAGCCTGGTTTCTCATTACCCTAATGTCAGAAACATGTAGAGACATCATTAGCTGGAAATGCCTCGTGCATCTAGAGTGAACACGGTCTTGTTCTAATGGGATTATTTAGAAACGGTGAGCCAGGACAGTTTACTCATACGATTAACAATTAATGAATGACTACATAGAAATTGGTTCTACAATTGTTAATCGTTGCAAATCATTTCCCAACGATTAATAATTTAAGAAGAGTATTTACACCAAGCAAAAAAAAAACATCCTCATACAACTGATGTGATAGCCTTTTTAAGGAAGAAGTGTTTTTATAACAGACAGCTCTGATGGACAGGAATAGTCCCTTCCAGTCACACCAATCCATCAATGTTTGGCTATGACACTCCCTCTGTAATCCTATGGCTATTCATCCATCACCGACATCATCTTAAAGGCTCATTTTATAAAGGCTATTGTAAACTGGTACCTAAGTAAAATAAATGAAGAGAGGTTCCAGACAATGAAATAAACTCAGTGTATTTTCAAAATGTTAATAATTTTCCATATTGGCTTTTGTATAGTGGATGTGATGTGGTCAATTCCCAGTGTATGGGAAACAAATCACCAACTTTTACCCTGGACCTATATGCCATGAATAACTGATTGAAATGGATTTGATAAGATTCAAAAAAATAATTCCCTGAACTGTTTAATCATTTAAAAAAATCCTTTCAGTGTTATCAGTTGGCACTCAGAGCACATTCCCACATGAATCAGAGTAAGCAGTCAATTATAAAGCTAAACATCCGTCTCAGACTTACTACGGCCGAAACACAAACATCTCTATAAACATATTCACAGGATGAGTTAAAACAATAGTCATAAGCAGAGGTAGAAGAAGTACTCAGATATTTTACTGAGGTAAAAGTAGCAATACTACAGTGTAAGAATACTCAGTTAAAAGTAAAAGTCCTGCAAACTAAATCTTACTTAGAAGTACAAAAGTATTGGCATTATACTCAAAGGATATTTAATTACTGTATGTACTACTACTACTGGCTATATTCACCTATAACTATATATCATAGTTTATGTATGAGTTTTTATTAATATTTTTTATAATCTTATAATCCACATTTTTCGTGGCTACCAAAATCTAGTGGAGTTGGAAGTACAGTACTTGAGTACATGTACTTCATTACATTACACGAATTGCCACAAGTCAATAAGCTATTATAAACCAAATGAACTCCATCTGATAAGCACCAGATTGCAGAAAGACAAAGTTAGTGACTAGCTGAGGAACATAGCAGAGCATTTTGCAGCTTTGATAATGAATCTTTTCAAAGTGAGTTCATATTGGACTTGCATTCAGGTGGCAACCAACAAAACTCTGAATGATCATGTTGCTTTTTCCTGCTGGATGATGAATAGTCGACTGTCTGCCCAGACATTGAGAATGTGTCCTTACCGTTTTCATTCCCACGATGGACTGCTCCACCTTGGAGACGTAGGTGACGTGGTCTTCGTTGGAGCGTAACTCCCTCTGTTGTATTCTTTCATAGATTCCCACCACCATGTCTCTGGGGATATCTGCTCCGTCATCAACACCTATGATGGGAAGAGGCCGGTTACACACAACTATACACACATCTCAGGGTGGTTGCATCAGAAGGAATATGGAGTGTGTCGTATCTGTACATATAAAACGTTTTGCATTACACACTCATGTGCAATATATCCAATTTACGCTTTATTTTTCTGTAAACAGTACCAGCTACTCTTATAATTGTATATGGTCACTTAAATTGCTACTTGTTTTACCATGGTGTACTTAGCTGTTATTTGTTTTTACTTATTGGGATGTTGTATTAATAACTTCTAATATGTACGTGTATTCCTTTACTTTATTTGCACTATATCTGTGTGTTGTGTGTGTGTGTCTTCTGCTGTTGTAACACCGTAAATGTCCCCGTTGTGGGACAAATAAAGGAATTCTGATTCTGATTCGACCAATGGTAGAGGAGCCATATAGTGTTTACTCTTGCTTACATACAGCAGGGTTTGTGTCCCTGATATAAAAAGAGACAACATGTTTATACATGACAGTAGATATATTTTACTGACAGGTTTGCATGAGGCAAAATAAATCTTGCGTGAAAAATCTGTCAGTATTTAACTCGCAGACAATGTAATAAATTCCTCAGTGCAAGTGAGAGCTCTCTGTTATCTTGTCTGTCAGTCTTTGGCTTTCTGTCTTTCACTGTCTTCATTAAATAATGACAGAAGGCGATGTGAGAGGAGGTTAATTGGCAAGGGAAAGGGTAACACCCATAGAAGATGTTCTGTCTGGAACACAGCGCTGGCATTTGGACGCAAGTAGAGCTGCATGCCATCAGGCTGAAAGGTTGCCCCCCATTATACGCTCTCAGCTGTACCATGCTGCGATTTCAATGGGGCAGGATGGGTTGGAGAAAATGAAGGAGCCACAAGTGATGGCGGTGACAGTGAGGCACCCTGGGACACCGCGGAGACATCACTACACATTATGGAGTCAGGGGGAGTGGAGGACATGTCCTGGGGGAGATGTGTGTAAAGTGTCAGATAAATAAGTTACAATTTCTTTGCAGAGTGTCTCCCCTTTTAAAATGCTTTCATCACACTCCTTATCACTTCGCTGCCTTTTTTCAGTTGGTTGGGCATTCATGGTCCCCAGATTATAAACCCTACAACTAGTGACTTTGATTTAGATCTCTAGATGTATATACACCCCCTAACACCATGTTCTAGTATGCTTGGTGATTCCTTAAAGGGACAGACAACACCAACATTAAAAATAGATTGTTTATGTGTGAGTGTTAGAACTAGATGACACTTGGGTGTTCAAAGCCCAGAAAATACATCAACAGGTCAAAAATGTAAATTGTTCATTTATTTGGATTTTGACACAGTTTTGAGTCAGTTTTTGTACTTTGTGTTTAGTGCAAATAAGCAAAATACTGTGTTACTAAACAGGTTAGCATTGTGCCAAAATTAGCATTAAGCTAAAAGCAGTATACAGAGCCACTAGCAGGACAAAAGGAAAGCCTGTTTTATTTGCCTCTTCTCTTTCCCTGTCTACTTGTGTTTCTATCCAAACTCTCTGTGTAAATCCGAGCCCATCCTCTCAGTAAATGAGACATTAGAAATGCCATTGTTCTATGATTGATTCATGGTGGGAGCTGGTTTACATTATATTTCCCCATTTGGAAACAGCTTTGTCACTGGCATTCTGTTTTAATTGAGATAATGAATTTTCTGTGGTTCTTCATTACTATTGGTTTCTAGCGCATAATTGCATTTCACCTCAGTCAATTAGCTAATTGAGTTATTCTTCTGTCAGTGTGTATGAGAGGCATGAGTGAACGAGGAGAGAGAAACGGACGGAATATAAACAAGGGAAGACAGATGAATAAACAGAACAAATGATATTCTGACGGAGAACCAAACACGATAAGAGAATGGAGGAAGAGACAGAGAAAACATAATAAACAGAGCAGAAGACAAATAGAGAAGCCGGGAGAGAGTGGCATATTTTTATTTGCATAAGATGCTGAAATCGATTTTCCAACTTAATTTAATTGTGGGGAACAGTCTGGATGAATCTATTAAAGTTGTTCTGCATCGACCTCAGTGTTCCCTGAGTGATTGTGCAGAGGGAGAGCAGAACTACAGAATGAGCATCTGTCTGCATGCGAGAGACAAAAATTACAGGTGCCTTCTGTCGTAGCGCTATGAGTTGTGAGTGCAATAAAATGTAACCTTATTTTTATTACCTGAACTTATGCAGGGCATTTTGATTGAATAAAGATCCAAACACTGTTGGACACTGATTCAATTTAAATGATTCATCTGTCTGTTTGGAGATTGAGTAGATATGATTTCTTACCATGTTGTTCCCGTAACTCTGCAGTCAGGCAATTCCATTGGTGCCATTTTTGGCATCTTGTGCCAGAGTAAATTGAAATTGAAATCCATATATTATAAATAAACTTTCTTGGATCTTCCAATCTTCCTGCTTACTTCCTGTGACTCATTATAGATTTTGGTGGTATGATATTGGCATTTTTATATCAACAACCCACTAGCTAGAACAAAATAAACCCTATTTGTCCATCATTTATAAACCACCGTACCTTTGGTTTAGTCAGTATGAGCACTATTGCACAAAACTAGACCACTAGAACAAGACTTCTGCTAAATATCAGCATGTTAGCTTTGCCACAGTTAGCATCTTAGCATGGCTGTAGACTTCCTTATGATTACTGTCTGTCCTGTTACTGATCCTGGTTAATTACATGATTTTTCTCCTACATATAGAGGAGTTTCAATGTCAGGGTTGGATGAATACCAATATTAAAACTGGCAAGTCAGTGAGAAATATGTTTTTCATTCAGCCACAGATTATAGGCCTGATCCTTGTTTAGCTCCAAAGCATCCAGTTTATAATTCTCAAATGACACTGAATTACCTACAAACTAACCTACATCACTTGAGCTGATTATATCCACTAATTAATGACTCCTAATTCCCTTGAATGTAACTCTACACAAAACTGCTGAGTCACTCACCTCGTAGGTTGCGTATGAAGTCCTCCAGCATCATCTTGCGGTCGGGCTTGATGTTTGGACTGTACATGTCCGTGTTGAGCAGGATGATGGCGAAGGCCAGGATGAAGATGGTGTCCGGGTTGTGAAACTGCTGCACCACGTCGGGGTTACACATGCAGTAGCGCTGACTGTTGGTGGAAAGAAAGAGGAGCATTTAATAACAGAGGACACAAACATGGAGGAATGACAGAGAGAAACAGGAAGATAGGGTGTTGAAAATAATCAGTGAGGCCAGTTAGAAAAACAAAATAGGATTTAAAAAGACAGGAGAAGAGACAGATAATACGTTATTCCAGACACTGAAGGCATCCTTCAACGCACTACAAATACATGTAATCTTGTACAATTCTGAAGTACTTGTACTTTACTTCAGTACTTCCATTTGAGGTAACTTTGTACTTCTACCCCAGTACAATTCAGACGTAAATCGTGTACTTTTACATCACTACATTAACGTAGTACCTTTAGTTACTTTGCAGATATGGATTAATGATAAGAAATACGATCAATAAATGCACATGCTACCCATCAGTAGATAAAATAATTAAAATGAGTTCCTTTACAAGCTTGATAAACACATTAATACATATCTATAATGACAACATATAATATATATGATTCTGAAATCGGCTGCTCTGCATAGCGAGTATTTTTACTTTTGAGTATATTTACATGCCAATACTTTTGTTTTTTTACATGAGTAACATTTTGAATGCAGGACTTTTACTATTTTACTTGACGTTTTAATTTAGCTTGTGGTTTATCTGAAGCTGGCTCTTAGAGCAGAGAAACACTGAGAGGCTCATTGTTGCTAACATTGTCACTCTGTATAAACACATTTGTCCCAGTGGATCGGATGCTAACACGGATTGTGCACAACCCAAGAAAACATCAAACACAAGACTTATTCACAGTCTTGGTTTTCCACTGAGCCATATTTAAACGTTCTCCAAAATGTATGGGCCTGCTTGCTGGATTTATAGGTTGTAGAGAAGACAGATGAAGTTTGAAATATGAAATCCCCTTACCTAGGCATTTTCTGCAAAAATAATGTGACAGAGGCCAGGCTCGGTTAGATGTAGTTCCAGAAAAACACCACTCAATATAAGTGGGTGGAGAATGGAAATGCCTCTGCCTCGTGTGAAAACCATGAATCTAACAGATTTGTAGACACCTACTCTGGGTGCATATGTGTGTGTGTGTGTGTGTGTGTGTGTGTGTGTGTGTGTGTGTGTGGTGTGTGTGTGTGTGTGTGTGTGTGTGTGTGTGTGTGTGTGTGTGTGTGTGTGTTTAAAAAAATAAGAGCCCACGGGAGTGAGACACATTGATTCTCTGTGAAGTGCATGGACCCTTTGGTGAGAGCATGAATAATACAATAGTACAACACCTACCGGGTGTGAGTAATCAGAGACAGCACTATACATACAGGAGAATGAAAAGGTGTGTGTGTGTGTGTGTGTGTGTGTGGGCATGGTGTATACTATAATCGTTATCTTAATCAGTCATCATTTCCATTGCATACATTAAGTTCATACCTTGTTGCACACACACACTTTATAATGTACTTTACAACACTGCTCAAGCTTGGCAAATGGATAAAAAAAACAATGCTTGTGTTTGTGAACATGTGCCGGTTTTATATACGTCTCAATAAGTGGGTGATTTCCAATTTCTCTCCTCACTTTTTATAGCTCGAGGTTGATTAGATCACTTTACTTTTTATAATGCACTCAAAGCATTTAAGCTTTACAAGCAGTAGAAGAGAATGATTTGATTTTTAGAGACTTTTTGTCCCCGCTATGCCTCTAAGGCAACAATTGTGAGGAAGAACAGACACGACTCAGGACTGAGAAGAGCCCATCAACTACTCTGCCATTTCTGGTAATAAAAAAGGAGGAACAAATCATTGAACTTGTTTAATTTACAGAAAATTCACTTAAAAAATAACTGATTATCACAGTAAGAGATGTCCGTTAAAGAGAGTGCTCAATGTAGCAGAAATAAAACACAGTTTATTGAGTTTAAAGTTATGTTTTGTCATTAAAAAACATAAATACAGGACTGCACACTTTCCTAAGAGAAATGGGTAACACTTTATATTAAGGTACACAAATTCACCATCAACTAGTTGTTAATTAACATGCATATTAGCAGTATATTGGCTCTTTATTAGTCATTATAAAACACTTATTAATGCCTTATTCTACATGACCATATTCTACAAGTAATAAGCCATTAGTTGAGAGTATTTCCTCAATAACCCTCTAATTAGTGCTTATTTATTGCAAGTAAGAAAGTTGTTGTACATGAGTTTGGGTCTTAATATGCTCTGCTCAATATGGGCCTAATAAGGCAGTAGTACCACAAGAAGAGTAATTCTCCCATAATAACACTTAACAAATATGATCTATTCTTATGTAACAAGACATGAAACTATAAGTGTTCATTGTGTCTAAATAACAAAAAAATAGGTATTTCAATCTAAGAATATGTTTTGGGGTATTGACAGTTCAGCTACCAATAGCAAGGTGATATTGACCTGTATGTTTCATATTTGCACATTTATATTTTTGTAAAATGTGTACTGAAGGTTAGACAGGAAACCGGGTACAGGAAGTAGGAGAAAGTGAACTGAATAGCAGCAGTAGACATTCATGAGTAGACTGCTACTAATTTAGTTGGAATGCTGATACAGCATTCCAACTATCTGTTCTTGGTTATGAACAAGACTTCACTTTAAAATAGGGAACATGTTCTTAGATATACATACCTAATTTTGAGTTATGTAGACACAATTAACACTTATAGTTTCATGTCTTGCTACATAAGAATAGATCATATTAAGACCAAAACTCATGTACAACAACTTCCTTACTTGCAACAAATAAGCACTAATTAGAGGGTTATTGAGGAAAAACTCTCAACTAATGGCTTATTACTTGAAGAATATGGTCATGTAGAATAAGGCATTAAATTATCTTGCTAATATGCATGTTAATTAACAACTAGTTGATGGTTAATTTGTGTACCTTAATATGTTATCGTCTTAAAGTGTTATCGAGAAATCTATTGATTAGAGATTTTATAATAGATTATTTGAGTATTCTTTAAATATAAAATTGGCAAGTGTATTACGATGCCACATGTGGCTTTTTTATTTATACTGACATTATTATGGAAAGCATAAAAAATGAATGCAATTACAACTTCTTCATTTATAAATAAACATAATTTAAAAAATAACCTTTATATTACATATATTCTTGTGTTTTTCAACCTCTTTCTGTACCTTAAGCTGCAGTGATCTCATGTGTGTTTGTGGCATCCTTTATTTGTTTATCCTGGTAATGACAGTGCTTCACACAGATGCTAAGTGTCGGAAAACCCATCAGTAACCAGCAATTACGTCTTTGTCTGTAGATCATTATGGTCTGTAGCACCATGCAGTGAAAAACCTTCATTTGGGCTGCTTTCTGTCTAAAGTGTGCTCTTAGTCATTTTTCCACATCCTTGTGTGCAAAGTTAAAACAAAAACAAGAGGGTAAAAAGGAACACGATGCTGCTCACAGAGTGGATTTGGCAGCCTTCAAATTTGGCATTTGCTGCCGTCTTCCAAAACACTTTTTCCTTGTTACTGAGCGCTAAAGATGGTGTAACCAGACAGCCACTGTGTACTCTGCAAGGACGGATTATTGTGCAAGACTTATACAAGTATCATGATCTTAATCTTTTATAACCATCAGAGAAAACAGCTATCGTAGGTGACTGAAGAGGTGGGAGAAGTACTCAGATCTTGTACTTAATTAAAAGTAGAAGAACCAGAGTGTAGGAATACTCTGTTACAAGTAAAAGTCCTGCATTCAAAATGTTACTGAAGTAAAAGTAGAAAAGTATTAGCATAAAAATGTACTTAAAGTACCAAAAGTAAAAGTAGTCATTGTGCAGATTGGTCCATTTCAGAATAATATATATGATATGTTTTATAATGATTGATCATGAAAGTGTTCTCAAAGCTGGTAAAGGTGCAGCTAGTTTGAATGACTTTGTATACTGCAGGGTAGCTTGTGGATTTACTCCAGGTGGAACTAAAGTCTGATTCAACACTTGATTATATTTCACATCATTCATCCACATCTGTAAAGTAACTAAAGGTACACGGAAAAAACGTAACGTTGACTATAATAAATGTTTTATTTCGATAGATTTCACATAACTGTATTAGATTAGTTGAAAGCAAAAATATTAAGTTTGAATAAAACATACTACCCTAACGTAACAACTAATCTAATTCAGTAATGTGAAATTAGTTGACATAATACATTTAATTAAAGTCAACGTTTCAGTGTACTAAATAAATGAAGTGGAGTAAAAGTACATGATTTAGCTCTGAAAAGTATTAGAGTAGAAGTACAAAGTAGCACATACTTAAATACTAAAATAAAGTACCTCAAAATTGTACTTAAGTACAGTACTTGAGTAAATATACTTTGTTACTTTACACCCCTGCTGCGTGTGTGTATGATCAATCAATCAATCAATCAATGTTTATTAATATAGCCCAATATCACAAATGTTACATTTGTCTCAGTGGACTTCACAGTTTGTACAGAATATCAGTATGACAATACGACACCCTCTGTCCTTAGTGTGTATGAGGATGTGTGTGTACTACACTGTGATGCAGGCATGAACATATGAACAGAGGTTTAACTGCAGCACTGGGATCATAGTTGCTCATTCATTAGCACACTGACACAGCAGATACTGAGACTGCTCCTCACTTTCCCCCTCTCTTTTCACTGCTGCTTCAAATCCTCTTCACTTACTTCGGAGATTTCTCTGTGTGTGTGTGTGTGTGTGTGTGTGTGTGTGTGTGTGTGTGTGTGTGTGTGTGTGTGTGTGTGTGTGTGTGTGTGTGTGTGTGTGTGTGTGTGTGGTGTTTGGAGGCATATCAAAGCCCAGGAGAAAGGGAGGCAGGCGCAGAGAGGCAGTGGCGGTTACGCAACGCTGGTTATTTATAAACCTTCCTCCCTCTCTCCTTTTCTCCCCTTCCCCCCTCACTATCTCTCCCCCCTAATAACATGCCTGATGTCCAAACATTAGCAGTGCCAGCCTCTCTGCCCGCTGACTATGACAATACCAATGCTCCTCTCCTCATTGGGCACCTGGACAACTGTGACAGGTGGTTGTTACTCCGGTGGGGCGGACAGTTAGCTTTAACACACAGCGCCGCAGCTGCATGCTAAATTGTCTCCACGTCACAAATTGTGTCTAGAAATGACACGCCCGCTGGCTATTGGGATGGGGGCTGCATTGTGAAAACTGTAGCCGGTAAGCAAAAAATAAATGTGAGGCAGCGTGACTCGACTGCTGAGATCATGTGAGAGGAATCAAGATTCAACAGTCTTTACAGTATGTTCAGTAACAGATATCCATCACTACTGGACGGTGGTGCAAAGTAACTTAGTAGATTTAAGGCCCGGACACACCAAGCCGATTTTGGCCGTCGATGGGCATCAGGCCGACGATGAGCGTCGACACGCCCTACTCAGATTGGTGTGTCCCGCACCGTCATGTCTTTTCAGCCGTGCCGACACCTTTTCTGCCGAAAACCCACCGATTCAACATGTCGAATCGGTGGGCTGTCAGCCAAAGGCTGTCGGCAAAATAAATCACTCTGATTGGCTGTTCAGCTAGCGAATCAGTGCATGAGAAACGAAACGGAAGTGAGGGACCCAAACGATTAAGAATGCAAATCTGAGATTTCATTTAACTCCAGCTCTCGACACAGGTTCGGGAAAGCCCCATGAGCTTCTCGCTGTAGAGTGAAAATGGAACGCACACACTATTTGTTGTTTGTTTATATCACGCAGTCTGTTCTTCTTCTCTCGGTTATCACGCAGTCTGTCTTCCGGTTGTTGCCTCTTTTGAATGTCGAATACACACTACCGCCGCCTGAGAGTTATTGCCACTCATGCATGCACAATTCGTACGTGCTTCTTGGCCGTCGGCTGAAGTCTTTGCGGTGTGTTCCAGTGCAAAACATGGCCAAGACGCAGAGACGCGAGGCGACACAACAGTCGGGGGTCCTGTGTCAGTTCTTTGGTGTCAGCTTGGTGTGTCCGGGCCTTTACTCAAGTCCTGTACTTAATCTTAGGTTCTTAACTTGAGTATTTTAATTTGTTGTTACTTCTTCTCCAGTACAACTCCGAGGTAAATTGTGTACTTTTACTCCTCTACATTTATTTAATACCTTTACTTTACAGATTTGGATGAATGATGTGAAATATAATCAAGTCTTAAATCAGACTTTAGTTCCATCTGGAGTAAATTCACAAGATACCCTGCAGTATACAAAGTCATTCAAACTAACTGCACCTTTACCAGCTTTGAGAACACTTTAATGATCAATCATTATAAAACATATCATATATTATTCTGAAATGGACTAAGTACTTTTACTTTTGGTATATTTTGATGCTGATACTTTTGTACCTTTACTTCAGTAACATTTTGATTCCAGGACATTTAGACAGATTATTCTTACACTCTAGTAGAATATCTTAGTACTTTTCCAAACTGATAACAGTGGGATTTATGTGTGCATTTCCATTTTGATCTGTTTTTGCGATCATGGCTCTCCATTTATTCTTGTTAAATGTAGTCATAGCTTGTTTTTCTCTGTGTATTTGTCCGGCACAGCTATACAGTGCTCCTAAAAAAAACGAAAACAAGCCTGAGCTTGCATCTCACGAATCACAAATCCACCTCTCAGCACGGCTTCAAAACTCGATGTAGGCATATTTAATGATCAAAAAACCTGTGAATTGCAAAGCTCTGCAAGACAAGTCTGGCTCAGAGTTTATGCTTGAGTGACAGTGTTTAATTTCACTTTCTATATCTGCGCAAATATCTACACACCGTGATTTACATTACAGTAGAAAGTAAATGACAGGAGAAGGACAAATGAGGGACATTTTACATAACACACCAGATGATGAATATTCATATCTGACTCTAAAGCAACTGTTTTCCCTCTGCACAACAATGCGTTTGAATATTAGTATCAGTTTGAATTGTTTCATGAATAACACATTTGATGTTTGAAAATGTTAAAGATAACTTTGCATGATAAGAAAGTCTCTAACAGCTGCAGTATAAGACATTACATTACATTATTACATGGCTTAGTTGAATACTCGATTCTGATCTGCTCCTCAACATCGACGGTTCCATCATCTCCCCATCCCCTCAGGTCCGCAACCTTGGTGTTGTCTTGGATTCAACCCTCTCATTTCAAAACCACATCAAATCCGTTTCAAAATCAGCCTTCTTCCACCTCAGAAATATTTCAAGACTCCGGCCATCACTGTCCGACTCTGTTGCTGAGAAGCTGATACATTGTTTCATTACCTCACGCCTGGACTATTGTAACGGACTCCTGTCCGGGGTTCCCAGCAAAACCCTGAACAGGCTCCAGTACATACAGAACTCAGCTGCCAGGGTTCTCACACGCACCAAGCCCTGGGAGAACATCACCCCCACTCTATTCAACCTCCACTGGCTCCCGGTCAAGTCCCGCATCACCTACAAACTCCTCCTCCTCACCTACAAATCCCTCCATGCCCTCTCCCCTCAGTACCTCACAGATCTCCTCCACCCATACATCCCGTCCCGCACCCTTCGATCCTCAGACTCCGGCCTGCTCTCCATTCCGAATTCACGCCTCCGCACCTTCGGGGACCGTGCCTTCAGTGTTGATGCCCCCACCCTCTGGAACTCCCTCCCAGCAGAAATCCGCAATGCCCCTTCTCTCAACATCTTAAAATCAACCCTTAAAACTCATCTGTTCAACATCGCCTTCCAACAATAACTCACTCCCCCCCCCCCCCACTTACACTTCAATTTCTGCCCCGTTTTATGTTTATGTTTTGTATGTCTTGTCCTTGTATGTTTCTTTGTAAAGCGACCTTGAGGTTATGAAAGGCGCTATATAAATTCAAGTTATTATTATTATTGGTCAATTCAGAACATGTGACATGTTGTTAATCTAGAACAGACAGACCGCTCGCTGTCAAGGACTTACTGACCGTTGTTAAGGACGCTTACATCTGCAGAAAGAAGTTCAGTCGATTTAACTGTATACACAGTGTATACAGTTTTCAAACTGGGACAAGAAAAACAGCGGAGAAGTAACGGGGCAGAAACCCTCCTTTTTACGCAACGTCCAGACATAGACATCAAACGGCAACACATATTCAGTGTGCAGTTACTTTGGCATTAGGGCAGGGATATCTAGATACTTTCCAAGGTTTGACATAATGAATTGTGCCACTTTAAAGCAAGCAGCGATGTTTTCAAATCTGTAATCAAAAAGCTCCTCAAAAACGCTATCGAAGCAGTTCCTGCCGTTGCTACGTTAGTTCACTCAAACAGTAACAACGGACTATTTTTCTTAGCGGATGCATGTCATTTTAAATGAATAATAGCGTACTATTTTTTAAATCAATAAAAACATTTTCTAAATGTATAAAAGCATTTCAATTAATATTGGGAGTCATATTGTTACTTTGTTGAGAATGTGGCCATGTAATAAGCGGTATAATGTCCCTTACTTACATTGCATTTAGCTGTCGCTTTTATCCAAAGCGACTTACAATAAGGGCATTCGACCAAGAAGATACAAACTTAAAGAAAACAGAATCATATAAGTACATCAGGTTTCATAGAGCCAAAACATTTCAAGTGCTACTCAAATGACTTTAGATAAGCCAGTCCTTTATTAGTATATAAGTGCTTTGTTAGTCATTTTATTGCTAGTAGTCGAAAGAGATGAGTTTTTAGTCTGCGCCGAAAGATGTGTAAGCTTTCTGCTGTGCTGATGTCAATGGGGAGCTCATTCCACAATTTTGGAGCCAGGACAACAAACCCACGTGTTTTTGCTGATGGGAACTTGGGTCCCCCTCGTAGTGCGGGTGCAGCGAGCCGTTTGGCTGATGCAGAGCGTAGTGCACGCGCTGGGGTGTACGGTTTAACCATGTCCTGGATGTAGGAAGGGCCAGATCCATTCGCAGCATGGTAAGCAAGTACCAGTGTCTTGAAGTGGATTCTAGCAGTTACTGGAAGCCAGTGAAGAGAGCGGAGGAGTGGTGCGGTGTGGGAGAATTTAAGAAGGTTGAAGACCAGGCGAGCCGCTGCATTCTGGATGAGCTGCAGAGGTCGGATGGCACATGCAGGTAGACCAGCCAGGAGGGAGTTGCAGTAGTCTAGGCGTGAGATGACAAGAGCCTGGACCAGAACCTGCATCGCTTTCTGGGTCAGGAGAGGATGTATCCTCCTGATGTTGTAAAGAGTGTATCTGCAGCAGTGGGTTGTTGCAGCGATGTTTGCAGTGAAGGACAGGTTGTTATCTAGGGTCACACCCAGATTCCTTGCAGTCTGAGTCGGGGAAACAACAGAGGGGCCGATGTTGATTGTTAGGTCAAGAGTGGGACACTCTTTTCCCGGAAGAAAAAGCAGCTCAGTCTTGTCAAGGTTGAGCTTGAGGTGGTGAGCAGACATCCACTGAGAGATGTCCGCTAGACAAGCAGAGATGCGTGCGACGACCTGGGTTTCTGAACGTGGAAAATACATACAGTGGGGCAAAAAACTATTTAGTCAGCCACCAATTGTGCAAGTTCTCCCACTTAAAAAGATGAGAGGCCTGTAATTTCCATCCTAGGTATACCTCAACTATGAGAGACAAAATGAGAAAAAAAATCCAGAAAATCACATTGTCTGATTTTTAAAGAATTTATTTGCAAATTATGGTGGAAAATAAGTATTTGGTCAATAACAAAAGTTCATGTTAATACTTTGTTATATACCCTTTGTTGGCAATGACAGAGGTCAAACGTTTTATGTACTGTAAGTCTTCACAAGGTTTTCACACACTGTTGCTGGTATTTTGGCCCATTCCTCCATGCAGATCTCCTCCTGAGCAGTGATGTTTTGGGGCTGTCGCTGGGCAACACAGACTTTCAACTCCCTCCAAAGATTTTCTATGGGGTTGAGATCTGGAGACTGGCTAGGCCACTCCAGGACCTTGAAATGCTTCTTACGAAGCCACTCCTTCGTTGCCCGGGCGGTGTGTTTGGGATCATTGTCATGCTGAAAGACCCAGCCACGTTTCATCTTCAATGCCCTTGCTGATGGAAGGAGGTTGTCACTCAAAATCTCACGATACATGGCCCCATTCATTCTTTCCTTTACACGGATCAGTCGTCCTGGTCCCTTTGCAGAAAAACAGCCCCAAAGCATGATGTTTCCACCCCCATGTTTCACAGTAGGTATGGTGTTCTTTGGATGCAACTCAGCATTCTTCTTCCTCCAAACACATCTAGTTGAGTTTTTACCAAAAAGTTCTATTTTGGTTTCATCTGACCATATGACATTCTCCCAATCCTCTTCTGGATCATGTAAATGCTCTCTAGCAAACTTCAGACGGGCCTGGACATGTACTGGCTTAAGCAGGGGGACACGTCTGGCACTGCAGGATTTGAGTCCCTGGCGGCGTAGTGTGTTACTGATGGTAGCCTTTGTTACTTTGGTCCCAGCTCTCTGCAGGTCATTGACTAGGTCCCCCCGTCTGGTTCTGGGATTTTTGCTCACCGTTCTTGTGATCATTTTGACCCCACGGGGTGAGATCTTGCGTGGAGCCCCAGATCGAGGGAGATTATCAGTGGTCTTGTATGTCTTCCATTTTCTAATAATTGCTCCCACAGTTGATTTCTTCACACCAAGCTGCTTACCTTAGCCCGAGATTATGGAATTAAACCAATAAATAAAATCAAGGATAATTGTGTATTATTGGTGAGTAAATAACAGTGTGTTATTTTGAAAATAATAACAAATTAGAAGGAAACAAATATTTAAAAAATACAGATTTCAGTATTCTGAGGCTCTGAGCCCCATTTATTTTCCTCACAGACGGCAACAAAAGTCCGAAATTATACGATTTAAAATAAAAGCAATAATTGTGGCTTGATATTGAGTAAGAACATGTTTTTATGAACCACACAGCTTCAGGTCTTCCTCGACCCGACCGGAGAAAAAGACGTGCTGCAAGCAGTAGAAATACATTGCTTTTAAAATCGTTCTGTGCAACACGAAAAAAAATCGTGCTGTGCAACACGAAAAAAAGGGGCAAATCGTGTTGGGGAACACGAATCAATAGATTAAAAATCGTGTTGGTGAACACGAAATGCCGTGAGACTGGGTTGGGTCGTCAGACTGTAACAAGAGAGGATTTTTACACCATGGCTTAAAACTAGGGCTGTCAGTCGATTAAAATATTTAATCGCGATTAATCGCATGATTGTCCATAGTTAATCGCGATTAATCGCAAATTAATCGTACATTTTTTATCTGTTCTAAATGTACCTTAGAGGAATATTTTTCAAGTTTTTAATACTCTTATCAACATATGAGTGGACAAATATGCTTTATGCTAATGTTTATTATCATTTGAACAATGACAAATATTCTCATGAATATTAAACACAACAACCTCTGAACATTACAAATATTCGCCTCATTTCAACCTGGAACCCCTCTCATACAATAATACAATACAAAGTGTGTGTGTGTGTGTGTGTGTGTGTGTGTGTGTGTGTGTGTGTGTGTGTGTGTGTGTGTGTGTGTGTGTGTGTGTGTGTGTGTGTGTGTGTGTGTGTGTGTGTGTGTGTGTGTGTGTGTGTGTGTGTGTGTGTGTGTGTGTGTGTGTGATGGATCGTTGGAGCTATGTGCAACTCAAGGCATATGCTCGAACGGGAGCTGCCTGGACGCTGCAATCATGTTGCGCACACTATCCGTGCTGTGTGCTGACTTTTCGTACAATGTCCCACTGTCTGGCTTCCTGCATAAAGTCAAGTGCTCGGCGCAGTTGTGGCAAAATGTTTTCATTTAAACAGCTCCTTGTATCCGTTAGCGCAGCTAGCTAGCACCAGATGCTAACAACAACAATGCACGTAAGGTCTCTCTCTCGCTCGCTCGGGCCACACATACACACACCCTCCCGGTCCTCCCAACAGCCAGTCGGTGCCTGCCGGTGAGCGTGGAAGTGTGGTCTGCCACAAGCGGGCGGCAGGAGCGGGGCTGTCAGCATCAGCTTGTAGATGGTATTTTAAACTCGATGCGCTCTGAAACTACGGGGCGGCCGAGGACAAAAAATACACATACGTTAATCGCGTTAAAATAATTAGTGGCGTTAATTTTTTTTTGCGTTATTAACGCGTTAAATTGACTGCCCTACTTAAAACACAAGAGTTAGTCATAGCTAAGATAAGCAGAGCTAGCTAGCTTGTAGGAGATGTATATTGTGTGAGACGAAGGATGTATTTCACTGAGCCAGTTACACACAAAACTAAATTGAACAACAAACCTACAACAACCTGTGTCCTTTTTGAGTGAAAAATCATCATGCTCATGTTTTTTAATCATGTTATTAATAGTACAATTTAAACAGGATCAAACTATTATTTGTAAGTTGCTATTGTCCCATGGAAGAGTACGGAAGGGAGGGCCTGTCTGTATTTTAAACTTTATATGAAAAATCCGAAGAGATTTAGGGAAGTGTTTAAAAAAAAAAAAAACACACAGTTTAAGAAACCTGTAGAAATGTTAGATAATGTGCTCCCTTAGTAACACCGGTGGTTATAATAAGAGATAAGGCCAGACTCTCACGGCAGCTTCCACTTTTCTAATTACCTGAAGGCCTCGATAAGACGTTCCACTTTCTGGGCTTCTCCCTGGACACGAATATGGGCCTGGAATTTTCTCAGAGCCTCGTCCAGCTCCATGCCTGAGAAGTCCATCTCATCCACCACACAACTGTAAAACACAGGGAGGAAGTGGTTTAGAAATGGAAAGGAAGACACAGAAATAAAATACATAGTTATATAACATATTGGTATTGGATGCCCTTTCACCAGCAATATGTGGATGTGCACCTGGGATAAAAGCCCACTCTGCTTCCTAGTAACATCTATACAGCCAGTACCACAGCTGCAAAGACACACACCCACACTTACACACACTTACACGTACACAATCCTCCAGAGCAGAAAATCCTCCTATTTCCTGACAACCGCAGCTTAATGACTTTAATTAAAATAGCACAAATATTCTGTCCAACGAGTTCGGGGGGATAAATACAAAGTGGGCAATTGTGGGCTAGAATTAGGTTTTCAAGTAAAAGGTGACTTTGGAAAGGTGTTTTTAAAGTTTTCCTTGCTTTGATGTTTTCACTCGAGGTATAAAGCGGAATGATAATCGAACTATGAAATTAAAGCCCTTCTTTTTACGCTGGGTTCGTCTTTCATGTGGTACCTATCCACACTAGTTCAAGATAGTCTACGCCCATTGAAAAATGATGCTCTCAAAATTCCTGTAAATGCAGTGTGAATTGGTGTCAAGTAGGGCTGCACGATTTTGGGAAAATATCTAATTGCGATTTTTCTGACAAATATTGCGATTGCGATTCGAATTGCGATATTTGTTTTTAAGCGACCCAACGGAAGTTTATTGTATAATGCGGCCAGAACTCCGGCTAGGAAGGTCGTATCAACGTGCTCCCGTCTCTAGCACCCCCGCAGCCCGAGCTACGAGTGAAAAAACTAAACTTACATGAAACTTCCGTTGGGTTGCTTTAAAGTCAAGCTTCAGTTTAAGATTCACCCTGTAATAGAAACACGTGATGGAGCAGTACTAACCTGACTCAGAAACCATCTAGGAAAGCTCCATTGGAAGCCATTTGGAAAGGGCAGGCACTTTCAAAAGCACTTGGCAGTTGATTGGATCAATCTGTCTATCACCTTCTATCATGGGCTACTTCTGATTGATTAACAATGGCTGGTACATGTGGAGCACAACACTTCTGATTGGTGTGGATGACTGACACACAATAAAAAAAAATAAAAAAAAAATATATATATATTATAAAAAAAAAAAAGACTTTGCGATTTGATAATCGCATCATTTCAAATCGCGATTTCGATTTAAAATCGATTAATCGTTCAGCACTAGTGTCAAGACATCTCTGTCTCTTCTGATCATGTATTTGTTATACTACAGTCAACACTGGGGAACTCACACACACACACACACACACACACACACACACACACACACACACACACACACACACACACACACACACACACCTCACGGAGATGGATTACTGTGAACAAAGCGAGGTAATGAGGTGAGTACTTGACTGAGACATGCTGCTCTGGCAGAAAACAGTCCGATTGCTGAGTCTACAATACTGCCTGACGCAAAAGCCTGCTCACGATGACAATACCATGAAGTACTATTCCATTTAGTGCTGTGATAGTGCTTAACCTAGTACTACCACCACTAGTAAAGCAAGAGCAGTGAAGCAAATCAAATGAAACAACCATTACTGCTTCTCATTGGCCCTATACAGCACAGTCTCTTGAGAGTTTGTGCAATAATCACAACATTTAATCCTTTCATTCGTGTACAGCACAAGGACACTTTTTTTGTTGTCACAGTGTGCAACTCGATTTTGACAGGAAAGCAACTGGAGACTTCTAGAATTGTGTGAGTAACATTCTGTTTTTAGACTTCTCTGTTTCAGTGTGTGTACTCTGTATCAATGCTCTGTAATTGTGATTTTAAATCTCAAAACCGCTACAGTATCTGTCAGGCAGAAACTTGGGACAAGCAATTTGACTGAAACCTTAAAACTGAACTAACTGACTTTGGGTTAACTTTGATGTAAACATTTGTAGAATACTAAGAGCTTTATTGAGTAGGTGTAACTGTATTAAGGGTTAAACTCATAACTTTATAACTTAGGGTTTAATGTAATTGTAAAACCATTGGGCCACTTAAAATACAATAACAAGTCAGGAGGGAGCCAGTCTAGATTTCCTTTTGAGGGCCACCAGCTGCAGAGAGTTAACTAATTAAAGGGACGTGGCCCCACAGCTGTGAGAACTCAGCAATCAGGTGTCCATTTTAGGTAGCACTTTCCTGGAGCATCAGCTTCAGCGTCAGACAGGCTAAGACTGACAAAGACATTAGAGTCCTGCGGGAGTCAAAGACTGACAAAGACATTAGAGTCCTGCGGGAGTCAAAGACTGACAAAGACATTAGAGTCCTGCGGGAGTCACGAGGGAGGCAAAGAGTAGGCAAATCCTACTTTGATTGAGCTGGTGTTTTATTTTATTTGGTTGTTTAGCCCCTCATACTATAATCATGTGTATTTTCTCCATTCCTGTTTATGTGTCTTCTCACAATTATCACTGGCCCCGTGTATCTTGTAATCGATATAACCGGCCTGCTCTCGTCTATCCCACATGCTCCACTGAGATCCAACATCTAGTTTCAGGCGGCCTGTGGAACTGCCAGTCAGCTGTTCCTAAGGGTGACTTCATCTCTGGCTACGCTTCCCTGCAGTCTCTGGATTTCCTTGCTCTCACTGAGACGTGAATTACTCCATCCAACACATCCACCCCAGCAGCTCTCTCCACAGCATATTCCTTCTCCCATACACCCAGACCCACTGGCAGAGGAGGTGGCACTGGTCTCCTGCTCTCTCCCAAATGGAGCTTTTCCCTCTTCAAGCTACCTAACTTCACTCCTTCCACCTTTGAATTCCATGCCGTCACAGTAACCCATCCTATACAATTAACCATTGTTGTTATCTACCGTCCACCAGGCGCCTTGGGGGACTTCTTGGAGGAATTAGATCATCTCCTCTCACACATCCCTGAAACTGGTCCTCCCGCTGTACTTCTCGGAGACTTCAACCTCCAGACAGGGAAGATAGACGAACTAACATCTCTGTTAACCGCCTTTGCTTACTCACTGTCTCCGTCCCCACCAACTCATAAAACTGGCAATGTCCTTGATCTCATATTCTCAAGGAACTGTACTACTTCTAACCTCTCTGTAAACCCGCTCCACTCATCCGATCACTTCTTCATTTCATTCTCTCTACCCCTTTCCAAACATAACAAACTAATCTCTTCTCATCCTGCACCTGTCCGCCGTAACCTTAGTTCCCTCTCCCCCTCTACCTTTGCCTCATCGGTGCTCTCAGCCCTCCCTTCATCTGACTCGTTCCAACTCCTGCCTCCAAACTCTGCTGCAGAAACTCTCCTCTCTACTCTCTCATCCTCTCTGGACTCTCTCTGTCCTCTCACATCTCGGCAGGCTCGTCAGTCCCCTCCTGCTCCCTGGCTAAATGATGCACTGCGTGCTAATAGAACCGTCCTTCGGGCAGCAGAGCGGAAATGGTGGAAATCCAAACACCGTGACGACCTCCTAACCTATCAGGCTCTCCTCTCCTCTTTCTCTGCTTCGATCTCTCAGGCAAAAAGCACTTTCTTTCAAGATAAGATCCAATCTTCCTATTCCAATCCCAAAAAACTATTTTCCATCTTCTCCTCCCTCCTGGACCCCCCCCAAAGCCCCTTCCCCCTCCTCCCTTCTGTCAAGCGACTTTGTTAACCACTTTGAAAAAAAGGTTGATGATATTCGCTCTTCTTTTTCCGACTCACCTCTACTCACCGCTGGGTCACCAGACCCTCCTTTCACCCACACACTGACCTCCTTTTCCCCTCTCTCTCCAAGTGAGGTTCTTACCCTCATTACCTCTGCCCGCCCTACCACCTGTCCTCTGGACCCTATCCCTTCAAACCTCCTTCAGACTATCGCTCCTGATATTCTACCGTTTCTCACCCATTTCATCAACACTTCTCTAACTTCTGGTCACTTTCCAAACAGTCTCAAGGAGGCAAGAGTAAACCCTCTCCTAAAGAAACCCACTCTCAACCCGTCCGATGTTATAAACTACAGGCCTGTCTCTCTACTCCCGTTCCTGTCTAAAACACTTGAACGCGCTGTCTTTAAACAACTCTCCTGCTATCTCCATCAGAACAACCTTCTGGATCCGCACCAGTCTGGTTTCAAGGCAGGTCACTCAACAGAAACTGCCCTCCTTGCTGTCACTGAGGAACTGCACACTGCTAAAGCAGCCTCCCTCTCCTCTGTCATCATCCTTTTGGACCTGTCTGCTGCATTCGACACGGTGAATCATCAGATCCTCCTTCGCACTCTCCAAGAACTTGGAGTTTCAGGCTCTGCACTTTCCCTCCTCACCTCATACCTCAAAGACCGCACCTACAGGGTTACTTGGAGAGGGTTCGAGTCCGACCCTTGTCAATTAACTACAGGGGTCCCTCAGGGCTCTGTTCTTGGTCCTCTCCTCTTCTCCTTGTACACAAACTCGCTCGGATCAGTCATTAGCCCGCATGGTTTTTCATACCACTGCTACGCTGACGACACCCAATTAATTCTGTCCTTCCCCCGCTCAGAGACCCAGGTCGTTGCACGCATCTCTGCTTGTCTAGCTGACATCTCTCAGTGGATGTCTGATCATTACCTCAAGCTCAACCTTGACAAGACTGAACTGCTTTTCCTTCCGGGAAAAGATTGTACCACTCTTGACCTAACAATCAACATTGGCACCTCTGTTGTTTCCCCGACTCAGACTGCAAGGAATCTGGGTGTGACCCTAGATAACAACCTGTCCTTCACTGCAAACATCGCTGCTACAACCCGCTGCTGCAGATACACGCTTTACAACATCAGGAGGATGCGTCCCCAGCTGACCCAGAAAGCGACGCAGGTTCTGGTCCAGGCTCTCGTCATCTCACGCCTAGACTACTGCAACTCCCTCCTGGCTGGTCTTGCTGCATGTGCCATCCGACCTCTGCAGCTCATCCAGAATGCAGCTGCTCGCCTGGTCTTCAACCTTCCTAAATTCTCCCACACCACTCCGCTCCTCCGCTCCCTTCACTGGCTTCCGATAACTGCTAGAATCCACTTCAAGACAATGGTACTTGCGTACCATGCTGCGAATGGATCTGGCCTTTCCTACATCCAGGACATGGTTAAACCGTACACCCCAGCACGTGCACTCCGCTCTGCATCAACCAAACGGCTCGCTGCACCCTCGCTGCGAAGGGGACCCAAGTTCCCATCAGCAAAAACACGTGGGTTTGCTATCCTGGCTCCAAAATGGTGGAATGAGCTCCCCATTGACATCAGGACAGCAGATAGCTTACACACCTTCCGGCGCAGACTGAAAACTCATCTCTTTCGACTCCACTTCGAGCGATAGAACTATTAACAAAGCACTTATATACTAATAAAGGGCTGGCTTATCTAAAGCCAGTTGAGTAGCACTTGAAATGTTTTTGCTCTATGAAGCCTGATGTACTTATATGATTCTGTTTTCTTCAAGTTTGTATTTTGTTGGTCGAACGCACTTATTGTAAGTCGCTTTGAATAAAAGCGTCAGCTAAATGCAATGTAATAGAGAACGATTTTAAAAACAATATATTTCAATTGGAAGTATATGTCATGCCTGCACCACGTCTTTTTGTCAGGGCGAGAGCAGTGTCTTGGGAAACTGGAAGCTTTATGGTTTTACTCAATATTAAGCCACAATTAGTCATGTTTTTACTTCTTTATCTTAATTGTATTATGTCTTTTTGCTGTGAAGACGAGATTCGGGGCTCAGAATGCCAGTCTGAATTTTTAAATAGTTTTATTTATTTCTAATTGGTTATTCCTTTTCAACCACACACTTATTTAGTCAACAATAAGTCACAATTATCCTTTTATCTGTTTTATTTCTGTCTTTTTTTACGTCCGTCCGCCAAGAAGGAAATTATTACTGTTTGTTTAGTTTGATGGTTTGTTTGTCAGGATTACGTACAAACATGTAGCATGGGCCAAAGATGAAGCTGTTATATTTTGAAGCGGATCAGAATCATTGGGAGAATTACTTTTTACAAATTATTATTTCACTTTCTATTAAAGTCGTATAACCATTACTAGTTGTATATGCACTATGTCTTCTATTACTATTATGAGTACTGCTAATATAGCTGCTGCTACGTGTATATAACTATTCTAACATGATTTATGTAAACCATTTACTATACTGTAATATCTGTGTCACTGCTAATATTCATACTGCCAGGCTTGGAGAGTAATGGATTACGAGATTACGTGATCAGGATACAAAAAGAGGTAACTGTATTCGATAACAATTAAGTAAAATGAATAAGTAATCAGATTACTGTTACATTTTTTAAATAGAGATTAGTAGTAGGATTCCAGTGTTACACTACATTTAAAATAAATATATATTCATCATAGGGAGACGTACTGCATTAATTTTCTTTATGGTTTAAATGTAGGCTGCTTTAATGTTTATTTATTTTAAATACATTTCTCTGTTAAAGGTCCCATGACATGGCCATTTCTACTGATCATAATTCCATTGTTGAGGTCTACTAGAATAGATTTACATTGTTCAATGTTCCAAACTCACATTGGTTTCTCATATAGCATCTCTGTATAGTATGTGTATTCACTCTCTGTCCTACATGACTTGTTGGAGCTCCTACCCCCCCCCCTCCCCTCCCTATGAGCCCACTGTGCTCTGATTGGTCAGCTCGCCCACTCTGTTCTGATGAGTCTACCACCGTTACAGCGGAACATCAGTGATTATGTTTTACAATGGCGTTTGTTAGCAACCAGAAAATGACACCAGTAATGACAAATGACTGGTGTCGAAGATGAGAATGCTGCGTGGGGTCTGGGTGCCGTGTTGGCGGGACGGTGCGAGGCTCGCTGCTGCGAGGAGCGGACAGTGTGAGCTGGCTTACTGGAGTGGTTTCTGGGTCGGCGAGACAGCGAGACACAGCGCAACCCATCCGAAACCAGCCCGAGCACACACACACACCCGCAGCCTGGCTGTGAGTCTGTGTGTGTGCTTACACACAGACTCAGGCTGAGAAATCCTTAACATAACGGCTCCACGGACATAGCGTAAAGGCTCCGCGGATTGGTCCATTTGGACCAATTGGTCCCTGAGGTACTCGTTACGTCACGAGGTTCCCGGAAGAAACAAATGGAAAAATAAAAATCTCCAACTTTTACTCGCTACAGGGTGTACTTTGAGGGTTTGTGACTCTGCAGACCGTTTACATGCATAAAAAGCTACATAACACACAAGGGGACGGGTAATAACCGGAAAAGCATGACATGGGACCTTTAATACAGTAGTAGGGGGACACCTGATTTATTCAAAATTGTTACTACATTTTTTATATGCATATCTTGTTTCTTATTTTCTAAGGTTACATTGTTACATACACTTAAAGGGATAGTGGAAATGGAACCTCAAATAGTTTCGTTTTAACTTATATACAAGCATAATTACGTACCAAAACAATCACACCTGATTAAAAAAATATAATAATTGCCTTACGCATGTTAGAAGCACTTTATTGCAGCTTCCCCGAAGTTTTTTAGAAACGAAATGTTCGACTCAGCCAAACCGGAAGTGACGAAAATTTAGGAAGACGATACGATAACAAACCATGGCGTCTATGCAGAATGAACGTGGAAGGGCAAATATACCAGACAAAGAAGAAGGATTGTACGAGGTATCCAGTGATGATAGCGAGTCAGAAACATCCTCTCGGCTTTCCTACGAAAATGTCGTTTTAGGAACTGAATCTGAATCCGGTTCAGTAAGCGACGATGGTGACAATATTGAGCCAGACGATGGACCATTACGTCCTTATTTGTTCGAGCCCGAGCCCGAGGTGATGGTTCACGGCATGGGCAATGGCGAGGATGACCAGGACCAGGCGCCAGATGATGCACCCCTACGCACAAATAATCTTGACTGGTAGGTCCCTAAGCATAGCTCACGCATCTTAAGATCACCTGTAGCCTTTACAAATATTAATCATTGTTAACCAGTTAAGCCCGAAGGTCCCCCCAGTGGACCCCTCCCACAGTTTTTTTTCTCTCACATGTCTCAGGGCTTCTTAACATTTATGAAACTATTAATGTTTCATACCCTTTTAAAGGTAAGAAATTCCGCTAACTGACAATAAGAACAATTGTTAGCTAGAAAAAACACAAGAGTAATACCAAGCCTTTGAATTAGCATTGAGCGAAATAATGCTAACTAATGCTAACGCTTTTTTACACACAACACACGGTAGAAATGCCCTTATTACTATCTTAACTGCACAAACAAGATATACGATTTAAAGCTGAGACTCCACAGATTCCACACATGTAATGTCATCACTGTAAGACCTCGAATTCCTGGAGCTATCAGCCAGAAAAGAGAAAGTAAACAACATCCGGTTCCAAAAATATTACAATAATTACGTTTTACCTTTTTTGATTTGTGATCAAAAGTTGTGTTCAACGGAATAAAAACGCATCTCAAGGTTAAACCAATGTCGTTGTGTCACGTAGAATTTTTTACTGATAATCAATCATCATATTTATGGCAATATACTCGGTATAAAGTATTGCCGTCTTACAGTCTTATAGTATTACCTATAGTGAAAATTCTAAGTAATAAAATGATTTTTACAGTGAAAAAGGTCAAATGGAACTGTTGGTTCCCAAATTACCCAGAGGTGAGTCCGCTTGGACTTTATTTTTCTAAACCTCTCTAAAAAGGTCAAATTTAACTTGTTTTGCATCAATCTTGATACAGGGTACTTATTATATGTTATAGTTTGGATTCCTAAAGCTTTTAAAGCTAGAGACCGAGGAATCTCGAAACAATCGTCAGTAAAATGACGGGAGCACACGACTGCCGAATTACTCGTCAGCTTCGGCTCCGTGAAGTTTGCCCGTGTTATCTGAACAAATTTCACCGACTGACGACGAATGGCTGGGTTTCTTGGAAACGCATGCGTCGATACGCCATTCTCTGCATTTGCTGTCGCACTACAGCCATACAAAACACATCTATTCACCATAATAAAGGTCGGCTATTCACATGCAAATGCTATTGAATGTCCGCCATTGTTTGTGCCCGTCTTCCTATGCTCTCGTCATCACCCGAAGATTCCCGACGATTCCCGAAGTATTTCGTTTCATTGAGAGGGCGCAGTAAAATTGAAAATAAAATGAAACTAGGCGCATGAAATTAAAAAAAATTGTTTATTATGCTTATTTTTAATAAAAATACATAAATTAAACCCAAAATTCGCGGATTTCCACTATCCCTTTAAGTTAAAAACATCTTATTGATATTTATTTACTTTGTTTTTATTTGTATTGCATTTGATATTGGGGTAATCCAGAAGTAACGGAAAGTAATCAGGATACATTACTTTATATTTTCATACTCAGATTAGATTACTGATCAAATGTGTTGTATGTGTAACTAGTTATTGTTACGGATTACATTTTTAAAGTAACCCTCCAAACCCTGCAAACTGCATATTTTACTATAGGGCCATCACTATAACAGCTATAAGTACCATATGATATACTTGATGCTATTACTTCTAACACATATCTATCCAGACACTCTGACAATAACTGTATTATTCCTACAAGTGATTGCGTTTAAAGCACATTTCCAACCCATAAAGGAAACGCTGACAGTACAGTGACTGTGACTGGATCTTCCTCCTGATCGCCTCTCTACTGTCGAGCCTCTCTCATCGCCGTTTTCATGACTCACTTCCTCCCCCACTACCTCTCTCCCCCCCCTTCCTCCCTGGCTGTCACTCCTTGTTTATGTAACGTCAGGCGAGATGCTCTCTAGCCTCAGTACATCAGCCCTCTCACCCCCCCCCCATCTCCTTCCCATACTAAAACATACCAACACAGGCAAACTAACATGCACATATACTGTTATCATACACACACTTTGTTGATGCGTATGCAGTACCTGGCAGGGGAATAGACACATCTGTCTGCAGAGCAAGGCTTAAAATGTGCATTTACAAAGCTGGGTTGGCAGATAGACAAACAAACACACACACACACACACACACACACACACAGCAAATACATATAAAAATAAACAGCAGGCCAGATGGAACCATATTTTAAGCAACAAATGAGCAGATGACAGTCTGGAAACAGATCACATTTTTCTCGCTAAACAAGTACACTAGATTATCAGTAAATGAGTCCTCGGGTGCCTCGTTTCCTGGAACCCAAATCTATAAGCACAATTTGGGTTAATTGACTTTAGACGTTTTAACTACTATTGTTTATGTTTGTTTATGAAATGTGAAGAGAATGAGGCACCGTTTGCTTTATAGGGAGAGGAGGAAAACAGGAATAAAGACACACATGCATTCACAAACAGGAGGCACACACACACTCACACACATTCAGGCTCAGTGAATCAACATGAGTGATTTTCACATTAGAATGTGATCCCTCACCGGCCCTCCTGTGACTACACTTTATCGAAAGTGCTCTCACACACTTTGCACTCTCCATGTCATGTTCCCCTCCAACATCACTTCCACTCAGTGTGGCAGTATGTCTGCACCGTAGGAAAATAGGGAAACATATACATCTATGTATCCCAACGTCACCTCACTGCAGCATATCAGATCTGCGAATTTGAGTATGGAGCCTTAAAAGCATAATCCTGTTAATACATTGTATTTGGGGCCATGATGGCGTCCATTTAAGCAAATCTGGATATTAGATGATGGCAGCCCGAGGTGAACAACTGTGCAGAGTGCTGCGTCGTGTATGTCTGACCTTGCAAAGACTAAAAGTGTGTTCTTCCCGGTTTTGATAACTTGGACAAAATGAAGGATAAAAGGTCCGAGGTACCTCCTCCGGGTTGATATGCAAATTTAGAAGTAATTGGTGAATCAGAGACAATCGCTGAGATAAAGTAAGGAAGATGAAACAGAAGAAAAAATCTCTGCAGCTTCAAAGCAAAGTCAACGAGGTTAATGACCTGGAAGGAAACATACTGGGTGAAGTGAGTCATATGTGTACGTGTGTGCAGAGTCTCCATAGTTATTTGATGAGTCATACATAAGAAGCAGCTATACACCCAGTGGGCATAGAAGCTTTGTTAAGCCTGATCAAATAACTTGTTACCAGGGTTTACATTTAAAAATAGTATCGGTTGGGGGTCATATTATCCAGGGTTTGCCAGAAATGGACTAAAAGTCATGTTATCTTAAATATGTAAGAAGGCAAGCTTTGTCCTCATCTCCAAATAGAGGATATAATTCGATCTACGCTGGGGGTTTGGATCTAATTTAAAGATAACACAAGAACAAAATATTCCTCTATTCTGATGAGATGCTTGATATCTCCAAAACACATTTTACATTATCAGATGATAGCTACATTGTTTGTGACTTCCTGTCTGATAAAATACTGCAGACACAATAGCAAATGCATTTTTGATACCAATGTGGTAAAAGAAGCAGCAAAACTAAAAAGGGCAGTAAAGGTTTTTATTTTATTTTTGTCTTATCAGCTTGTTCTCTTCCTCCTACAGTTCTGACTCGACTTACAATCTGAAGCGTTAGATGAGGGATCATTTGTTGGATCGTGACACTCCAATTTTAGCTTGTATTCTGTTTGTTTACTCGGGTGAAAAATGTCATCAAAGTCAACGTCTGCAAAAATAACAGCTCTGATAGGCGGATACTGATTTTGTTGTATTCCTTTTTCATTCAGGGAATCATCTGACCCTGAGATAAAGTTGAAAAATGTCTATGATGTATACACCACTGGATACTACTGTGTTGTTACCAGGGCTTAGTAGGAGAATCACCTGTTTGAAGAGCAGGTTTATCTTAGTTTAGTGTATCTTAAAACATGGAAATAATGTGTGCCACTCACTCTAGGACATCTCTGTTGAAAGGCTTCTTGCTGTTTCCGAGGAATTCTCCTATCATCTGCCGGCTCAAGCCCTTCCTCTGCAGCAGGAAGTGGGCGACGCCGATGGGTGTGTCTGGGATGAAGCCTCGAGAGATCAGGAACTGAAGACCTTTGTCAGGGTTTCTGAAACAAAAGAAGACAAGAGAATAAGGAAAGGGACTGAATGAGTAAGAGGGCATCTTGCCAGTGATGTAGCGGCGTTTTAAAACTGCACAAAAGCAAATTACCGCCATTAGCATTGGTGGTAGAAGTGTAACTGTATAGAAAGATTTATGATTTAACAAACTAAACCACACTCAGCAGCGGTAACACAACCAACACCAACACGATATAAATATGCACCCTTTTTTGGTTCCCTATTTATTATAAGAATGATTGCTGTGAGGACAATAGGTATGTTTGGTAATACATTTCATTTCATTTTTATTTGTTCCGTTCATGGTATGCACAACTTAATGTATAACAATTATTTACAAAACATGTCTCTATAAACACACCATACCCGGAAAGGAGCACGGAGAAGAAAATAATCTTATATTACCTGCCCCTTTCTAGAAAGAATAAAATAGAATAGAAATAGATGGTCTGTCCTTATTTTCTTATTCACAGCCAATCACAACAGTATCGTAGGAAAATAAGAGAAACACAAAAACTTACAAAAAAAACAACTTAGTTCCCACTTGACAGTTAACGGAAAGAAACAAAACAAAAAAACAACAACACCAAAACATCACATGTACAAGGAAAAGTTCAACACCCTCACCTGACTCCTACTGGAGTAGAAGGGGGAAAACGGTGCATAATAATAATAATAATAAATCATAATTGAAACTGACTCATTGTCATAATGAGGTTCTCAAAAGCTGTATGATGGGCACTAACTGTTCTGCACACCTGCATGGGGCTGGTGGAGACTGCTAAATGTGATAAAACACAGAGAGCAGAATCTCATCAGTATTCATTACCAACCACTAAACAGCTCCACACGAAATTCACTGAATGGCTGATCTGGGATCCAGCTTCAAATCCCTGCCTTTATGCACAGAGGTGCTCCTAATTAGAATGAACTGGAAAGAAACAGGTCCATGATTACCTTAAGTCTAAGTTCTATTTTTCATTCATTTAAACACAAATTCTTCACTGTGATGAATTTTATTTTGTTTAGCCTCTCTAAGTTGATTTTAACAGCATAACAAAACTCATTTAATCTTTTGGCATTCTTTGGCATTCTAAAATAAATTGTTCTTGATGCACTTGATAGTGGGTATACTACAAACTCAATCAGTGTGTACTTCAAACTGCCTACTAAATAATTGATGTATTTAATTACCAGCAGACTGTCACAACATTACCACTGAATCACAACTTTTTGTTCCCAATTAATATGACCTCTTCTGCTCATTTAAATATTTTTGTTCAATGGATATCCTGTGTAACACTATATTTGAAAATGCAGGAATTGTCACTTGCTGCCACATTTGATGCAAATGTATAATCCTATAACCCTCCTTTCGTGTTTGTTTCTCCCCCTATACTTTGGTGTTCCGGTCAAATTTAACATCAACACAAAAAACATTAACCAAAACCAAATCACCCTATTGAAAGAATAGACAATGAAAATGTATTCAAAAGTACCAAATGGTTGTCTATTTGGGGGGGGGGTGTCCTATCTGATGGAGGAACATGATCTAGGGTTCATAATCTATATTTCATTTCCTATGGTAGTCATTTTCTTACTGGGAACACAATAGGTGTAACAAAGTTGACTACTCCACATTGCTGATCAGCAACTTTATAATGTTCAAATGCCTACTGTGGAGGATATCATAAGACCTTGAAGCAATCAATGTGAAACACTATATTTATGACAAGTAGTAAAATTGACAGATTTGACCTGAACACAACAGGAGGGTTAATCATAATAGATCACTTTTGAAAGAGAAATTCTCTAATATACTTTCGGGTGGGTTTTATGTGAATGCACGACTGTTTACCTACATGAACAGTGAGGGAATTGTTGTCAGCTGA
The DNA here is from genome assembly GCF_902827175.1 of Gymnodraco acuticeps. NCBI lineage: Eukaryota > Metazoa > Chordata > Actinopteri > Perciformes > Bathydraconidae > Gymnodraco > Gymnodraco acuticeps. The sequence continues at coordinate 931,385 of NW_022990225.1, read as the reverse complement.
CTGAACAACAAGTTACTTATGAACAAGGGAGGGTTATCCTAACTATTAATAACCCCATTAGACACAGAGGGTGGATGCTCTAGGGGGGGCTACATCACTGCCACAGCCCTCTGCAGTCTCTATACAGTGTTTAAACCTCAGCTTTTACATAACACAAGTGTGTGTGTGTACCGCAGCTAATGGGTTTATACCACGAGGGTGGGACGGAGGGGAGGGGAGAGGGGATAAAGGGCAGGATGGAAGGAGGAGGCTGGAAGAGGATCAGACAGAGCAGATGTGAGGCAAGGTGAGTGTGAGGAGGATGGAGAGGCTGGAGCGCCTGGAAGCATCTGCTGTGACAGCCCCCAGCATGCTCTCTGCTGCTGGCTCACCCTCAGCTGAAGGTGATGTCTCGCCAAATGAATCTGGCAGAAATCACACATTTGATGTTTGTCCAACAACAGATGGATCGCACATGGTGATTATTATTCACACTATCAAGTGGATCAGGGAATGAAGACAGGGGAAGGATAGGGAGGGAATGATGCAGGATGTCAGTGTTGGGGGGTTACACGCTACAAAGTAACGCGCTACGGTAATCAGATTACATTTGTCGGTCACGCAGTAATGTAATCCAGGTGATGTTACAGAGTAGTCCTAAAGTAATGTAACTAGTAGTGTAATTAATTACTTTAAGCAGTGAGTAATTTAGTAAAGTAAGGCATTATTTTTTTTTTCTTAAGTAACTAGTAAAGTGTAATTCATTACTTTTGTTCAGTAACTACCTCAACCCTGCAGGGGAGATGCTTATTTATATATATATATATACATTTATTTCCCTGTGTTTATGTTAATTATTGTTTTAAATGTTGTATTGATGAAATATAGTGACATCACATAATAGGTGTGGGTTTGCCCCTTTAATTTAGGACGGATGTTCACTATGAGTGGAAGGGAAAACAATTTTCAACTGCATTGTGAACTTCGCATGAAAAAAACTAGCTGTATGGCTTTGAATCTTTTGTTTAAAAGTCTTAAGTTTTCATCAATTTTCTTTGATGATTTCATAACAAGATGGATAGATACAGATGAGGGGTGCCAAAGAGACTGTCCTTATCAGACAATCACAAGCTTGTTTTAATGTTAAAGGCTGGACTGTTGGTACAGCTTACACTATTATTACCAGGGGAACTTAATCAAATGGTTGAGTCTAACTAAGCTGTTAAGGTGGCAAAGCAGAAAACAATCATAGGAATTGTTCCTCAAGGTCACACAAGTCATTTTTTAGGATAAATTACTGTAATATTGTGAGGACAACATGATGTGACACAAATAACAGAGTAGTGAAAGCAACAGAATCCAGATGTCAGGCTAAAAGGACATCTGGGTCCTGGGTCCAGATAAACGGCCCCATGCCAATACATCATTCTCCCTGACATGCACATCTCCCTCTTTATTGCACACACACTTTTTATTTTGTATCTTGGACTCCATCACATACTTCCCGCTACACCTTTATATCCTCTTTTACTGGCCCTGTATTTCAGATCTATTTGGGTTGTGCACAGTGGCCATATCTCACAGCTGTGTTTCATAGCCTTTACAAGCCCAACTGCCAGCGCTGCATGTTGCCTATTTTTCCAAATGCGTGCACATTTCTGTTTCATTACTAACCAGTGATAGATTGATGGCTGGTTAGCGTGCACTGTGCATTTCTCTGAGCGGTAACACGATTCAGTGGTGTGAATGTAAACGCTTGAAAACCCTGAATCATTGAACTGCTGCAGAATTGCTGCTGCAAGCAAGAATATAATGATATGCCTTTCCTCTCCTCCACTCGATTATGTAAGCAACCTTGTTAAATGTATTCCCAGAGCCCTGCATGAACCCCTGCATTAACACTTCATGTGCTAAATGTGTTATTTAGAAATGTTTAAATGAATTTCAACAGGATGTGGTTAAAACGCTTTCAGTAAATTTAATCTAAAAGGGAAAATTGCTCCAATAACCTTGTGTCATACATTTGAACTGACAATATTTCAGTCCATTTGGCTAAATGTAAAATTATACAGAGGTTCTACTTAATTATTAAGTATAATTACTTAAATGTGCCTGTAGAAAATGGCTTATGCCACAAAATGATATATGATATAAACAAGATAGCCAGATGAGCTTCAGTTAACATCACCCATCTAATACAAGAGAAACCGCCGAACCACATAAATAAACAATGAAGCACTGCACTCTTGGAAAGAGTATAATGTTGGAGAAGTTGTTCTTTAATTTAATCTGGCCTTGTACGATTAATAGCAACACAAGCAGCGACCCAATGCAGAACGCCATTGTTGATGTTGTGAGCGGCGTTGGGGAGAAAATCAGGGACGTAAACGATGATATAATGACACAGCACCAGTCTGGCTCTGGGTGGTGGAAACACAACTGGGGCTAAAAAGAATAGGTTTGGTGGGAAAGGGGTATTATGGCGCATTTCCACTACAGTGCGGAGCGCGGTTTAAGCGTGCCGTGCCCGGCCCGTTTTTGGTTGCGTTTCCACTAGGCGTAGTTCTGGCTAGCGGATACTTTTTCACAGTTTTCTGGCTCTCCAAAATTGAGGTTCTTTCCGGGCCAACAACCGGGCTGAGTATGCTAAACTAGTGAGAGAATCGCTGGCAACTACAACAAAATGAACATATTTTACCATGATTTAATTGTAATTTAACATGTTTCAAAATGATGCCGAAGTAACAACATACTGATACCGGTTAGTAAAAACCATGAATTAATGCTTTGACAAGTCTGCAGACAGACGGCAGGCGAGAAACCTTTTAAAATGTGTGTTTTCTGAATGGAGATCGTTGTAAATGCTCGGACCGTCCACACTCACAACAACGGCCTACAGACTTAAATAAACCAGCGACTGTATTCACCATGACACAGGCAGTCTGTGGTTTGTACTTGTTTAACTTTTGTCTAGTTTCTGAACAGATATGAGGAGCTGTGAGCTCTGAGGGATAACAGCTAACGGCTGATGTTGGTTTTGTGTTTCGCATTGAAGATGACGTCACGGCTCTGCCTACACTGCGTTACTATAGTTACTACCCCAGTTCCTAAACTGTAATGGAAACGCAGCATAAAGTGAGCCTGGCCTAACAAGGCCTAACGAGGCCTAGCCATACCGTACTAAGCCGAGCGAGGCCCTGCAGTGGAAAAGCGCCATTAGGGTGGTAAGAGCTGGAATCATAGGCTATCGATAGCTTGAGCCATTTCACCATTTATCCTGCACTTGATAACTTTTTCAACTGTTAATCCATTACTGGAAGATATGTTTATAGATTACTTTAGCTTACTTACGACAGTTTATACTGTAAGATAACTTTGGAATATGGTTTTGTTTCTTTTTATTTAGTTCCTTAGAGTATTTTGTATATTTAAATGTAGTGTTAATACTTGTATTTATTCTTTTGTTAAATATATATTTAACTATATTATATTTGTTGCCTTATTTTCTTATGTTGTGTGGTTTGCACCACAATACACCAGAGCAAATTCCTTGTATGTGTAAACATCCATCCATCCATCTTCTCCCGCTTATCCGTGGTCGGGTCGCGGGGGTAGCAGTTCCAGCAGAGAGCCCCAAACTTTCTTTTCCCTGGCGACATCAACCAGCTCTGACTGGGGGATCCCAAGGCGCTCCCAGGCCAGCGAAGAGATATAATCCCTCCACCTGGTCCTAGGTCTACCCCTTGGTCTCTTCCCAGCTGGACGTGCCTGGAACACCTCCCTAGGGAGGCGCCCAGGTGGCATCCTAACTAGGTGCCCGAACCACCTCAACTGGCTCCTTTCGACGCGAAGGAGGAGCGGCTCAACTCCGAGTCCCTCCCTGATGACCGAACTTCTCACCTTATCCCTAAGGGAGACACCAGCCACCCTGCGGAGAAAACCCATCTCGGCCGCTTGTATCCGTATGTGTAAACATACCTGGCAATAAACCTGATCCTGGTTCTGATCCTGAGATGTTGCAGCTTTCTGTTCATTAGCTTTAGCGTTATGTTTTTTGCTTGCTCAATCACAACACATACCAGCTGCATTAGAAAAATAATAAATGCTTTCTCTGTTGGCCATCTGGAGTTCAGAGTAAGTAATTATGTCTGGTAATTTAGCACCAAGGGCAGAATGTTAATACACGCAAGGTTTGTGCACAAACAAACAAGCTCAAACCTGAACTCTCCTCCTGGCGTCAGGTTGTCCCTCTGCAGGAGTTTGGCAGTCTTCTCTGATCTTCTGCGTTAATTAGCCTTCCCTCATGTATTCAGATTCCTCTCTTCACACTCGCCCCATCCCCTATACATTTCTATGCCCCCTTTTATTTAATTCATGAACCTTAAAGTGCCCCATTTCCATGCATGATGGAGAGCCATTCTGAATCCACCCTGAGCTGCTCTGATGTCAATGCTTTCACAACACGTCTTCTATGGCTAACCAAGTCATATTTAATGGGAAAGCCATGCATACAAAAAGAGTAATGTGGCATCATGTCACCCATCCTCACAGTCTCTCTCTCAGTCAGACCCCTTTTACACGAGGACGATACGGGTTGTATCCGCATAGTTTTTCTTGCGTATAGCCCTTTCATTTACACGAGGCCATAACAAAATGATAGAAACGGACCCCGCAAACGATAACGGGTCCCAAGGTGGATAGATCTGCAAACGGAACGCTCTCGGGGGTCAAATGGCTCTGTGTATGTGTACGCCTCTATACGATCATTTTCTGATAACGATTAAATAGCCCCGCCTCCCTCTCCCCACGTCTCCTGCTCAGAGATCAGCTGCTGGGCTGTCAGAAGAGGGGGAGGAAAAGAGAGGCTCCGTTTATTATTCTTATATTATTATATAGTCGTTATTCATTTGTTTTAAAGCTCAATAAATAACAAAGAAGACCGGCACTTTTCTAATTTTGTCCGGAAGATTTCAACTTTAACGGACATGTTGACCGGCGAAAAAAAATGTTAACGGAAACTCTGCCGCACGGTTCCCTCATCCCTTGGAAGAGGCGGAGAGGTGGGTGTTTTTCATCTGCTGGTGGACTACCGGAGAGATATACAGCAGGAGAACATGCCGTCCACCTCGGAGAATAAACTGAAGGACAACCATAGCAACCATGTTCCGGGGTCTTCTTAGCTGCTTTTGGTGTATTTTGTGGTGGCAGCAGCGCCACTTACAGGCCCGGCATATGTACTACAGCGTTTCCAGCGTTTCCAGCGGTCTCGTATGAACGGACACGTTACTTGAGCCGAATGCGTGTGAACAGACTTTTTTGAAAACGCATACGGTGCATAAACGCAAACGTTCCTGTGTAAATGGGGTCTCAACTTTCCCCCATTTTCTGTCTCTTTCAGTTCCTGTCTCTTGCTTTTGCACGCCATTTCTAGCACTGAATCTTTTTTTTCCCGATGCGGGCCAGTGCAAACTCCAAGAGTTGTTCCTTTCTTTAGTTCACTCTCTCCTCTACCTTTTTTACTCCGCCTGCTCAGGTGCTGAGACCACCTGCTGCAAGACAGATACTTTGGGAACTAACTGTCTGCATATGTGTGAGCTTTTTTGTCTGCATGATCAAACACCCACATTTTAGCCTTCAGCAAAATGCCCTGTTTAAGATGCAAAGGATACACCAGTGCAGGTATTAGAGGGAGGATATGAACTGGTGGAACTAATAAGCCCCAAGCTCGATTGCCCACTCTTCCTTTTTTTTGCTATCTCTTCCTTGTTCTGTCTCTCCTTTCCCATGTAGCCAATTTATAAAAAAGTCAGCTTATCGTTCAAGGTGTTTGATCAGGGGAATGAGAAGAGGGGATTGCAAATAGATAGAAAAGGCTGTGTCATTTTCTGAAAACTCTTTCATTAAACAGTCATTTACAAATATGTACTGTCCCTGATTCCACTCTAAGAATATGTCCTAAAAAACACATATCAAATCTGAACAAACAGATAAATGATACAGTCAGACCTGCTCTGCCACTCGAGCTGTCGCTCAGTGACACAGTCAAAGTCTGGAAACTAATTGAGAAAGAAAAGTAAATATAGAGCCTGACCAAGTGATCCTGTTCTTCCTTTATTCTACCTGGCAGGGATTTGTAGACTGACATAATGAAAGTAGCTCAAAACCATTATGTCGTCTGCAACAGATAGTTCAAGTCTTACGTTTTATCTACTTTAAAGTTTTCAATTTGGATTTCATTTAAAAAAATGAATAATTTAAATCTTAATGACTAAAAAATCTTTTTTTAGTCATTTGAGAAAGACTTTCACGAAATTCTGACCTCAACTTGCTCCACAACCCCCCTCCTCCTCCACCTCCCCCCACTGGCAGCCACTCCCACCTCATCAGCTCACCTGTGCTCCCAGCTATAACTCATCTCCAATCAGACCAGTATTTAAGCCTCTCATGATCTCAATGCCAGATTGTTCTTAGCCTTCCATGTAAGACTGTCCAGCGTTTTGTTCCGGACATGAGTTCCTGTTGCTGACCTTGCCTGCCTCTGACCTGCCTTTTATCTGATTCCAGGTAAAACCCACCGGCCCCGATTTTAGTAGTTTCAGCCATATACTTAGTTGTTTTATTTGCTTGATGCAAGCCAATAATTATACCCTTCTGAAACCGATTAACATCCTTTTCATGACCGCAGGATAAATCTTCCAATCGAATCCAATCAAATGTTATTTAGATAGCATATTTAAAAACAACAGAGTTGACCAAAGCTCTGTACATCAATAAATATATAAAATCCAGCATAAATACATTAAGACAAAACCGATAGGACAAAAAACAAATACCTATAGCCACAGACTGAAAAACTCTCATACACGATGTAAAAACAATATCAAACACAAGCAAATAGAAAACCCCAATTTAAAAGCACAGACTGATAAGACTATAACATGCTGTTAAAGAAATGAGAAGTTAAACACCTGATCAGCTCGGGTTAAGTTACTTGTTGCCAGCTGAAATATATTATTCACTGCAGTAATAATCCAATGGAAGGCTCTTACCAATTGGCTTAGTTAAATCCAGTTGGTGACATTACATATTTCCCTGGTTTCCTGTGTTCTGCATTTGGGTTCAAACACACCCCGTTACATTTTCTTTCTTTTCGGATTATTCCCCTTCCACACCCTGTTCCTGCTCCTCTTGTTTTAACGCTCCAGCATTGAGTCAAAGTTAATCGGCTTTATTGTGCACTTTTATTGTGCAGCAGAGCTCGGCAGTGCGCAAAAAGATAATGTGTGTTCCAATCTTATAAATGTGTATGAGATAGCTTAATTTGGGCAATATCCCAACAATTGTATTGGTTGAGCACCCATGGGAACACAGTGTATTTTCCGTCAAAGTGGAGTATTTTGGAAAGCAACGAGAGCTTCCACAGAATCGTTTGCCGTGGCAAGGACAAAAGAAACTTGGATTGAAATGTTTAAAACATTTTTCATTCCAGTTCCCAAGGTGCCAGTTCACACAGCGCTGAAGGAACTTTTAATTACATTCACGACTCGCAGCACAATGACTAATGAGAATTTTAGGCTTTGTGGATCGTTGCCATTATTATTATTTTTTTAATTCACCGCTCATGTATTCCAACTAATTGTTACCCAGCAACTCCATCAGTGGTTTGGCTCAATATGTGAGTCCAGTTCATGGAGATAGCGTGTGGGGTGTTTAGGTCTTTAGGGTACGCTCTGGGTGAAGATTTAATAGAGCATATGGCAAATCTGCTCATTTAAAGATTCCTTTCCGGTGTCAGGAGTCATGTGGTTAGAAAACATTTCTAAAAGGAGAATTTAAAGAGTTGGACAAATAAAACGAGAGCTGTTTTGATGGGTAAACCGATCTAAATCCACTCCCTAATTAGATTTTGCTCTGCCTTTGTAGCTTAAACTGAGCAAAGATCTGCAATATTTAATATGTAAAAACTGGTTATAATGTGAATATAAATGATCTTTTAAGAAATGATGGGTGTTGAATTTTTTACAACAACACTGTTTGACACACATCATAGGGATTCAGTGTGTCTCTCAACAAATCAACAAAACAGAATTAGTCCGCGCTGGCCCCATGCACTGTTGTCACCATGGCAACAGCTTTTCTTCCTATCTCTCGCTGCCATGTAACCACCTTGCACCTGTCTGAAACACGTCCTGGGAAGTTCTTATCAGGTTCTGGCTCTGTCACTCTTCACTAGGCAGCAGGGGAGAACTGAATTCACAATGACTGAAAAGCTGCAACCAGTTAATATAAACAAGCTCTCCAAGACAGACGTGTCTATTCATCTGCTGACAATTTGTGAAGCCACAGAGGACAATGCAGTGAGGGTCTGGTAGGAGTAGGACACAAGAGTTTCCTGGATCAGTATGGGTTCTTGGTTAAGACATGCTAAAATACAGGCAAGTCATACCAGAAATAAATCTCAGATAAAACACATTTTGTCCTTACCAAGCTCTGATCTCAGAAAAGGCAGGGGTTGTCCAATCATACTGTAGCTAAGCAATCATAACTAGATATGGTGGCTGTTTGAAGGAATGGTTTTATTACATTGTAAGGCAGTGTTCATTTGAAAAGAGAGACACTTGGTGAGTAATGTCTTTTTTTTTTTAGCACTAAACAAGAACTGAAGGGGATTAAATGAATTAAAAGGTGTGTTTGTGTTTGCCTGATCTAACATAAGCTGCAACCGAGCAGTACTTACAAGGCCAAAGGAGTACATCATCAGCTGATTAGTTTTGATTTGTTCAATCTCACTATAAACTTGATTATCCACTTGTGGACAGGTTATATTAAGAAAACAAAAAAAGGCATGACGCTGTTTCTTAGTTCCTCCCTCTCTCAGCACCATCAACATTATCTTAATTAGTATCTGTCCTGGTCTATATTAGACTTTGGGAAGTTTAGGCTTCTGCAACCCCAGCCATTGTTACCCAAAATAACATTGGTTATTAACACATCAGTTAGTCTTCAGGCTCTTAAAAGTGAAAGCTTTGAAATACAAGTGTAAGCTAAGCAGCCTAATGTTTTTATGTCACAAAAAACTGAGAACAAGAACACTGTGTATTCTGTGCTGAAAAAGAATGAACAGCTAGAAAGGCATAGGAACAATGTACGAGTTTTAGGTCTTAACCAACCGTCATTTCTACCATCTCTGAGTAACGACATTTTCTTCCTTTCATTCTTTTCCTCTGACAAATCAATCTCCCCTCAGCTCTCCGTCTCAATAATTAACCCTCTCTCTCTTTTGCAACGCTTTCCTGATTTGCCTTTCTGAGAGTAAGGATGACACCTAAGATCTAACTTGGGACTTTAGATCAATTCTGTTTGTTCTTTTAGCCTGGTGGGGATCTGTGGGGAAAAGTGCTTTTCTCTGCTCTTTTGAATCCAGAGGGCCTCAAATGCCACTAAATTCCTTTACTAGATTTACCATCTTGTCATATATTTGCGCTTACACAAATACACAATTGAGAAATCGTACTTTGAAGAACCTCATTTTTATTTAAATATTTTGGAAGAATAAAGAAATGAGTAATTAATTGAAAGGTCTCCTATTATACTATTTTTAGGCATATATTATAGGTCTCAGATATTTAAACAGCATGTCTCCGAAGTGTTTTGCTCAAAATACCAAACAGATCACCCTTTCTAGCCATGCCTCATATCCCTATTTCACCCCTGTTAACCAGTCAACAATGAGCCAGAAGTGATTTCCTACCTCTCAAGCCCTAAATTAAAATTGAGTCACACTCATCAAAATAATGAAAATGCAGTTGCTACTCACACATTGAAGAGATTGAGGCCGATGCGGTAGAGGCGTTTCCGCATGACGTCGGTGGACAGGGTGGGGGACTTGCAGCTGGCGGGGTTCTCACACTGATAGCGCGGCAGGCTGAGGATCATGGCCTGCAGCGCCTCCTTGGACGAGGCCTCAGACGTGGAGCGGGCCTCTGTGGACGTGCTGCTGCTGCTCATCTGCTCCGAGCTGTTGTCTGCCGTCTCTGAGCCGCACCTCTTCACCTCCAGCGGCTGTGCCATGGGGGAGCTCACCATCAGAGCTGGAGGGGCGTACAGGGGCTCTGTATGCGGTGGCACCATCTCCTCTGGGCTCTGAGGAGCAGCCATCTTATCCAGAGGGGTGAGGGGAGGCTGTTCGTCATCCCCAATCTCTTCTTCACTCGGGGGAGGAGCGGGGAAATCATCATCGTCCTGCTCGTCTTCTTCTGATTCCGGGGGCGGAGGGGGCTCCTGGGAAGGCGGCGGGGGATATATGGGTTCAGCTGGGAGTTCAACATGAGGAGGTGGGGGCTCTTGTGAGGGGCCAGGAGGTATGGAGGCCGGAGTGAAGTTTGAGGAAGCAGATGTGACAATGGCGGGGGTTCCTTCTGGTTGGATGCTGCTGCCGAGGGTGACCGTGGACGATTCCAAGACTGAAGATGAGACGCGGAAGTTCTGGGCGTCAAACTGCACCGTCACATCGCGGAAAGCCATCATCAGTTTGCTCGCGCTTCTCGACAGGTCACTCGGGTCCACCGGGACTTGAGGAAGCGATGACTCCCTCACGACTCCTCCTCCCCCCCCCCCCCACCTCTGCTGCTGCTGCGGCTGCACTGAAGGAGTCGGCAGTGAACTGATAGGTGCCACCTTCTTGCAGTGAGCACATGGTCTTCAGGCTCCAGTTGCTGAGTGCATCGTCTATAGACTTGGCCAGAGACTGGACCTGTTCCGTGAAGGAGTCTTCCAGGTCGGTCAGGCTGCCGCCCACCGTGGCTGGCAGGGACGGTGAGCGCACCAATGGGATGCCTGTGAGGTTGCAGCCTTCTGCCAGGGCCCGTTCAGCGGAGAAGCCTTCAGTGTTTTGCACACGGACCTTTCGCAGGGAGATGCGTCGAGGCAGACGACTCTCCAGAAGCGAGTTGCGGATCTTCTCGAAGTTCTTGCTGAGCTGGTACTGGCGGAAGGCGGTCTGGATCTTGCAGGCGGCGCGGCGGGAGATGAGGTGGCCCCCGTATTTGTGCTCTAACATTTCGATCTAAAAATAGAAAGAAGGGTAGAAGGGAACATAATTAATCACTGTTGTATTTTTTAAGTTAAGAGTCAAGTCAGGACAATCCACAATTGTAAATAAAACCATTGGTACTCATTCACATGTGACAATTAGGCTGCGTACTGATTAAACGGCAGAAGAAACACAAGATTTACACAAAATTGTAAAAATAAAAACATTGCTAAGGAATCCCATAATCCCCTATTTAAAAGACACTTGTGTTTGTGAAAAGGCCACTACCAGTGTTTAAAAAATGTTCATATTCTCCTGCCTGTCACTGTGCTGCATGGAAGATGAATATGGTTTATTAGTTGATTAGCAGTGTACAAAAACATGGAGCGTGTGGGTGGGAGATGAATGAGTTGGACATTTAAAAGGATGGAATAATTGTAGTAGTTAAAGAAAAACAGATTCAAATCCCCTGATGAAAAGGAGTAGGCAAAAGGAAAATATTAAATTCATCTCAATTCAAATAATTATATAATCCGATGGTTTGCAAATGTTATTCTGCAAACTGGCTTTGTGTACCGACACTACAACCAGTTTGGTCAAAGCCCCTCATTTCTAAGAGAGAACAAGGCTGACTCGTGGCATTTGGACAAAGTGTTCATTTCCTCTGCAAATAGACCTCATAATCTCTTTGAATTCCATAGAGGAGTCCTCCACACAACTTGAAATTGTCTGAAACTGAACAAGCCATTAATCTTGCCTGCGAAAAATTGCTCAATTGCTGTGGGAAATAGATAGAGATGTAATATAGCGGTTCTCATCTGGCAGCCGCTCAAACACTCAATGAGACCTCTTTGAGTTTCCCAGAACAATCAGGGTGTGGGTATCTTTTGAAACGCTCTTATCTCCTACAGCCACTCTCAAAAGCCTTTTTTCTTTCAGACTAAATCAATGAATATAATTCTGCTCCTGTTCTAACTGTATCAAGGGTCTGCGTGTGGAGGAGGATTCAGCTTTAAAACAGAAGCAGTGTCACCTTCTGTCATTTCACAAACATCAAAAATAATATACGTGTCCTGGTGTGAAGTTCTATCATAAAAAAGTGCACATTAAAAATGATTCTAGCTGCTTTCTTGTGTCAGGGCGCCGGTACATGAGCATTAATGTGGTCGAGGTAAGTTATCTTCTTGTAAATTAAAATGCAAGTGAACGCACAGTCACTGTGGCCACGAAGGATCAAAGTGTGACTTTCAGCTGTTAATCTGCTCTCGCTTTAGTCCGGGACAAAGTCACCCAACCAGCTCCTGATAGGCTGTAATGCCTCGAGGGTTTGCAATTTGTGATAAGTGGCTAGTTCAACAAGATGCAGCCTCTGCCGTTGTCGCAAGAGGTACGGAATCACATACAAAGCTCTTCAGAAAAGTGGAATGACACTAAAAATCCATTTTATCTACTCTATTTACATTTCCCTGCAGAGCCTCTGCGTGCAAAGTGAGACGAAGTGAGAATATTAAGGCGGTTCCTGAATTGGAAGCTGGGTTAGAGCTCTACTGTATCTACTGATGATTCTCTTTCTGTGCAGCAAGATCGATCTCAGCCTGAATATTCATCACTTTTAATCTCCATTGTTCTGCGCCAACATTTACAAGGTTAACTTTATTGCATTGACTGCGCTCCCAACTAGACAGTGTTTTTTTTCAAGACTGGCACAGAGATAATACGATTGACCTCATTCAGAAAGGTGTCCCTCATCCAAACAAAATCCCCCAACAGTCCCACTGCAGAGGTGCCCTTGGTGGGGAGGAAGGGGCTGTCACTCTGGCTGCGTTTGATTAAATGTGGCAGTGGAGCTTGTTTGTTTTGCCTTGTGCGTAAGCAGGGTCGGGGATGATGAATAAAGCATTTGGGTCACGTTGCTTTCTCTACCAGAGTGTGTATCTGATACACTTTGCCATTCAGATTACAGCCACCAGGATGAGCTGGGAGATGATGGATGGGGGGAGGAAGCGTGGAGAGGAAGCAGACTGTAAGAAAACAGGACAGGATTTCATGCCAGTTGAGCATGGGTTGTGATAGGACTAGAGATGAGTTTTCCCACTGGTTTTATTGTAGTAAAACCACTATAAACTTAGTTTGCCAAAGGGAGCTGTATATGTGGATCATCCTCTTCGATTCGACGCCTTCATGCTTTACATTGTCATAAAAACACTTCCTTCTCTAGAGCCTACAGGCTAATGCTGGAGTGGAGGTGGGGCTTTTTGAAAAGTTTGATTATAGTGTTATTACCATCTGATATTTGTTCCAACAATCTAATCATGGATATTTGAGAGCTGCACATCAGTGGTTTGAACCTCTTTACAGATAACTAGATGTGATAAAAGGGGAGGACATAAAACAAGGTGGATGAACAGAGTACAGAAGACACAAAAAACAAATGTATTGACGGGAAGATGAGAAGAGATAAGAGGTGATGAGACGGATGACCACGCTGTCAGTTCTCGCTCTGATCACTTCACTAGTAAGTGCTGATGGAGAGAGATTATTCTGGAGACACGGAGATTTGAGAGAACAGCGATGGCACTGCTCTATTCCACCGGGGCTCTAAATCAATTTTGAGGGGCAGATCAGCCCCATGCTGACCCCATGTTCTCCTTTGAATGAATGAATCAAGGTGGAAAACAAGCCAGTGGTTAGACACTGCATTGTGAGGTTTTACATCTATGCACAAACGCACAAATTCTAACGTCAAATAGACTATATGTAGACAAAAAGTTTTATGTTTAGATGTTTTAAAAGAAATAGAAATGGGAGCTAAAATGTGATTTGGAGGAAGGAAGGCTTATTTTAAGAATCGTAGTGGATTTTCAGGTCTTGAAATCTGGGACTTTTCTGTCTTTATATTAAATATTAATACCTATATGTTCTGTGGAAGTTTTAGTGTGTGTAATGTGTCTCAAAACAAAAGGTCAGCCAAAGCACAACACAGCATGTTTAATTTAGAGATTTTTGAGAGGCAGATATACACTGAACAAAAATATAAACGCAACACTTTTGTTTTTGCTCCCATTTTTTATGAGAGGAACTCAAAGATCTAAAATATTTTCTATATACACAAAATAACCATTTCTCTCAAATATTGATCACAAATCTGAAAAAATCTGTGATAGTGAGCACTTCTCCTTTGCCGAGATAATCCATCCCACCTCACAGGTGTGGCATATCAAGATGCTGATTAGAGAGCATGATTATTGCACAGGTGTGCCTTAGAATGGCCACAATAAAAGGCCACTCTGAAACGTGCATTTTTGCTTTATTGGGGGGTCTGGGGGGGTCCGAAAACCAGGCAGTATCTGGTGTGAGGGGTAGGGGTAGGGGTAGGGTAATGTTGTGAATCGAGTGGCCTGTGTTCGTCGTCCATAACATACGCCTGCCCATACCATAACCCCACCACCACCATGGGCCACTCGATTCACAACATTACCCTACCCCTAACCCTACCCCTCACACCAGATTTTTTCAGATTTGTGAACAACATTTGAGGGAAATGGTTATTTTGTGTATATAAAAAATGTTTTAGATCTTTGAGTTCATCTCATGAAAAATGGGAGCATAAACAAAAGTGTTGCATTTATATTTTTGTTCAGTGTATATTTATGTGCAGTGTTTGTATCCTCTGTCTTCTTCTGGAACTTTATAGGAGAATGTATTCAAATAGCCTGGCAATGCAAGTCTGCCTCAAAGCATTCCTGCTTAGCAGTGTTGAAACTGCAGAAGACATATTTTACTTGTGACATTTCCACTTAACTTGTAAAACGAAATGCATAAAGGGCAAGATTGTAATGGTGGGAACCTCATTAACCTACAACATTGTGAGATTTTATTTTTGTCCAGCAATTCACCCTGTTTATGACACACAGTAAACAGGGAAGTTTAAAAAAAAATATATATAAAAAAATCATCGGTTGTTATAAGCAGTAATTTATTATTACCAATAGGAAGGGCTGCTCCACTCTTTTGAAAATATGCTTATTTGCTTCATATAGCAAACGTTACATGAAAAGATTCAAACTCCTGTCATGCTCCTGGGTCTCGATGTAAGATATGCAAAAACCTCTGTGTAAGTAAAGCAGCACATTATCAGATCACATGCTGCAGAAATAGGGGGCAAAATGAAAAGCCAAGATTATTAGCCTTCATGCTCATGCACTGTGTCTTACAGCACAGAAACATCTGCATGATTAATGAGATGATTATATAACAGCGAAACTGGGACACAACTAATGCTGACTGTATTACAAAATGAGGAGGACAACAGAAGACGTCATCAGAGGATGAAGATCAGGGAGGATGATGCATCCTTGACCGCAGTCAGATACTGAAAAAGGTCAATGTTTACTGAAGACTAAAGGAAAAGAAAAAGTGCAAAAGAGAGATGAGAGTGCTGCAACCTATTGAGGAAAGTGAAATATACATCTTGGTTCCTACTCTTTTCCCTCACCCTTTCCTAAGGGAGTGCATGTACGCAGACACGTTATGCCTCTCCACCTCTGTTCCTTACTTCTTACTTGCTACCCTTTTCCCTCAACCTTTCCTAAGGGAGTGCATGCACGCAGACACGTTATGCCTCTCCACCTCTGTTCCTTACTTGCTACCCCTTTCCCTCAACCTTTCCTAAGGGAGTGCATGCACACAGACACGTTAGTTTAGCTGCTATAGGCTTAGACTGTCGGGTGGGACACCTTACTTCGTCTTTCTGTCTGTTTGTGCCTGTGTACTCTCATGTTGCGAATAACCCAGCTTCCCCCACATTTCTACGCCGGGATCCGGAGTCGAGGCTGATCCTGTCGCGGTCCTGGATCCTGAGTCATGTGTCCTGGATCCTGCCTCCTGAGTCCTGGATCTGGAGTCCTGGATCCTGAGTCCTGGATCCTTAGTCCTGTGTCCTGGATCCTCTATCCTGAGTCCTGGATCTGAGTCCTGGACTTCGAGTCGTGGCTGAACCGGTCTCTGTGGTCCTGCCAGACTCTCATCATACTACTTCCCTGATGGCTCCCACAGGATTGCTGACATCCTCGTGGATTCATCTTCTTATTACAGACACATGCATTTCCTAACATTCGGTCTATATGCTGTAAATGTATTATCTCTTCGATTTACACACGGCATCTATTGCACGTCTGTCCGTCCTGGGAGAGAGATCCCTCCTCTGTTGCTCTCCCTGAGGTTTCTCCCATGTTCCCTTTAAACTGTGGGTTTTCTCTGGAAGTGTTTCCTTGTACGATGTGAGGGTCTAAGGACAGAGGGTGTCGTATTGTCATACTGATATTCTGTACAAACTGTGAAGTCCACTGAGACAAATGTAACATGTGTGATATTGGGCTATATAAATAAACATTGATTGATTGATGATTGAAAGTCAAAGGATTTTGCACCCTAAAAGATAAAATACAGTTTTCACAAAGGACATGCATTGCAGTGCAGTCCAGTTTTCCTATTAATACTTAGGCTGTAGAAGTTATATATTTATATTTAATATATCCTATTAAACTGTTGATATATTGTAACTACTTTAAGCTTCATGGTTAAACATTTTGTATCTGTTAAACATAAAACATGTGTTTTTTTTGTGGATATGAGTTATAAGGATTTGTCCTGGTTAGTTTATCACAAAACATACAAAAATACATTAATGTCATGTAAAAAACTGCCTATGGAATGAAAATGACATTTATCAGCTTTCTAGTAAGGGCATAATAAAACATGCAATGTGAGGCTAAATTTAAACTAGTTTGAAGAAATATAGAGTATAAAAGAGTGCTCAGTAAGTAAGTTAACGCTACTTGGTCATGAGGTTCCTGCCATGCAATCAAGGTATCGCACCACAGATCCAATTACCCTGACATTGATCTGTAGATGCATCAAGCCTAGCTGTACAGACAGAAGATCAATCGGGCTGATCGCGTATCTCCAGCATTGTTGACAGGGAGATAGTGGGGGGGATGTGAGATTAAAGCAGTGAGAATGGAGGTAGTAGCCGAGGTTAAAACAACTTTTAGTCTCAACTAGGGAAGCGATGCGTGAGGAATAGAAGTAAAAAAGTAGGGAAAATGGAGGTGACAGAGAGTGAAAGGAAGCAACCATCTCACAGTACACTCGTTTCAGCTGCTAGTCATGGATAAAATACTTTAAAATATCTGCATTAATGATTTTGTACGTTTTCTTTTCGCTAACTGAATTCAAACAAATTCGGACAGAGTCCAAATTAGTTGTTTATTAAGTGTAATCAAGTGTGCCACAACCCATTTAGAGTTACAGTAATTAAGTAAAGGAGGGAGGTCATCATGACTTGGGCTTTGATAAATAAACCAATTCATCCAAAAACATTGCAAAATCTGACAAATGCAATTTATATTTGGGGCTTCAACTAAGACTCGGTCTCAGACTCCACTGCTGATACTCTGACAATAAATGCTTAGTCAATTAAAACGTCAATAGCAATGTCATCGAGGGTCTTCAACTGTCCTGTTTATACAACCAGCAATCAATAATCCAAAAATAACCAATTCACAATGTTATAAACAGAAATCAACTGCATATCCAACCAAGAATCTTTAATCTGCTAAACTTTAGCATTTCTGCTTGAAAAATAACTACAACATTAGTATGGCACTTTCTTACAGTAGTCCCAAGAGACAGATTTAAAAACAATAATGCTAAAATTAGAAAAATTGAAGCAGCAGAAATAAATAGCCCCACCTGAAGTCCCTAGTTTTTGCCAAGCTCAAAATATTTGGAATCCTACAATTCCCACAATGTAACATAACAGCTGTTCCTTAATACCCAATACAACATACATTATTTCATTGGCTGTATGTTTTCTTGTGACAAGTAAACTGGATTTCATGAGGTCAATTGGTGGAAGATATGCAAAAACTCATCAGCCCAAAAGTTAGACCCAAACTCTGTTGTCTTACCTGGCTGGAGATCCATGGACTGAAGAATGTAGGGTAGATGGATGATAATGAAAACAGATGGCGATGGTTTGATGGTTCTTGAAATGGAGATGATTATGTAATGATTTCCAAGCCCCTGATGAACAGCATGATAAGAAGACAAGCATGTGAACATAGAAACGCATGTTTCAATACCGTCACAGTTCATAGGCATATTGGTTTCACACAAAATTGCTTTAACCGGCTGTAATAAGATGAGAACAGAAAACGGTCACATGCTTTTATTCTCTTTGGAAATGGGGGCTTTTCATCATCCAGAGTGTCTCATAAAGCAGCAGAGAAAAGGCAAATGATGCTTTCTAATCATGCAGATACAAACGCAACTTGTTTGCACATTGATGTGTGTATTTGTACATTACGCCAAATTAATACATTGTGTACAACCTAAAAAACACACAGGAGTTGTTTCATTTCAGTAAATTGCAACACAGCTGAATCAGTGTATACATTATGGTATCTGAAAAGGCTCAAATCCAAATTTGGTGAAAGCCAAAACCCTCTGAGGATGCAGATGAAATGATGGCATGACAATGATGGCTTATGATAATGAAGTTAAGGAAGCTCATCATTAGTTGATACACTTTGGGTGGGTAATGCCAATAGGGAAAATACCACATAATAACTGAAAATAAAACCTCATCAAACAACAGCTTCTCCCCTAACCCGGAAGTCTTCCTCCTCAGACAGACATCACAAACATGTCGGACCACAAGACGGACAAGACACCAAGTTACTGTACCTGCCGCCCTCCCACTCCCCTCACCCAGACAACACACCCGCCCTCCCCCATCCCCAACACAACCCTACCTGCTTGTTTTTGAGGTCAAGCGAGAGCTCATAGTCGGAGGTGGCGGAGTGCGAGCCGGCCCCGTTGCGCTGCACCCTCAGGGGCGAGGCTGTGTGGTGCAGGCTGGCCCTCCTGCCCGCCCCCCCTCCTTTAGCTCCTCCCCCTTCCTCCTCCTCCTCTGCCTCCTGTGCTGCCTCGCCCTCACGCCGCTCGGGCTGCGCCTCCTCTCCATCTTGCTTTCTCTCTGCCTCCTCGACTTCTTCTTCCTCCTTCTCTTGCTCCACCACTGTCTGCTCCTCTCCAAGAGGTGAAGGGGCTTCAGGGGGGTCCTGTTCAGCTTCCTCCACTTCAGGCTCAGGCTCAGGCTCAGGCTCAGGCTCAGGCTCAGGCTCAGGCTCAGGCTCAGGCTCAGGCTCGGGCTCGGGCTCCGGTACAGGCTGGGGCTCGGGTTCGAGTTCTGGCTGAGGTTTGGTTTCGGGCTGTGGTTCGGGCTGAGGCTCAGGTTGGGACTCACACTGGGGGTCTGGGGGAGGTTGAGACAGTTGCTCTGGGGATGGTTGAGTCTGTGGGGGTGGTTGAGTCTGTGGCTGTGGGGGGGGTTGAGTCTGTGGCTGTGGGGGGGGTTGCGTCTGTGGCTGAGGTTCTTGCAGCGGTTGCTCAGGCTGTGGTTGTGCCTCGACCTCACTCTGCAGCTCCCCCTCTCCTCCCTTCCCTTCCTCCCCGATAGACGGTTCTGGAGGAAGGTCATCGCTGCAGAAAGGAGGAGAAAACGCAGAGTGAGGTTGCTGCTGCATCCGTGGTGACCTCTGACCTCTTCTCCAGGCTGCCTGGGTCAGTGGTAAGAAGTTGACCCTTTTTTCTCTCTTTTTTTTTTGTGTAAGATCTCTCTGTGCTACCAACTGGGTGCAGGGCCAGTTCATCTGTCTACCTGCTCTGTTCTGTCTGCTTTAGTCTGTCTAGACACTGACAGACAATGAAACAAATAAAAAAATGTACAGCACAGCTGACAACACCACAGTGTACAAGAGGAGTGACAAAAAGATCAAGAGTGACTATTTATTTCAGCAAAAATCTTCAGGAGAGAAAAAAATGACAAAGAAAAACAAGAAAGCTGACAGCGAATTGTGACACACACACACACACACACACACACACACAGGGGACAGTCAAGCAGCCAATACAAGTGTATTTTAGATTGTTTGTGTGCTTGTAAATGGTTGCAGCTGTGGAAGGAGGCTTTTTTGGTTCTTTTATAAGACTATTTTTTTAGTTTTAATAGAGAAGAATAATGTTTTATCCCCTTTTTACTTTGTCTTTTTCTGTCTTCCCGTCATATTAGTGTCCAATTATAACGTGATGACCTTGAGTTGAATCATTCCTACTGGATTCTGACTTCCTTTCTATGTGCATGATGTCATACATGCGTTAAATATATATCTGTCTCTGCAGTAAAGGCTCTTTTATCATGCTGGTGTTATTACCAGTGACAGATTAAAGCAAATGTATCGATACATCTTAATAGAGAGAACATGAATACATAAAAAGCCATCATGTCTCATGTCTGGTAAATTACCGGAGATATGAAGTGATATAAAGTATGATTTAAATAAGGAAAGACTGGTGTCAAGAACATGGTTAGCATGTTAGCATGAACACTTTATAATAAGCACAGAATACAGTTGAGGAGGATTGGAGATAATGTGTTGCCCTCAAAATGTAATTACAAGGCAGCCTGGTGGAAACACACGAGTACATTTCAGGGCAATCCTTTAAATTATGTTTAAACTCAAAAAGCTAACTTGTGCGATACACCACCTGGAAAACATGAATGTTGGGATCTTGACCTATACACATTTGAACTTTTGACCTTCTGGTACGTTGCATAAAATGTGAGAGGATCACCAAATGTATTTAAATTCATCATCTGTACACCATTAATACCTGTAAAGGTTTCATGACAATCCGTCTAGCAGTAGTTGAAATATATCACATCGGACAGAGGTGTCTGACTGATTGACTGACATTGCCTTGACCGGAGCCACGCTGCTAGCATATTAGCATTACGCACAAATAAATCAACATGGAAAACAATTTGTCCGACTTAAAAACAAGTGCTGCCTTTGTTTCTGCTTCAGTATTGTCACAGCTGTCACAGTATCAGCAGATCAATCTGAAGTATCCTTTTGAATTCGTACCAGATTCACTCACTAGTTGACAGTGTGATAACAGCTAGGAATGTTATTACCCTGAGTAAGATAACATTTGTTTCCCCCTCTTATTGGATACGGTGAGTCAGTGAGCATAAAATCAGGACACTCAGGCTGCCGTGTGCAGAATGCTGCAGGAGAACATCAGCATGATATTCCCCAGGGGGAGAGGAGGCTATAGAGAGAAGACACACTTTAAGTCTAAACAGAAAGAGAGACAATTGAACAGTAAGGCAAAGGAATTCTCTACATCTATCTCTGTCTTTTGGTCTTATATATATATTTGTCTATGTATGCTTATTTCCTCGCCTGGTCCAGAGTGTGTTGTTGGCAGCCTAAAACCTTAAAAAACTCCAATAACTGTTCTGCAGCGTTCCGTCTGCTTCCTCTTCCTGCACAGACGGCTTTCTTTTCATTTTCATCACACATGGCAGCACATAAGCTTGAGAGAAAGCATCTTTAGTGTGGATATAGCTGGGTCTGCAGCTTCTAAAATAGAGCTCGTATGAGTAATGAATAATAAATAGAGAAATAACGGCAGCTGCTCCGACACTCAGCTTGCAGGTGAGCTTTCTGTGCAAAAAATAGACCTGCCTGGCAAACATATGACTTGTTTCAGAGGAGGGTCGGTCTGCAGCT
Source organism: Gymnodraco acuticeps (assembly GCF_902827175.1). Classification (NCBI taxonomy): domain Eukaryota; kingdom Metazoa; phylum Chordata; class Actinopteri; order Perciformes; family Bathydraconidae; genus Gymnodraco; species Gymnodraco acuticeps. The sequence goes on along the minus strand of NW_022990225.1, from coordinate 909,731 downwards.
ACCGTCAACGCTCACACTACAGTATGTGTCTGCTCATTGTTGTGAATCTAAATGTTCCTATTTGCATTCTGCCGAGAGATAATCTGACAACCAATAGGCTACGTGCGGCTGGATTTAAGTCCAATACTGATAAGGGGAACCAAAATAAAGTTACAAACAGGTGATAAGGTGTTCAAAGGGGATTATCTTTGAAAATAATCCACATGAAATGACTGATGACCTGCATGTGTATTTATGTAAAGCATAGAGTTACTGTTAAGATCTTCAAGCTTCACTTTCCTCCAACCTCCAAGTCTGCCACTCTTCTCATCCTCACTGCTTTCATCCAGTTTGCTGTCATACGCTCTGTCCAAACGTCCCTTTTGCAAACACACACACACTCTGTCCTCCACGAGTTAAGGAGATTGAGTGGTTCCAGCTGTCAATGTGACTGACGAGGAGGAGACGAGCCTTGGATGCTTCCTCTCTCTCTCTTTCATCTTTCCATACGTCAGTGAAGACGGATGAGGGCAGTGTCCTCCGTTCGTTCTACCCAGAATGAAAGGACTTCCTGCCATGATTGCTAACAGGCTGGGACTGGTGTGAAGACTGGTCTGGTGTGTTTGTTTTGTCAGTGTAACGTATGGCCATCGACTTGCAATTCAACATTGACTTTGGACGGGGGTGCATGACAGTAAAGGCTTTATTCTACTTCTGGCTTTTTGCAGCATCGCAGAGATGGGGAACACACTTAATTTGTTCGTAAAGATACCGTGTTTTCACTCTTTTTCAAATATTTTGATTCTTTGATTTAAGATTTCTGTTAAGCCATCTATGGCAATAAGCTGCAATTGCAGGTGTGATTTGTTTTATCTCACTTCCCAGAGATTAATGATTTTTTGGGGGGAATGTCGCCACAGTTTGTAAAACTACAATCTCTGAAGACATCGACTCTTGGTGCTAAGCCTCTGTGAGCAGATCTGTATGCGTGCGTTTTATAGAGATTTATCTCAGATGATAACCTTTGCGTAATGAGATTTTGGTAAATGCTTTCCGCCTATGCTCTCCACACAGACTGTTTACCTGCACCTCAAACGTGATTGGACTGTTTTGCAAAAATGTATTCAACAACCAGCCCGAGGGGGTCCACTGGAGGGTAAAATACTGAAATGCCCCAGACCTGACTATAGCCACTGAGCATCTGTTGCACTGTGTGTAAGGGTGATGACATATGACAGTAAGACCACCGTCTTTATGCAGGAGGTCCACTGATTATGTCTTCATTGTCAACTCAGTCGCTGAGGACATGCTCTGACTTTCTTTAACCTTGATCGCACAGATTTTGCCGCGTCATCACAGAAGAAGTGTACAGCAGCAGGGATGAGATATCTGGCCGTGTGGATAGGGGGTTCAAAGGGTCTTTCCTCTGGTGGACAGCAGCTGCTGAAGAGGCCATTATGTGGGGGAAACCATATCAGCAGAAGTCATAGCAAATGAGATCCCTGAAGAAACTCTTTCTTTGGATCTTTCACATGGATTTGATTTCTTTGATTTCTGGTATAATTCAATTTTCCGCTCTATTTTCTGTCTCTTTAAATTATTCCTTTTAAAAAGCTAAGCAAGAATCAGCCGTCTTGTCCTCTTCCCTTCCCCCCTATATATTCTTATACTGTTCATAGAGAATGAATCACTTCATTAGGCAGAAACATAAGGGCAGATTTGGAGCGAATCTTCTGCATAGATAAGCATATTTCTTTCTTCTGGAGCATGCAGAGGGTAATGTATGGGTACATTTGCTGAATACATCACCCAAGTGTGTTTGAAATTCATCAGTTTCCACAAGCAGGAAAAACTTGAGAATTCAGACTGTGACTAACTTCAGAAGTACCTGTTACAATGCTACATTATTGATCTCTGACCTAGTAGGTGAAAAAGTCAAAAGTGTAATAACAGCTGCAAGAAAAACACAGATTCAACCGTCCTGATGTTTCTGCACTATTGCCATTTCTCTTGAGACTGCAAATCATTTTCATTCCAGTTTTTTTAGGAAGCTTTCAACCGAAAAACAACAAACACTTGCAATTAAAATGCACACTGTGGGCTTCAAATTAGCATCAAAATTACTTGGGTTTTCTCTAATCACAAGGTCAAGCTGAGTAATTTTTTTTTGGTGTTAGCAATTACAAAGAGTACATAACACAATGTTCCACCTTCTCCTAATTAATCTGTGGCTTAACCTCTTGTTAACCTCCCTGTGAACAATTATTATGCAGTTCAGGAAGGCGCACACTTTCACTTATTTTGGTTCACTTTTAAATAATGGTCGGGCAATCAGGGTGTGTGTGTGTGTGTGTGACACTACAGACTACAGGGAGGTGTGGACATGAGTGTTGCATTAGGAATGAGGAGATGAGGCAGAGTGTACATAGCATTTCTTCTGTAGCTCAAGTGTAACTTTTAAAAAAAAAGATATCCCTGGGGATCATCAGCTTGTGACATGTCGATTTAGGAAGGTCAACAAGCTGCATCATGGGGATTGTAGATCTACCACATTTGAAGCTTTATCCATTAACGCTTTGGCATCGATTTGGACCATTTTTGAAACACAAGCACTTTGACTTAAAGTGTTTGAAGGAAACATTTATTTAACATGCCGTTAAAAGAAATGCCGTTTATTAACTGTTGCATGAATGTTGACTTTCAACATATCAGTTATAAACGTATTTGTTTTCCACCAAAATATCTGATCTGCTTGTAGTGGCTCTAGTAGTATTGATCCTTTTAAAAGGTTATATTCAGGCACTAGCATCGCGTGATTGAGGCTATCGAAAGATCAAGGTCTGGTTTATTACTAAAAAAGTCAGCAGTGAATTGAGAGACGATGTGTTTATTGATGTTTACATTTGGAACAAGTCTTTCCTGAACCTTTTCCTCATATATCTGGGCTTATCGACTGATGAAAAACCACATATATCTTGTCTTTGAGCCTCTGTTTTACGTCATCAAGTTCAAATGGAAACATTCATCTGCTACACCAGTGGTTCTCAAACTTTTTCTGTCAGGCCCCCCTTTTGGAGAAAAATAAATGGACCAAGTTAACATTTATTAAAATACATCAATATGAACGTGAGCATTCCTTTCAAAAAATATCACTTTGCTAGAACAGTGATAATAAAACAATAATCCATAAGTCTGTGTGCTCAAAAAAATAAATACAATTGTGCAATCCCTTTGCTCGAATAATAAGTTATAATACTTTGGCACTTTGCAATCTGTGCAAAAAAATGAAAAGAAAGAAAATGCTGATATTTGGCAAAAAAGTGTGTCTTTTACTAAGGGCATTAGTGGCTGCAATGAGCCTGTTTTGCACTGCACATTTCTTCAAAACGGGGTTGTAGGCTCAGTGGCGGTGCCAGAGATTTTCTTTTGGGGGTGCTGTGGGGTAGCTTGACGTTTCATAGAGGGTGCTCAAACATGTAGGGTTTCCCATTAAGGTACCTGGCGCTACAGTGAAATGTTCTACTGCTACACTCCCCACACGCACACACAGTGCACCCGCGACTGTTACAATGAAGGCTCGATAATCAGCTCACGGCATATAGGTGTAAGCAGGGGTAAAGTGCTATTTTTATAAGTGGGGAGTGGACCTCACCTCCTATAGGAAGATTGTTTTAAATATTGAAGTTAAAAGCATCAATCTGGTGCATTTTGAGAGCAAAATGAAGAGATCTATGGATACATCTCTCAACACCCATATGAAACAGAACTGTAAACAGATTAACTTTTTCTTTATGGATATTTTACTAATCACTCCCCTTTTAAACTTTATTCTTGTTTTACTGTCATATAGTATTTCATACCTGTTTTTCATTTATTCTCTTATTTTTTTATACCTATAATGATCATATGAAGGTGTGCCTCGGAAATAATTGTTTACATTAATCGTGACCAAACCGTTTGAGACCAGGTTAGGACTCTCATCCACCTTGTTGTTGAAAAATCTCCTTAAACCCGTTAGCGTAGCTCGCTAGCACCAAAAGCTTATAACAACAACGATCTCCGGTACCGGTGCGCTCTCTCTCTCTCTCTCGCTCGCATACGCACGCACACAAAATGGCTCGTTCCACACACACACACAGAGCCGAGCTTGAATGAAATAGAGACCCAGACGTACTTGTACTGTAGCATATTATTTTCAAATAAATAATGTAAAAAAAATTGTCATAACCAATTTTCCTCCTGGTCTCTTGCTCCCCCCCCACTTTGAGAAACAATGTGCTACACACACACATCTGCAGGACCCTCAATCCCATAAGAACCATTGGTCTTTCAAAGCAGACAATAAAGTCCGTAAAAAGAACGAAATGCTTCCTGCATTTTGTCTAATATTCAGAGGGCAGGAAGCACGTTCTTGGCCATGTTCACTGAAGAAGCTTTTGTGTAGAATGGCTAACATATATAGCCGTGACATGTTTAAATCATGAGATAGATACTGGATTGTTTTGCTTTGCCACAGAATAAGTCAAATCCTCGCACTTAATGTAAAGCATGTAGGGTAAGGGTCTTTACAAAAATCCTACAATTGATGGGCCTATTGACCGCACTGATCAGATAAGAATTGGAAAATGCTCCAAAATGTAACTCTTCTCTTGTTCACTGGACGAATAAGGTAAACACTATACCATTTTAATAGTTAAATGAATATAAACTATGCATGGAGAAACTATGCAACTAAAACACAGCCAGTTATACCCTTAAAAATTCCCCTTGAGTAGACATGCAGTGATGCATTCTAGGTGCTATCCTGTTGTTGCTCTCTGCTCACCTTACACGATCAATCCTGCCATGATGGATTGGTTTTGGAGATGCCGATCAATACTGCACTCACTTGGACAGGACGATACATCTCATAAATAGCACTATATAGCAAAAAAGAAGCAAAGATACTAGAAGAAACCTGTTGGTATCATTGTTTTTCAATGTTAGCTGTAGCTTTGAGGCACTGGGAGCTGAAAAGAATCAATGAGGACCAGTTTGTTTCTCTGAAAAGCAGCTTCAGCTCTTGTTAAAATCCCTCGCTATAGCACTGGGTTCTCTGATGGAGGGCCAGTGATCGGTATCCTAAGGTGAGCACGTTGAGGTGTGACTACAAAACAAGACACTCAGCTTCTTGCCTCCTGCTTTAAAAAGGGCAGGCTTTTATTTATCGTGTTGAATTTTAAGACTGAACGAGTATCCTCTCCCCAAAGGATTTTAAGAACAAACAGCCTGCACATACAGCACGCAAGTATACACACACAGAACGTTTTAACCACAGGCATTCCCATGCAATGTCAATGAAACATCTTTCCAGCTACAACAGAGCACAGTGTATAAAAACAGGTTGGGCTCGTGAAATATGCAAGACAGGATTTCAAATTGAATCTCTTCAAAAGCTTATGCCCCAGGATGTGGATAAAATGGTGGGAGAGATAGAAAGAGGCATGAGAGACTGCTGCGGTGGAAATTGCGTCGTAGATTTGACATGTGCACAGTACTCATTGGCCAGATTTCAAGGATGGAAAATGACAGGAAACATAAGCAGTTTTTATCTTTTGTATTGTACTAAAAATGTGTGTTACATAATTCCTGGCACTTCCTGTTTAGGTAGACCCTACAATGAAATGTACAATGTGTCCAGAACATATAGCCTGTTTTTAGATCATCATAGCCTTTTCTCATGCTCATTTCTCTTCTTATTCACATCTTGTTAACCATAAGAATCAGAAAGCTATTTTTAAACCTCGTGGCAAAAGCATATTTTTATTGGAGAGGAAGAAAGAAAAGGATGTGTTCAAGAACAACAATGCCTGGAGAAAGGATTCGGCTGCTTTGCCTCGTTGTTAACGTTACAAACAATTGAGCCGTCCCCCCACCCGGATGATTTCACAAGCTAATTGCCTATTATGTATCACGTCAAGGGAAAATAACAGTTTTTTCCCTTTATTTGGCTCGCTCTTTTTCAAAATATTTGAAAATATCCTCAGGCGGTTTCCCAAAGCACGAGTCTCTTGTTTGAATTTGTCTCTTGTGAGCAGCATTCAAGGATAACATGACCGAGGCTCTGTGAAGCTGAATCACAGGAGCTTGAAAACATACTGGAGATGGTTTGGAAATATATGAAGAAATTTGACGTTTTAATAAACAAAACATCTACCCTGCACACAGTGTATGAGTGTATTGATTCAAGTGCTATAACTTGCTGCAGAGGCCTTATTGCAGTTTTAAAGTTATTGGCTAAAAAGGAGGAAAACGAACAAACTAGAATTATTAAAGACACTTTTCAGGCAGCGGAATAGTGATACACCATCATGAGTGTCAGATGATTAAGCTATAACATCATTTTACCCATTGTTATTCATTGCACAAGGGTTATGATCAAAGTGTAGGTTATCATCCCAGTTTGGCTGTGGCCTCAAGAAGGTCGAAATACAGACGTGAAAGTGAAACAAAAAGAGATGAAAAAGACGCTGAGAAAGGACAGGGTTCTTGTGGCGTGAGAGTTTAAAAAAATGGATATCTAGTTCCAACATGTTGTACACTGTTTTATTCTGAAAACAAGAAATTAAATACACTGTTTTGATTTAGAACGGTTTTATTTTGATCAACTCGCCTTGCGAGTAAATATTGTTAGCTTCAATTTAAGGTTAGCATTAGCATGTGGTTAAATTCTACGTTTTGAAACAGTGAATTTAAGGTGAAATGACACGTAGTGTTCCACAATAAACACACTGTCTTTAACCCTCACTTATTGACACAGCAATACTTTTATTAGGGAATGTTTAAATAACCACATACATTAGAATATTGTAAATTAACAACAGGATTTGCATTGGACACGCCCCCGTCGACGCCGGCCAATAGGAGAAGACCACAGATGATAACAGGGGAAGCAAGCCAAGTATCGATCTCTTCTCACCCTGGCTGACCCAACGCAAACGGGAGCCACGGCTGATGGGAGGAAGCAGCTGCCACTCGCATATTTTCATTTGTATATCATCGCATTATTTGTTTAATTAAATGATGTTAATTTTGATAAGCTTCCTTGAACTATTTTCAGCTAATCCTGCTCTCAGGTTTAAATCACCGTTAACAAAACATAGCAACCACACAAGTACGAGGAAGAGCAGGTGGTACAAGATTTTCTATAATTTAAATACATTCTGAATAACATTTCCAACTCAAAATAACGGTATAAATCAGGCAAGTCAGGCAAGATCTGACTTCTGACCACATATTTGGAAAGAGGTTGAACTCTGAAACATTATGATTCATCTTCTGTGGTTTATTTCTTACTCATGCACTTACAGTATTAAGTTAGAGAAGACTAGCCATCCAAATCACACATCTGGACTAACCCGGGAGCTAATTGATGTCATGTGGGTGAGCATGCACAGATTAATATGACACTTTAAAATTGTAGACATTTATTTTGGATTGAGCACATTTATTGTAATTAAGGTGTTTACTTAAACCATTGATATCTTGGCAGAATTAGTGGAATTAGAGGCACAAAACCAAATCTCTAATCTAAAAATACGCAAGTTTAGAGTAAGAGGGTGATTTTTTTTATATAAAGAAATGGTACAATTTTAATTGATTGACTTCTAAACCCCATTCCAGATCAGTGATCTTCATTTTGGATGTGAGCATATAATAAGACATGGGGTTTTCATATGAGGGATACTCAGTAAGAGTTTGGGGGTTGATCAAATTTCAGTTTGCCTTTTAAAACCTAGTCATGTGGCAGCTGGACAAGGAGCTGAATAGGGTATATTACATGGCCTGTTCGACAGAAAAGTAATTCCCATATAGACTGATCCTGCGAATGGCAGAGGGAGTTGTCAGACCATTCAGGGGAATCAGAGGCAGCTGCTGACATGGAGATAAATCCAGACTTTCATTAAATCCAGGAAGGGAGAGGGTATGAGCGGTTGAATTTATGTTTGGAGCTGGAAGTTGCTTGAGAATATCCATGGACTCGCTGTTATATTTCAGTACTGGGCGGTGAGAGGATGAAGCCGTCTCGGCAGTAGAAAAGAGATTCACAAATGGAACAGAAGGATCACAGACATGTCGTGGAAAATGAAACTGTGTCTGTGTCGTGGTTAGCGACAGCCGAAATATTAACACCAAATAAGATGCTGCATGTGAGAAATACCCTTGAGTAAAATGACTGACGAGAGGATCAATCTATCAATGCAGTATTAAAAAGGATCTATGAGATTATATAACAAACAGAGGAGAGACAAGATGAGGGAATGGAAATACAAATATCTTCAGAATGATTCAGATAAGAATGATTGAAGGCATTGAAGATTATGGATAGATAGCATTTGGAGTGACAACCAGTAAAAATCTAAGTCAATTACGACAAAAGCAAGGAATACATGTACGATTTCAAGTTCCTGATTAAACGCATGACATGATTTTTTCAAAAAAACTTCATTGGTTGACTAATTGTCATCCGATAAGGAAACCATAAGAGTTGAAAGATGCCAAAACACTCCGTAGCTGAGGGGAGCTGCTTATTCAGGGGATGATCTCTGTGGCTTCATCATTGTGAGTGAATACTTTCATATCACATGTGATCATTTGCATGATGATCATTATCATTATTGCACCCCTCCAGCACTTGCTGCCCTAAGCTCAGGGTGTGATGCATGTTCATGGTGGCAAAAGCTTTGCCTACCAAATCATTAGGCCGTTACCGTGTTGCAAAGATGAAGCAATCCATAGCTGATTATTTTAAAGAGGAGAGAGGAGGGGGCTGATGCAGAGAGAGACAAGGAGAAGTTTCTCAGAATGATGATGAGAGTTTAGGCAGGGAGAGACCGACTGAGACAGAGAAGAAGAACAAGTAACACTTTCAAAACTAGGGTATGCAAATCAAGACAACTGTTCATCAGCATGCAGGGTCGATTAATATCATGCTGTACAAAAAAAAGTTTGACGGAATCATGTGCTGGTGCGGCAAACTGAGAAAGTTGGTAACAGAGTCTGGAGCCCTGATTTGACATTTAAAACTGCAGTCATTGACTTCTTGAAAGTGACTAGATGGAAGAACAGAGGATGGAAATATGGGCAGAAATCTAAACAAATCTGAATCATACATATCAAAGAAAAAAGGAATTCGAAGGAGCAACTGGTATGATTAGAATTACAAAGTAGAATGTGTTAAATATATTATAAGTAACAGGAAAGAGTATATTTTTTGGGCATAGGGTTAACGCTTCCCCATTTCCCATAATGCAACTCATTGGCATTTCGTCTTTTGTTAGACCCTTCTTACTGGGTAAAGATCCGAACCCCGCTTTGTTACACAGCCTCTGTTATGAGTGTGACCAAGATAAAATGATTATGACATCATTAGGGATTATTCTTAAAAGCTCTGCCACATAAGACATTCAACTATTCATCAGCATGGAAGGTCCATTGATGTCATGCTGTAAAAAAAAGGAGTTTGACAAAATCATGTGCTAGTGCGAATAACTGAGAAAGTTGGTAGCCGAGTCTGGAGACCTGATTTGACACATTTTCTGATTCAAATATTGATAAGTGATCAGTCAACAAGGGTGAACATTTTATATAAATTAAAAATGATCTTTGTTAAAAGGATCTACTCTCATTGTTGTCTTGTTTATCAGTCTGCACTGTCAGCCAATAATATATTTAATCTATTTAATATACTCTATATACCATGGCTGTATTTATGGAGTCAGAAAATAAATGTCATTTTGAGAGGTTTGTGATGTAAACTGAATCACAATCCTTTCTTGAAACGAATGCCATGCTGCGATATTCATAGTAAATATAGTTCAAGGCTTTGTAAATGTAAAATAGTGCCAACAGGAATGGAAAACATAAATCCTCCCTCTTACACTGCAATTCACCTTCAGCAACCTTTAAAGCCAGCTGATCACCACTACCCAACATACACACACAGAAACACACACCCGTTCAGGTTTTGCAGCAATTGTGAGGACCATGATCCCAAAGAGTGTTGTGAGGACCCCCCTTTATGCTGTTTCTGGGACGATGACAAAAAAAGTATTTACCATTAGGTGGGGGCAGGCCACTAGACAAATAGAGCATTGCGGTAAATAAAGGGTACTTTTTTTTTTTTACTGCAGATGGTCCTTAATATCATAATGCCAACTACAACTTTAATAACTTGACCAAGCTGCCCTCATTGAAAAAGCAAGAATCCTTTTACAACCCATTTTTTACTTTGTTGTTACACAGCGTTTTTTTATGAGATCGCAGTTAATGTGTAGTGTGAAATCTAAAGACGCCACCTTCAGGTTACGTTATGTAACTACTTAATTTGATTAGTACATAACCACCTTACACCTAACTTCCCCTTAACGAGTACTTTGTTGTCTAGATGTAATCAAGTATATATGACGTTAAATTGATAGGTCAAAATGTCATTTTCTAGGGAAGCTTATGACCTATTTGTGCTACCTTATACGTATGTGTTGTCCTCACCCAACATCGCAGTACTCTTTGCTTTAGCTCTGAATGTAGAATGAATGCAGCTCATTTTATAGAACAAACAATAAAGAAGACAGTCTTTAAAATATGTGCACAGAATTACAGTATTTATTTCCCTTTTTGCAGGGTTTATGTGTCACCAGCCCTGGCGTTTCAAAAGAAATAAAAACATGAGAGGTTGTTTATTGTTACGATGGAGCCAAGGCAAAAGAGGCATGGTCTTGCATCCGGCTCACTATTTACCGATTGTCCCGTTCTCTATTATCTGTCTCTGTACTCATACTCACATGCACACACTCTTAAACTTTATATCAGTCTCTCCTCATCGGTGAAATTGCTTTCGGGGGGTGTGTAAGAAAAATAATGTTCCACTATGTTCATTCTATAGCAAAAAGGAGGTTTACAGTGCTGTGTTTTCATTGAGGTTTCACTAGAAAATTGTGAGATGCTATCCCACCACTGAGCCGATAAGAGTCGGAGAAAATTCAATTACATCTCAGTGAAATGTGAAAGGTTTTTCTGCCAGAGTGAGAGCCTGTCCATGCATGTGTGGACCTTCACGTTTAATATTTTCTCTGACATTGGTCCTCTCTGGAGGTGATGTGAGCCGATAGAGTGACCAGTCTGGAGTGCGATGTCAAGGCAAGTCTATCTCAAAATGGGCTTAGTGGGTTACTGTACAAGCAAACTAATGGTGCGTTTAATGCTTACCAAATGGGGCGAAAAAGTAGAATAAAAAGAAGACGGATACCTGGTCTAAAATAATAAGTTTGACTTCACCAACAATGTCCAACACATTATAAAGTAAAAACTAAGTTCTGCAAGGAAAAACACATTTTTCACTTCTTTTTTGTTTTTTTTGTTTAAGGTTTCCTAAGGCTTCTTCATCTTGACGGTTTCTGCATGGTTATTTTAAACATTAAAGTTGTTGTTTTGGCCTGGCACACCTGGGTCTGTTTTAACAAGTAAACACCTGTTCAACCACTGACCACCCCCCTCCCGCCTATTTTCTGTTTTGTTTATCTCTTTTTGTATTTCTTTGTTATCTATTTATTTATTTTTATTTTTTTCTCTTGTCTTTATTTTTCTTAACTCTCTGTCAAAGCGTTTTTGAGTTTCATGAAAAGCGCTATAAAAGTCCCATGTATTATTATTATTATTATTAAGTAACTCATTTGACCACCCATCACCTCTTCAAATCAAGGCTTGAAGTGACAGGGAATGACAGCCTGATACACACACTGCGAAGATGACGCACACATAGTTGGAAGTCATGGAAACGGAGCTGCACACTGTGCAAAAAAGCATGACAGTGTAAAAAGGGATGCTCTCTGAAACCTTTCATTGCATCAGCATTCGGTCGTCTGAACGTGGGTTGTTCATTTTAATGAAACAAGGAAACACAAAAAGCTATGAGGAAATATAACCCTAATCATAAATCCTTCTGATGAATATATTGTCCTCATTTCTAATACTGTCACGGCTGCTGCTGCTGCCTGCTCGTTAACCTGTCTAGGATTGTTGTCAGCTGTGTATGTAATATGTATATGAGATGCGCCGTTGCCCGGACGCCATTGGATGCCAGTTTCCTGTCCCCCCTCCGGTAGGCGTGACCGAAGATCTGGATTGGAGCAGGTCGGGCCCGACTCACCAATCCCTGCCCACACCTTCCGGGGACTCTTACAAGAGTGTGTGCATCTCAGTTAGACGGGAGAGGTCTGAATCTGTGTCAGACGTCTCTCGGTGCTCTCCTTATGTTCTGTGTAGCTTTGTGCTAGTTCTGTTATAGTGGTTAGTTAGGATGTGTGTTGTGTGTGTATTCTGTGATTTGTGACGGCGTCGAACTTGTGCGAGACGCCTCACTATTTTAGCCTTAAGTGCCCATGACTGTGATAATCTGTGGCCTTCGTTTTGTGTTGCAATATTTTGAACAGATAGCTGGTTTTAAGAGCCTGTATTTTCGGTTATATCATCTTTATTTGAGTTTATTATTAAAATCAACCTCTTACCAAGAACACCTGGTCTCGTGTTGCTTCCCTTTTACCATAAGCGAGCTGGGGACGTAACAAATACACATAATGGAAACAGAAAAATATATACTTGAGGAACATCTTTTAACTAGATCCACATCATTAAATCTCTCTCTCCAATCTAAACCTCTCTCCCTTCACTCCCCCTCACTCGCCTCCTTGTCATTCCTCATCTCTCATTAAAGCGAGCGAGGCGACAGCAGGTCGCCTTGTCAGCAGTTTTTCGCATCCTTCTCCGCCTCCTCCTCTCTACTAATTTCCTTCTGATCTACCGTGGTGAGGCTGTCTGCGGGCTGTCAGGACAAGGACTCTCCTCTGTGATGAACACTGAACCTGACAGTCACCCACGGCCGGGACACCTAATGTCCCTTCACAGGAACAACCTGTACCCGTTAGATCACTACCTGTGTCAGTGTGTGCGTGACGGGGAGATGATGCAGCAGTAAAGGATACATGCAGCACATTTCCCAAAACATTTCTGTAAATTCCAGAGGTGTAAGAAGTACTCCGATGTTTTAATTAAGTAAAAGCAGCAATACTACCGTGTAAAAATACTCAGTTATGAGTAAAAGTCCTGAATTAAAAATTGTATTCAAAACATACTTCAAGAACTAAAACTGAAAGTATCTCATTTTCCATTATGGCCCTGTCAGATCTATTGTATTATAATTAGGGCCGGGACTCGATTAAAAAAATGAATCTAATTAATTAGAGGCTTTGTAATTAATTAATCGAAATTAATCGCATTTTTAATCACATATAAATATTTGACCTAAGAACAGTGAGAAGCAATTTTTTTCACATGGATTTTAGTATACCATTAGGCGCATTCACACCGCAGTACTTTTCCCACAAAGGTTCATGAGAATTTAGTTCATGAGAACTCTTTGAACCTGGGGGAGGATTAGGCAAATGAAGCCGCTGACGTCACTTCTTCTTCTTCTGCTTTGGGTTTACTGGCAGGCCGCAAACCACTTCACGGCGTATACTGCCGCCCAAAGTCCCCGGAGTTGGGGACTGGCTTCAGTAGAAGCTGCTGGGAGTCCCAGCAGCCTTCCGAGTAAATCGCCAGAACGCCGACACCTCCTCATCTCCACCGCTCCCATGTTTTATTTTGTGTTGCCATAAATTAGTCTCTCTGCGTTTCTGCGCTGGGCTAATGCTAATAATGCTAATGCGAGGATAATAAAATGGCGGCTTCACAAAACTTTTTGCGAGTTTTACGGGGCGTGGTTTGCAATCTGCCCAGCCAATCAGAAATATAGCTCTTTTCTCACAAGAGAGCCGTACGAAAGTCGCTGCTCTCTAGCAGGGACTTTCGTGGGGGTAAAAAGGTTCTGATGAACTAATTTTAGTACCGGCTCTTTTTGGTGTGAACGCGATAAAAGAGGCTAACGTCCACGCTAGCTTCCACGTTAGCTGCTATATGTTTTTGCATTGAGGTGATACTTGAGGCTTGATGTGCTGCGGTGATATGCGAATTCCTTTTTGCATAATTTGCACACAACCGTGCTCTTATCGACGCTTCCATCCGTCCGTTTTTTAAAACAACATTTCCCACTGTTGTTCACTGTGGTTTGTTGTTGTCTGAAGTCATGAACGTTAGTTGGTGCTCCAGTATAATCGGTATGCCTGAAACTCATCCAGTGAGAAACGTTCCGCGGTGCAAAAATAAGTGCGATTAAAATGCGTTAATTTTTTTAACGCGTTAATTTTTGTGTAATTAATTAATCTTAATTAACGCGTTAAAGTCCCGGTGTTGCAGTATAACGTGAGTCATGACAACTGGCGACATTCTATTATTTTCGTCATAGGAATCCGGGGCGTGTACATTGAGGACCCATTGTTGATTCACCATGTCGATCGCCTCGTTTGTCCTTTACGTTCATCTTTTGCTATATCTGCCTTCCTAAGATCACTTTGATGCACATTCAGTACTCGTATGTGAGGTTGTGGGTGAGAGGTGGATATCGTGACGCTTACAGGGAGGTATCGAACATTACAAAGTAGGTGACTGTGTGGATGCCTGTTCAAAATATTGCAAATTTGAATAAATCATTTAAATTATATATTTGTGTCCGACTTTCATTTGTACATCGTTCTTAATGTGATGTATAGTAGCTCTGATAGCTGTCCATACCTTCAGACAGCCTAAAAGTAAAACACAAGTTGTTTATTCACAGCACGACCGCTCATCAACATGACTGGATCACTCATGACAAGTTGTGATCAGCTCCGATTAAATTGTGATATCAATGCTGTAGCTATTCTCCAGGGAACACGTTTTTTTAATGAAATACCTGTATCCCTCTCATCACAACAAGACTCTACACTGTGCAGGAAAAACAATTACATACATGAAAATAACCTTGATGCATGGGAATGAATCACACAAACTATCTTCCGTGGCTATACTGATGTCACAGTAACGGTCAACCACAGAAAAGTAAGTCCAGCGGGGCACAAGTTGAATACATATAATACAGTAGTTCTATTATGCCTTAAGCCTATACGTTTAACCCATAAGAACCCGGACCCATTTATACTTTTGGGGAAATTAAGGGGAACGTCATTTAGACTAAATAGACCACCGAGAACACATTTCTGACAAGTAACCCCCCCCTAGTGTCAAATATCTGAAATGTGACATATGTGTCACATTGGGCTTTAATGGTAAAGTAACTCTTATTTATAACTTCATTAATGAGGATGATTTTTTGGTTTACATTTGTTTGAACATACTTGAATTGAATAATAAAGAATATGTTAACTAAATATAATTGAATCAGCTAAATTAACTGAGCAGATCATAATCATATTTGTAATTGTGCATATATGTCACTCCGGGTTTACTGTGAATGTTTAGGGTTAATGTCCCGATGTGACATAAGTGTCACATCAATATTTATGGCATTTGTTTCATATCAATTTCATCAATAAATGTTTCTACAACAGGTTATATGTAATCAGAATCAGAAAAGAGCTGAAGACAGCTTAATGTTTAACAAATGACATGTCATGTAAGCATTTTTATTCTTAAATGGCTTGAATGTTAACTTTAGCAACAAAAAACCTTTCCAAATGTAGATAGTTCTGTCACATGTGTTAGCCTGGCACATGGACATCTTGGACATGTTGTTATGGGAACACAAAAGCAAATGACAAGGACCATAAACCCACCAGACTGTTCAGTGTGTGTCACTTAGGGACTTAAAAAAGGCTAAAGCTGTATAAGGAACTTTCCAGAACATTTAAAGTTCATGTGACACCTGTGTCTAAGCAATTCTGTCTGCCTTCCGTGTTGCACCATGAGGACCCACTGATATAAAATGCTTAACTGTCTAAGTTGCAACCATGCACTTTCTGGAGGGCTAAGCGCCAGCTTGACATATTTTTGGCTTCATTTATATGGAAAGACAACAGTGATAGTTATGTTTCAGAATAACATTTATTGGAAATTGTTAGAACAATCTCACTGGTCACCGGCTTGAGCTTCAATCTCAGGATCCATGTATTTGTGATCAAAAGTAGGTTAATATAAAAGTAGTGTAAGTCATTAAATTTCAGAGACAGTAATATTGTAATGTAACGTAGCCTATTACTTAAAAAAGACAGTAATAAGTAATGTACTGTATTACATTTTGGAAGTAACTTGCCCAACACTGCAGATGATCCAGTTATCTCGATGCTGCTTTCGGGCTGTGAATAAACAACTTGTGTTTTACTTTTAGGCTGTCTGAAGGTATGGACAGCTATCAAAGCTACTATACATCACATTAAGAACGATGTACAAATGTTTTATATGTATTCAACTTGTGCCCCGCAGGACTTACGTTTCTGTGGTTGACCGTTACTGTGACATCAGTATAGCCACGGAAGATAGTTTGTGTGATTCATTCCCATGCATCAAGGTTATTTTCATGTATGTAATTGTTTTTCCTGCACAGTGTAGAGTCTTGTTGTGATGAGAGGGATACAGGTATTTCATTAAAAAAACGTGCTCCCTGGAGAATAGCTACAGCATTTATATCACAATTTAATCGAAGCTGATCACAACTTGTCATGAGTGATCCAGTCATGTTGATGAGCGTTCGGGCTGTGAATAAACGACTTGTGTTTTACTTTTAGGCTGTCTGAAGGTATGGACAGCTATCAGAGCTACTATACATCACATTAAGAACGATGTACAAATGAAAGTCGGACACATTTATATAATTTAAATGATTTATTCAAGTTTGCAATATTTTGAACAGGCATCCACACAGTCACCTACTTTGTAATGTTCGATACCTCCCTGTAAGCGTCACGATATCCACCTCTCACCCACAACCTCACATACGAGTACTGAATGTGCATCAAAGTGATCTTAGGAAGGCAGATATAGCAAAAGATGAACGTAAAGGACAAACGAGGCGATCGACATGGTGAATCAACAATGGGTCCTCAATGTACACGCCCCGGATTCCTATGACGAAAATAATAGAATGTCGCCAGTTGTCATGACTCACGTTATACTGCAACACCGGCCCTAATTATAATGATTTATTAGTTCATGTCAAAGGTCAGAATTTACACTCTTATGATTATATATATTTAAACATTATGAAAACAACAACCCAATAAAACTACTCAATATTAAATAATACTTGAAACGTAAAAGAGTCCGATCAGTGTCTGTTGTCAGTAAAGTCAACGAGAGGTGCAGTAAAAACAAGGCATTAGCTTAGAAGCTAATGTCACTTCCAATTGGTGCCTCCCTCCTCTGTTTACTGTATTAGATGTTTGGACATTAAACTCACACACTATCATTCAGAAGGTTGACGCTGACCCAGAAAGTGAGGTAAAAAATCAAAACAACCCGCAGCTTTTTAAAGGATAAAAGCATCCTCAATAGGGATTTGCTTAAAAGATATCATAAAAGTTATCCAGAGTATCATTGCAAGTGTGTTTGTGTGGTGAGACATATCTTTTGTTGTGCTCCAGGTTCAGTATTTAAAAGAAAAATTAAGCAAATGGAGGGGGGTGAGAGTACTTACAAACTACGCTAAACAATGAACTGATTGGAACCCCTTCAGAAAAAGATAACAGCACTCCAGTGTAAAGTGTTTCCAACATGACAGAGATGTGCATAATTTGTATTTAAAGGTCAGCCAGAGCATCACATTTTCAAGCTCTGAGTGCCTCTTCAGTTTCCCGCCATGCGCTGCAGAAGAAACAGATTGTTAATTCCTGCCTCCGTTTGAACCCATAGAAGATTTACAGCTCACAGTCTGACCCCGCCACTACCTCTGAGGGCACCAGCTGCCGGCTTTAGGGGCATTCGGCTTTAGATTTCTCTCCAAAATAAATTGTGCTTGGCTCTGGCTGACATGATGTGGGTGAAACTGCAGTCATTGACTTCTTGACAGTGACTAGGTGGAAGGACAGAGGATGAAAATTCGGGCTGACGGCCAAAAGCAGGAAGGTCAGGACAAAATGTGCAGCCAGCATGTGGACAAACAAATATTTGTGACCATGATTTCTGTTTCTCTTTAGCAGCCCCTGCTGTCCAGTGGGGGGGTATTTTGCCCAGAGCTGCAGGCCATTTAGATACGCAAAGATCTGAATCGCAGTCATCTCAGGATATATTTTCTTTTTGGCTCACACTCTGCCTTGCATACACAAACATTCCCCTACACACACAGGGGACATTTTATTGCAGCGCATTCAGGCAGGAGTTGAGCTATTGACCGGCCGCAGAGTGGGACTATGGGTATTCTGAGACAACAGAGATGATGAAGACTAATAAGATGGCAGACCATTAAAGAAAGCCAGAGAAAGGAACAATGGAGGGGAGAGGGAGAGCATTATACTACCTTGGCGCAATGTGTGTATATGTGCTTGCCTTGCAGGTGTGTGTGTGACTGAGATATAGAGAAAGAGGTTAGGTCAATGAGCCTATATATTTCACACTGTGCTAAAAAAGGTTATTATCTGTAATCAAAAGAGCAGTTTGTAGCTATTCATCTGAGCCATCAGCAACATTTAAAGGCTTAGAAAAATGAAGCCATTATCAGGATATCATTCTTAACGAACGCTTCATTTTATCTGAGAAATGGAGAACATTACTGAAAAAGTGCATTTATTGTTTTATTTCTGGCTGTAACTCTGCTACTGCTGAACGGTTATGACTGCAGTGTTTCCGATGTTATGTCAGTAGCTCTGGCTCCAGAGACAAGTGAGACCGAAACTATTGTTAACACGGTGCAGTAAAGAATAAAAAATGATCAGAAATCCCCAAAAGACTCGGCGGAACTGCATGCATTAGGCAGTTTATGTTTTTTTCCCAGCCTGTCTCAGCAGAAAATCAGTTGTGCTGTATTTATGATTTTATCCTTACTTTCTTCAGCTTATTGTAGAAGGTGTTATGGCAGCAGCTGGGCCTCAAGAGACAACACATCTCTAAAATGGTCAAAACCAGTGTTGGGAAAAAGGGACCAGAAATCCCAACAAATCTGAATACTAACTTCTTTTTTAAAGAAGAAAGTGTGAAATATATTAGCAGTAAGAGGAAAGAGTATATATTTTTTCAATCATAGGGTTTAGGCTTCCCCATTTACCAAAATGCAACTCGTTGACATTTCGTTTTTTGTTAGACCCTTCCTACTTGGAAAATATCCAAACCCCACGTTGTAGCTCGGTCACTAAACAACAGTTTTCTCAGTACCTCTTATGACTAGCAAACTAACTTTGAAGCATTGCAGTGTCCCTGTGCAAAATGCTATTCTGCTATCCTCAGTTTTGAATCTGTCTTTAAAAGCAGTTTGTGAGTGTCAAAGCAGATCTAAGCACCAGGCCCTGACATTTATACAGAGGAACTTAAAAGACCACTGATTCTGGGAGACACAAGAGATGCTGCAGCAAAGTCTTCAAAATGTTGTGCTTTTATAAAATCTCCTCTGTAATAAAATCCTCAGCTCGCAATGCTGAGATAAGCTGCAGCGCGGAGAGAGAAGAGGAGGAGCTGCTCTCAGATCTGAACGCTTGATGCTCGCCACGTGACGCTGTGCAGGAATGCGGCAGAGCAGTGTCTGAAGTAGGTGGTCTTCTTCACGTGCCGTATGTCTGCCTAATCAACAATTACATGCATCAAAAACATTGAATGAAGTCTATGATCATGCATTCAACACGAGCAGATTTGATATAACTATTTTGTTGTAAGTCGTGCATAAATCATGCCTTAGGGTTAAAATAAATTAGTCGGAGCGTCACTCTAATTAAAAATTACTCCGAGCACTCACTGTCTTTGAAAGCCGCTTTCATTCATTCACAATGTTGCCGAGTGCTGATTTCAATTTCCGGGAGACTTTAAGCTACTCGAACCCCAGAGGATGTGTTTAAAGAGGAATAGGCTGGAACAAAAACCAACATCTTAATGAACGAACCCCTTAGGAGACTGACACATATGTGCTGCTCTGATTAGCTAAGAGACAAGCCCTTTGAGCCAATAGGAATATCACAACAGTATAAACAAGGAAATAAAACTAGTGCTGAGATTTAACAGACTAGAACAAATATGGCTGAATTCCCTCAGACACGCCTAACTCCTGACAGACAGTCAACGGTTACTAAGCCATATCTTCCCTCTGTGTCCTCTGTTTCCATGACAACAGCACAGCAAGCCGACAAGGTCACTTTCTCCAGCTGAGGCAGCATGATAGCATGCAACAGAGAGAGAGAGAGACACAGGCAGAGGGGGATGAGGACAAATATTAGATTATGGGGTGAAGAGGTGAGGGAAATTTGGGCGAACTGTGATTGAGGATCCCACACGTGTGAAATTTAATTTGCGGATGCACGGTAAGACTATTGCAGGGTGTCGTGTGTGTGTGTGTGTGTGTGTGTGTGTGTGTGTGTGTGTGTGTGTGTGTGTGTGTGTGCGTGCGTGCGTGCGTGCGTGCGTGCGTGCGTGCGTGCGTGCGTGCGTGCGTGCGTGCGTGCGTGCGTGCGTGCGTGCGTGCGTGCGTGCGTGCGTGCGTGCGTGCGTGCGTGCGTGCGTGCGTGTGTGTGTGGTCGAGGCACATCTCAAAGTCCTGAATTACTTAAACAAGCTCCAGGCCCACTTTTCCCACCATGACCCTGAATGCCCTCCAGCAGAACAGATCGATCATTCTATCAGTCCCTCCTCTGCCCCCAATGAATCATGGATCATGTAGTGTCCCCCCCCCCCCGCTCACACTGAACCTATTTGTCTCGTTGCTAGCCAAAGTGACGAAATAATTCCAGCTGCGTCGTTTTTCATCTCGAGTCACCTTTCCGTTTGGCACACAGCATGAATCCTCTTAATTAGTGCAGTTTAGTATAAATTCCAGTGATAAATTTGAGGTAAAAAGGTTTCTTGGTGAAACGACACGGCTGATTAATCTCACAAAACCAAAGGTGAATTAATTTCCTGCAGAAACCCCATCATTCTCCCCACTGCGATCTCTCAGGGTGTCAGCCCTGTCTTCAACACTTAAGGCATGGGCATAATATCCATGCATTTTCCGAGGTGCAAACAAGAATTATGAAACAAGTCTCCTTAATCCGATCTGGCAATGAGCCGAATGTGTTGTCCTTCTCTTTGTATTTCTCTAAAGACATATGCTTCACCAGATGCAGAGTGTTATCCTGCCTTGTCTCTACTTTATTAACACACTTTATAGCCTATCATAAAAGATAAGGTTGTAAACTTTAATTAAACTGAGGGTTTAAAGTGCAGATCACTACTAATTTATTCTGAAGTTTAACTACAAATCTTACCCTTACCTTTTAGTTGAAAGGTTTCACAAGAAATACACTTTTATGGATGTATTTGTTTGATTGTCATGTGTTCATTTAGATTCTCTGCCAGAAAAAATAAAGGAAGAGCATGAACTTGATAGCTGATTTCCTTTCTGACAAGGTAAATCATTATGGCAGATTGTGCTAGCTAATTAGCATAAAATACCTCATTAAGGTGTTGGTGTGTGTACTGTATGTGTGTGCAAGTCGTCTGTCAGGAGCACAGAAGGAGGTCTCACTTAAAAAGAGTTTTAGATGGTGAACAAGATGTCAGTGTTTCTGTGCACACAGCGAGCTGCTGGGAAAGAGTCCGTTTGGCAGCTGAATCGCCGGCAGGCTGAAGCAACATGCCAAAAATATGGGCTGTCACCTGCCAAAGCCTGACCGGTCAGTTTATATTTATCTCTGAGACCTAACCAGTGTTTACTATCCAATCAGCTTCACCACTAAAAGGATGATTCAGTCAGGACTCAGGAGGGCAGATTTGTACTTACAACAACCCTTTAAAGTACTACTGTTGAAGCAAGAAAACGCATACTGTGTCAGTCCTTCTCTGCTAAAACAGTTCAGCTAAATTTAAAACTACAAGTTTGAGAACTCAGCAGAGTGGTTTTTATGCTAATTGTGATGCATTCAAATGCATATTGGCACTCACGGGACAAAGTCTTTGATTAAAGACATTGTTATTCAAGACATTGTGTTTCTTGGATGATATTCCAGGAATGTGGTCTTATATATACATTATGTTTGTTAAAAGGGAAATGGTTTTAAGGGAAACTGTTCAGTTACAGTTGGATACTTGATACCTTGCCGGAAATTAAATCATTTAGAAAGTTAGAATTACAACAGCAGTTTCGATCTGTACATTTCACTGGTGTAAGGAAATGCATCCTCATGTCTCTGTGACTGAGGTATTATACCCAGTGCTCACTCTGTTCAGACTGATACTTGTACTTGTTTACACACACACACACACACACACACACACACACACACACACACACACACACACACACACACACACACATACACACTGTTGATAAAGCAACACTGCAGCTATCTCCATTTAAAAGTGGGAGTTCATGGAGGCAGTTTCACTTCAACACTTGGTAAAATGATTTGGATGTGATCCCAAACCCTTGAGTAAACTTCAAACTGTGGCATCCAACTGTGAACATCAATTTGTGCAACATAAGTTGTATCAAGTGCAAACAGATACTGTTTCTTGGGATGTTTTCCTCATCCTCGGAAGCTCTGACTGTCAGATTCAGACAATTTATGAATGAGTATGAGCCTTTCTATGTACACAGTTAGCTTCAGTTTGGTTTAAAAGTGGACTCTTGAAAATACACAAAACACACAGCAGCTATTTTGAAGGTAACATCTTCCTGCAGCTTGAGTGTCCTTGTTTATAGTTATACTGCTGTACCATTCTCCATGCTAGAATACTCTAATAATGCTTTCCTTCCCTTTATTAGGTTTCTGGTCCCTGCGTGTCCACCGCAGCAGTTCTCAGTTTCGCTGCAAAGCAGAAAGTATAACCAGAGGTCCCTATGGAGCTGTAAGAGGAACAACTCCAGTGTGCAGTGTTAGCACGCTGCAGCAGGAGATAGCTCACAGTCGTAATTGAAAGGCAGTGGCCATCCCCACCATCAGCTCCTTCCATGAATGATTATATATCTGACTTGGTGACCCTGAATTCAACCCCCTATAGTCCCTAATCCCTATGGTGCCTCCTTAAAGACTTGCAAGAGTGACCAGACTACCAGGGTGAGTTTCCGACCTCCGTAGGGTCCTTATTAAATGTGACAGTGGAGTCCTCAAAACCCTCTCAGTTCAAAACATCCAACTTTGTTCTGCCCTACATACACCGTGTTAGATTGTAACACCACTGATGTGCAATAACCCTACCTATAAATATAAAACTGCAATATACCCTCGTGCAATTCACGCTTTATTATTTATTCCAATGTATCTACAATCTGGCTACCTCTTTAATTTGATATGTTGTTCAAAAACGCAGATATATATATACATATACATGCAACTTGTTTTACCATGATGCATTTATCTGCTATTTGTTTTTGTCCTACTTGTGTTTTTGTATTATTAATAACGTATGCATTCTTAGTTATCTTACTTGGGCAAAGAAGGGATTCTGATTGTGATTCTGAGGGTGAGCTGTCGTTTCACGCTTCCTAACTGATCAGATAAAGCTCCACAGAGCGGACAGGTACAAATCAAGAGCAAGCATTGCTTCAATTTACTACAATGAGTTCTTGTAGAGGCTCAGGCAGGTGCCCTTTTCTGAGCTGACCCCTGTGACTCAGAGGCTTGAATTACTCTCAGCAGAAAGAGCGGCGCAAATGAAATATCAATGATTGCACTTTGTCTGTCAGGTTCAGCGTGGGAAATAAGGTTTCATTACATCCTGAAGTGGAGGCCGTGCACAAAGAGGCGATGAGTTGTCCTTTGTATATGGTAATCAGGCCTTGTTTGTTGGCGGTCGGATCCCCTCAATCATTCAGGATGACAGAATACACTCGCTTTGATAGGAAAAATAATTACGTGTAGGGTGTTAGCAAAGTTTAATTGCAGCAGTTTGCGTCCAAAATTGCTATAACTTAGTTAAACCAAGATACTTGCAATACATATACACATTTCTTGATTTAGAGTTGATTTGACTTTCTGATGACCGATTTCCATTGCGAATGTATGTCCATAAAACCACTTGGAAATCATAGAAAATAGTCGCTTTATATAACTAACCCTAACGGAGCGTCCACACTACAGCTTCAAAAAAAGCTTGGAGCTGGGCGTGTCTGAAGCTTGGGGATTTTATTCAAGCAACGCGACCAACAACCAATCACATGAATCTCCCGCCCCCGACATACAAAGCAAAAACCCCCGGGGATTTTATGGGAGCAATATATATATAAACTCCCCAAACAGGCGAAAACCTACCAGTTTCACCCACTGTCTCTGCCACCTCCCTCCATGTCTGGTTCCTCCGGTTTGTATCCCGGTAGGTGAAGAGGGTCTGGTCATACAAAACCGGGTGATTTGCTACGGCGATAAATAGTTTCTCCTCCATCTTTTTTTGAAATATAGAAATGAACGGCGGGATATCTCTCCCAGCTTAGACGCGGTTTGATTGGCTACGGCTTGATCTGTCAGATTTTCCGAAACGGGATTTGATTGGCTGGCGCTGGCTACGCCGGAGACGGCGGAGACGGACCGCTATGCTACCCACAATTCAGTTCGGCGAAAAAAAGCGGCAACGTGACGTCACCCCATTCAAAGTGAATGGGCAGATTGAAGCTATCGACGCTGTCGACGCTGTCGACGCTGTAGTGTGGACGGGCCGTAACCCTAACCCAAACCTCAATAACTTGCCTGAGTTTTATTACATTTGTAATGTGTTCAAAGTAATCCAGCGACAGTTGTCTATACATCCATGTGAACATGGACTGGCTTATCTAAAGCCAGTTGAGTAGCAATTGAAATGTTTTGGCTCTATGAAACCTGATGTACTTATATGATTCTGTTTTCTTGAAGTTTGTATCTTCCTGGTCGAACGCACTTATTGTAAGTCGCTTTGGATAAAAGCGTCAGCTAAATGCAATGTAATGTAATGTAACATTGCAAACAAGAACGGCTAATAGCTAATTCGGCAAACTTTAAACCATTCCAATTTCTAAACGAACTGTAAACTACTAATACAACAGTGCTCATGTTGCAGGCCACAGCATTCTACTTTCTGCTCACTTCCTCCAAAACATTGTGGAAACTTTAGTCGTGCATTTACAGAAACATGGGCGTATTATTATCCCCCAATATAAGTCTGACAATCTTTGAATTCTTGTAACTCAGACATTTTCTCTATCCATTCATATACAGATATATGAGATTGAAGAGGAAAATCAAAAAAGCCTAAAATTGATTATGTTAATCTATGGATTTCACTGCTGTTGTGGTGTGTGTAATCTAATGTAGGCTGTGTGTACAGTAGTGACACACTGGCACACACACACACACACACACACACACACACACACACACACACACACACACACACACACACACACACACACACACACACACACACACACACACACACACACACACACACACACACAGAAAGACAGGGAGCTATGTTCTGATCACTGCCAAGCCAAAGCATGCAACATGATAAGATAACAGTTTTTTTTCACATGAACACAGATGCATTACATGTGTCAACAAGGAGGCTCACCAGGTTCCATCATGGGAAAGACCCTACAGTACACACACCAATGCATTATGGTATTTTTTTACATTGCATAGTTACACTTTTGTTACATGGTAATACTCATACATGACTCTTTCAAACTTAACGTGAGCACAGTGGAGAGACAAGCCCGAATGAAGTGACCATGAATGATGATGGATGCGATGAGGTGTGGGTGCCATGTGGAGCTGTGTCGCTGTGATGTGATGTGGTGATGCCACGTGAGTAAATGACCAACAAATCACTGACAACAATGCGGAAATACGGAAATCAACGACGGCTTTCAAAAAGAGATAAGACGCAACAAGAACAACAAGAACGAAAAAGACAAAACCACAAGCTGCTTTCTGTCTCGGCCCCAGAGAGTCCTGCTTTGAAGTGGTTCGCTTCAGAGAACGGTGAGTTAGCAAAGCCCTTCTGTTGTGAACTTTGTTTGTACCTTTAGCTAATGGTCCCTATGCCCAAAGCAATCACAAAGCACAACAGCACCAAACAGCTTTTATCGAGCAAGCTGCTGAACGACCATCGATTCACGACTTTTGGTTTTTCAATTTCCCCTCCATCTTTGACTTTATGTGAGTATCTCCTGTTCAACTTCTACCACTGTCTATGAATGTATTACATAGAGGCATTAAGGGACTTTTGTGACAACAAATACTGTAAGAGACTTGGGTTTTGAGTCAGTCAACACCGGAGAAATGATCTGGTAAAAGCAAACAAAGCAAATAAAAAGAGTTCTCTGCTCTCCATTCAACCCGACATGTATGTGTCCTTCAGTCTATCCATGTGGCTGACACAGCACAGCCCTCTGAGGGGTTTAAATTGTGATTTTGTTTGCTTCTTGCTCTGCCACTTATTCTTTCCAGCACCGCAGGGTCTATGATTTGCTATCAATATGTGTTCGCCAATCTGCTATTTTCTGAAAGGCTCATACAATGCGTGAGTAGCGGTCGACAAAAAAAAAAACCCATTATTGGACGGGTTGCTTAATTGCTACTGCTGCCTGATGAATGCCATAATTATTAGTGAAACTCTGGTGGTCCATTATTAAATACAAGCAGGAGGCAAACACAATTGTGTGTGGTCAATTCTGCTTCTACCTTATCAAAGGCGATTATTATTTATTTTTGTTCTTGCCAATCTAATCTTTTAATACCTGACGAACTTCCAATTCAACTCTAGATGTTTACACTCACAAAGATGTGGTACAAAGGCATATTAGATGTATTACAGGAGCTTATTTCTTGGAAATCATATGCAAGTGTACACAGTTTGATTTCCAATTGGCCAGCATCAGCTCCATCACTGTCATGTGGCAATCTGACATAAAGAGATAACAACATAATCGCCTTGCTTTGCTGACTAAACTCAATGTAATATTACTCCAATAACTCACCAAGGACTTGACCATTGTCCAGGAAATGGGATCTGGAAGTGATTGATTTGGATATTACAGCTGAGTTTATTTATCTTTATCTGACACCTCTGTGGAAATAACGGTCTCATAATCACTCAGGAAACAATCCCACAGCCTCAACCGGACCCAAAACCCAAGCTGATATAACAGTCTCCCTCTTATTGGCTTATAATGATCATGGAGGTTAGGAATTCAGATTGTCCCTGAAAGTGACCTGAAGCATTTACAACCACTTCAAGGTACAGAAACCTCTGCTGGGGTAGTTGTGTTGCCTAAAGGAACTACGGCCGCACCGCTACTAACAGGATGCATGGCAAGTGGCTGCAATTACAATGTACAAACAATACAAATTAAACTGTTCAAAAGGAAATAAATAATAAATAATAATATAAGTAAACAACTTAATATTTGTGCAGGTGTTTAAAGGATGCGGAGGTCTTACCTGGGGACACAGGCAGTAGAGGTCTCCCCCTCATGGGCCTCGGGGGCGGGACAGCAGAACTGGTGAAGCACTGTTTGGTTGCTGCGGGAAAAGAGATAGAAAATATTAAAACAACGTAAAGTCATGATCTGTTCTTCATTCTTCAAGTCATATTTTAAATTCCATCCCTTGGGATCAACTAGAATTGGGTGCAGTTGATTTTACTCCACAGTCAGCATTCACTGTGCCTCCTGGCTGTAGCTGGTTTGACCAATAGTCTGTCTTCTGACTCATTCTTGCATTAGCCCTTGTGTTTTTGTCAGCCCAGTGTCGGTTAGTTTGGCAAACAGAAGATAATGGCTGCCTGGATTTGAGCCATGGACCTCTTTGGTGCCAGATTTACAGTACAGCCGTATAAATGAATGTAAGTACAGCCAGATATATTTTAACCATCATGTCAAAGATCAACGATGCTCCAATGTCGGCAAGACCACTCAATTACATTCTCTAGTCACCGCTGCCATTGATGATCGCCAGATTTGTTCTGAACTCAGGGCATTGTAGAATATGAATACAAGTGGGTGTACATTAAGATTTAACTTGTTTTTAAGGCATGATTTGATACTATAATAGTTTCAAATGTGTTCAGATCTCATTACAGCTCTGTAGTCACTGCTCACTTTGTTTGGTTTTTAACATGCTGTGCAGTTTGAAAGTTGTTGTTTTTACTCATTGATAAAATTATTCTCTATGTATTAGGCCCACAAACCAAGCAGAACAGGTAGCCGTAAATGGGGTTTAGGGGTGTTGATTATGCCTATAAAAAACCAAACACAATTATCACCTCCTCATGAAAGGGTGGCATTTAGTAGGTGGAAAGTGTGTGCAGTTAAGAGAGTTAGAAGAACAAATAATGTCTTCATTGGGATAAGAACACAGAAAGGATGTTCATGAACCCTATTGCGTACATATATATGTTTGTTCTCAAGATAAAGGGTTACAACTGGTCACATAATATCAATGTAAAGTGCAATGTGTGTGTAGCCTTAAAACTAAAATATGAACAGTGTCTCGACAGATGGAGTTTGTACATAGAATGATTACAAATTCAGATGAAGTGAAAGACCATTAAATGTGCACTGTTGTGCTTTGGATTGCTGTCTGTATTTGCTCAGTTTAATTATATAAAGACAGAAGTAGAGACAGTGTGTTATCACCATGGAGATAAACAAAGAGACACACACCACGGACAGAAATGGTTCAAAAAATGTTTCTGTAAAGTTTGTTCCCTTGAATAATAAAACTAAGTACATTTGGCTACAGGGCTGCCTGTCAATAGTCTGTCTTCTGACTCATTCTTGCATTAGCCCTTGTGTTTTTGTCAGCCCAGTGTCGGTTAGTTTGGCAAACAGAAGATAATGGCTGCCTGGATTTGAGCCATGGACCTCTTTGGTGCCAGATTTACAGTACAGCCGTATAAATGAATGTAAGTACAGCCAGATATATTTTAACCATCATGTCAAAGATCAACGATGCTCCAATGTCGGCAAGACCACTCAATTACATTCTCTAGTCACCGCTGCCATTGATGATTGCCAGATTTGTTCTGAACTCAGGGCATTGTAGAATATGAATACAAGTGGGTGTACATTAAGATTTAACTTGTTTTTAAGGCATGATTTGATACTATAATAGTTTCAAATGTGTTCAGATCTCATTACAGCTCTGTAGTCACTGCTCACTTGTTTGGTTTTAACATGCTGTGCAGTTTGAAAGTTGTTGTTTTTACTCATTGATAAAATTATTCTCTATGTATTAGGCCCACAAACCAAGCAGAACAGGTAGCCGTAAATGGGGTTTAGGGGTGTTGATTATGCCTATAAAAAACCAAACACAATTATCACCTCCTCATGAAAGGGTGGCATTTAGTAGGTGGAAAGTGTGTGCAGTTAAGAGAGTTAGAAGAACAAATAATGTCTTCATTGGGATAAGAACACAGAAAGGATGTTCATGAACCCTATTGCGTACATATATATGTTTGTTTCTCAAGATAAAGGGTTACAACTGGTCACATAATATCAATGTAAAGTGCAATGTGTGTGTAGCCTTAAAACTAAAATATGAACAGTGTCTCGACAGATGGAGTTTGTACATAGAATGATTACAAATTCAGATGAAGTGAAAGACCATTAAATGTGCACTGTTGTGCTTTGGATTGCTGTCTGTCTTTGCTCAGTTTAATTATATAAAGACAGAAGTAGAGACAGTGTGTTATCACCATGGAGATAAACAAAGAGACACACACCACGGACAGAAATGGTTCAAAAAATGTTCTGTAAAGTTTGTTCCCTTGAATAATAAAACTAAGTACATTTGGCTACAGGGCTGCCTGTCAATAGTCTGTCTTCTGACTCATTCTTGCATTAGCCCTTGTGTTTTTGTCAGCCCAGTGTCGGTTAGTTTGGCAAACAGAAGATAATGGCTGCCTGGATTTGAGCCATGGACCTCTTTGGTGCCAGATTTACAGTACAGCCGTATAAATGAATGTAAGTACAGCCAGATATATTTTAACCATCATGTCAAAGATCAACGATGCTCCAATGTCGGCAAGACCACTCAATTACATTCTCTAGTCACCGCTGCCATTGATGATCGCCAGATTTGTTCTGAACTCAGGGCATTGTAGAATATGAATACAAGTGGGTGTACATTAAGATTTAACTTGTTTTTAAGGCATGATTTGATACTATAATAGTTTCAAATGTGTTCAGATCTCATTACAGCTCTGTAGTCACTGCTCACTTGTTTGGTTTTAACATGCTGTGCAGTTTGAAAGTTGTTGTTTTTACTCATTGATAAAATTATTCTCTATGTATTAGGCCCACAAACCAAGCAGAACAGGTAGCCGTAAATGGGGTTTAGGGGTGTTGATTATGCCTATAAAAAACCAAACACAATTATCACCTCCTCATGAAAGGGTGGCATTTAGTAGGTGGAAAGTGTGTGCAGTTAAGAGAGTTAGAAGAACAAATAATGTCTTCATTGGGATAAGAACACAGAAAGGATGTTCATGAACCCTATTGCGTACATATATATGTTTGTTCTCAAGATAAAGGGTTACAACTGGTCACATAATATCAATGTAAAGTGCAATGTGTGTGTAGCCTTAAAACTAAAATATGAACAGTGTCTCGACAGATGGAGTTTGTACATAGAATGATTACAAATTCAGATGAAGGGAAAGACCATTAAATGTGCACTGTTGTGCTTTGGATTGCTGTCTGTCTTTGCTCAGTTTAATTATATAAAGACAGAAGTAGAGACAGTGTGTTATCACCATGGAGATAAACAAAGAGACACACACCACGGACAGAAATGGTTTAAAAAATGTTTCTGTAAAGTTTGTTCCCTTGAATAATAAAACTAAGTACATTTGGCTACAGGGCTGCCTGTCTTTAGGATTTGCTGATCAATCATGTTGTCAATTAAATGTTGGAATATGGTCAAATATATTCAGTTTACTATGATATATTATAATGAAAAACAGCAAATCTTTACATTCAGGGAGCTGGAACCAGAGGGTTTTGCTTGATAAACCACTTAAACAATGAATCAATTCCTCCCCTCCAGCATGTTTACCATACAACTCACAAACATTTTAAGGTTGCACTTTAAGAAGTATGAAGAAGAGGTTATTTTGAGCACTTCTATCAACAAAAACAAATTTTCTTTAAATAAATGTCCCCGTAGTTTGGCTGTGTGGCTGCAAACAAAATTATCGACATTCCCCTTTTCTTCTGGAACAAACTGGTGACTGAAATGTAGCGGAGAAAGAGAGAGGTTATAAAATGTTAACGTGCATGTGAGAAGGCCTGAGTGCTTCACGTTCCTCCTCCATCAGTGTGTCCTATCCTATATTTCAACCTGGTCGCTGCCTCACATTCCTCACGTTCCCTTAATCCATCTCATTCTCCAGCATCATCCCCTCCCCCCACTCTTCCTCTCATCTGCCCCCTTTTACACTGATTTTCCATCCATCCTCTCTACAACTCCCCACCCCCCCCCTCCCCTCCCCCTGCTCTGGGTCCTGCAGGCACGGTGTGTGCAAGAGGGCTATTTGCTCAATTACTCTTGCTGTCAGAAGATGTATCCAGTAAAAAATTAGCAGCTTCCATATGCCGTGTCCTTATCCATGGACTAAAAACACAGGGAAGGATGGAGAGAAGAGAGTTCAGACATTAAATGAGAATGTAAGGCCTGTACAGTGAACTCAGCAGTAACCACCCCTGGATCACTTATCGCCCCCCTGTTGCCTTTCCATCTTCTGACATGTAGGCAAACTCTCTGCCCTCCTCACCCTCTGCTTTTCTTTCTGTTTGTCCTCCGGGAAAAGAGGAGATGTATGTCTTCTTGTATACGTCTTTCAAGAAGGCTGGTTCACTTAAAGATGACTTCAATCTGTTCTTTCTGCAACAGTTTATTGCAAGATACAAAAGGTCCTTTGAAAAGTTAGAATTTCTTGGATAAGCAGACTCTAAAGGTCTCTTATTGTACCGCTCTGTAAAGACTGAGAAAGAAAAAGCAAGATGAGCTTTAAAGGAAGGTTGGGGGGTCTTTGACAGCAACAGTAGACAATACAAGGAGGGCATGACAGCAAATTAATTCCCATTGTTAACGGCTCCTCTAATTGTGTTCGCTGTAACGACCATGACACCGCTGTGGCCGTTTTTAATAGGTCGAGAACACAGGCGGTCTCTGAGGGGACGCAGATTAGTGCCAGCGTTGGAAACAACTGAGCCTCTTGCTCCTGCAGATAGAGGCTGTATATTCTGCAGGACAAGGTATAAAAACAACTAGGTTAATAGACTCAGGGTGTTTCTCAATGTCGAGTACGCTTACTTGGTAGCACATGTCTTCCGAGTCACTTGCTTCAGAAGCGAGGCAAGAATACTTCCTGGCATTCGGAAAACGAAGAGTGGAACAGGCGAACAAGTGTGCAGGTGTGTGTCATATGAGAGGCCCCACCTTACATTTTCCGCCACAGATTTGGGGACATTTTTCCGTGCGCAAAGCATTGTGGGGATTTTAAGACCGCGTATTCTACACATGTGCAGCCTAGAAATGTCTCGCTACAAAGTCCGCCGGGCTCGGTAGAATTCCAAGTATGCTGGACATTGGAAAAGTCCTTCGGCGGCACTTGATGACGTAGTATGCTTGAAATAGTGGCTCTGGAGCAGCTTTTACCCACAGCCACGCCCTGTCCTAAGATAACAAAATGCACACTAGCGTCTCTAAAGCTCACTAGATAAGATATTATATATTCTGGTGTTTGTTCTAAAATCAGTTTAGAAAGTGTAAAATCTATCGTGCAGTCACTTCTCTTATAGTTGCTTGGCAATGAGGTGAGGACGAGACTCCAGAATATGTCCGTATGTATTACTTTCGTACTTTATGCTAAGCTAGGCTAACAAGATACTCCATGTAGCCCCACGTCCATCAAATCGATATGAGCTTCTAATCAACTTTACAATTTCTAAATAATGACTACTTCTAGTTGGGGTAACTTCGCTAACATCCCACTCTGACATGTTCCTGATGTTACGTGCGGACTGATTGACAATATGATTTATCAATAAAGAAAGAACAATTTCGGACACCAAAACCTGCTGAGTCATCCTTTTCTTGACGTGGCGTTTAAAAGAAGGAGAGCTCATTTGAATTGAATCAATAAGTGGTATTGGCGAAAAGGAGAAGCGTCCAGCTGGTTAAAAGATGCACAAATGACATTCATCCCCCTGTGTACATTACAATAAAAGCTTCATGCTCACATCTGAATCAATAATTTCTCCACATTTGAGATACAGATCCTCACAGGGGAGTATTCTGGGATGCAAAGAGAGAGATATTTTTGTATGCACCTTTCCTTTGATTCATAACCGTCCATCTGTTCCTTCTTTGATCTCTGCCTTCCCAATTTTCTCTCTTTTTTTGCCATCTTTCTGCTCATCTTTACTATTGCCTCTTTCTTTCCCTTTATAAACAATTTGCAGGCATTTTATAGCCATTTTGGTTTATGAGGGGAGCTTTTAAAAGCCACAGCTGCGCCACAGAGATAGCACGTACACGACCAAGCCAGCATAAAAGTCAACAATCATGTCCTGTATCATAAAACTGCTCATGTTTCAAATTTCACTGACATGATAAGACAAGGAGCAATCATTTCCTAATTATTCTTTGAATCGTTTTGACGACAATGTTCAGGAAATACTGTCTCCAGATCATTTACAACACTACAAACCCTTGCCTCCAGTTTCCAACACCTCCCTCAAAATGTTGGATCAATACAAATGCTGAAGATTAAACCAAAATCGCATGACCTGTTTTCCGATCTTCCACACCATTGACTCAGTTCCCCTCGTGGCCTAAGCCCGCTAAAACCATCTATAAAAATCTATAAGCTTTTATAAGCTCTTCAACACACTGGGTCTGTTTGAAGCAGAGTGTAATCTGCACACCATGGTTTCATTGTATTTTGTTTTAACTTCTCGTGTCTAATGTGTTTGTCGATGCGCTCCTCCTGGTGTTGAATTCAGTTTTACTGTGTCAATATCTCTCCGGATGGTTCTGCTCGGCTCAAGGCAGAAAAAGATTTTTGCACACTGAAGTGATACTGTTAGAATCATTGGACAGAGAAAGAGAGGGAAACAAATCTTACAATAATTGAGGGGGGAAAAGCAGCTGTCAACATGTTCTCACATTGCAATAACATGCAGCCCCTGAAGGCCAAACATGGTAAATAAAAATATGATTGACCTTGGAGGATGCAAACATATGAACTAAAGTGGTTCAGCTGAGGACTGTAAGGCTGCATGGCTGCTGGCTAAAAAAGGGATGTTCTTGTTTGCTGCCATTCTTTTATTTGAATGTTTGTTTGATGCAACATTTTGTAGTAACTGTATTTTACAGTCAAGGTCAAAGTCAAATCAAGAACAGAGAAAGAAAAACATTAAATATAATTGTAAAGTGGGTTAAAAGGAATTACTTCTTTTGAGAATTGCTTGAAAACTATGTTCTGCGTAAACGTATTCCACATCTAGAAACAGTAACACAAATAACAAGGTACTCTTTATAACAGTCCTTGAGATAAATGTAGGTTGGCTAATAAAAAATACATGCATTCCACATGTCATCTCATCTCAAGTACAACTACGAGGAGTAGCCTACTATGATCATGTTAATTAAAAATAAAAATGGTAATCTTTTGCAGTACTTCACTTCCATTTGGCAAATTGGGAGTCATTATAATTGCCAGTTTATCACTTTACAAGCTAAAAGTGTGTAAGGCTTTTGGAGAGAAACACATTCAACAAAAATACACATGTGGTGTGTCTCTGTGAGGTTAAAATGATGTATTCCACATCACTGTGGGGTGGATTATCAGGCCAAAAATACCCTTGAATTAAATCAGATGACTTTTGAACAAGGACTGCACCAATCTTGCACACACACAGAGATACTCCTAAAATGCAGTCCTGAAAAACGGTATCATTCCCTTTACACACACGCGTAGTCATATAAAAAAAGCTTCCTTGAAAGGTTTACATCAGTGCGGACTCTCAGGCGTCCCAAGAGGCTTAGCTCGCTTTCTGCAGAACCGAGAGAGCTGGAGACGGACGAGAGAGCCAGAGCAGTTTCCCCAGGAGAACGCTAACAACAAGGAAAGGAAAAAGTCCTTGTATTTGATCCCTTTAAAAGAAACTCCTGACGGTGCCATTGTCAGGAGAGCTGCAACATTTGAGCTCTATTCACACTTTCTGTCTCATTGTGGCCTACTTGACTCCACTGCAGCACTTGATAGTAAATAGGAAACCGTTTCACCGTCAAGCTTTATGCTGCGTCATGTCTGTCTGAACACAACCAGCCTCCTCCTTTTCAGATCACAGCTATGACACGAAAGCTGGGGACAAATGTGACTTTGAGTCCTCACTAACACTAAGAAGTGGATCACATCACTCCTGTTCTGAAGTCTTTACACTGGCTTCCTGTGTGTCAAAGAATAGATTTCAAAATACTGCTGCTGGTTTATAAAGCACTGAATGGTTTAGGCCCAAAATACATTTCTGACCTCCTGCTAAATGATGAACCATCCAGATCTCTCAGGTCTTCAGGGACTGGTCAGCTTTCTGTCCCCAGAGTCATAACTAAACATGGAGAAGCAGCGTTCAGTTATTATGCTCCAAATATTTGGAACAAACTCCCAGAAACCTGCAGGTTCGCTGCAACTCTGACTACTTTTAAATCCAGGCTGAAGACTTTTCTTTTTGTCGCTGCTTTTAATTGATATATTTACATCTTACAATGCACTGTAACTTTTATTCATGTACCTTTGTTATTCATGTTTTATTATCTTTGCTTTTTAATGACTGTTTTTAAATGCCATTTTATAATATGTTTGTTAATGGTCTTAATGACTTTCATTTTTGTAAAGCCCTATGGATTGCCGTGTGTTGAAAGGTGCTAATAAACTTGCCTTCAGAGCGCAAGAGGAGGAAATGTGATGCACTGCAAATATCAACAGAGTCCCATAAACTTTGGGATATGTCATCAGAAATATTCGTTTAGTGAAAGCAATATATAAAATATCAACGAAGATTTAATATCCCCCCATGAAAATCTAAGAAAATTGAGCTCTTTCTAGACTCCCAACTGTTGGTTCGCCCTCTTTAAAACTTAAAAGAGAAGCCTTTGACAGCGGAGCCAGAACAAGGGGAGAGGGAGAGGGGGGGACAGGAGTGAAGCATTTTCTGGTGTCGGAGAGAAAGCTCTGTCACCTGAAGGGCCTGTTTTCCAGGTCTCAGGCTCGAAAATGACATTCCCAGAACAAATTACTATAACTTCACTTCTAAAAGGGGTAAATTAATGATCTTTTTTCTAAAAGCAATGATAAACCTGTGAGTTAGATGTAGAAGAGTCAGAATCAATATAGATCTTTGTTATTTTAAAAATATTACTTATAGTGAAAACCACCCTGGAATGATGGGATAGTAGACTAAAAGCTTTAGGAATCCAAACTATAACATATAATAAGTACCCTGTATCAAGATTGATGCAAAATAAGTGAAAATGTACAATTTTAGAGAAATTTAGCACAAAAAAAGTTGAAAACACTTCTGGGGTCATTTGGGTGGATTTTCCATATCTCTGGCCCCCCTTGGTCGATTTTGATGATTGACATCTCTTTTTAACCGTTAGAGCCAATGGGATCGAGAGGAAGTTCCACATACACACACGTTACCAAATAAGGAGTGAGGGTGACGCGTAGCCAGAATACCCAAAACAGGAAGCTGTCATACACTCTGGAAGCTATCATTAGCAGCTAATATGAAAACTCCGTTTTTGACATAAAAATGTAATTATGGATTATCAAAAAAATATTCAAAGTGACACAGAAACATTGGATTAAAGGTGGGGTAGGTAAGTTTGAGAAACCGGCTCGAGATACACTTTTTGTTATATTCCGTGGAATGCCCTTAACATCCCGATAGCAATGAATATCTTAAGTACTTTGACAAAAGATCCATAAAAAAAGTCATCTGTGGAAGCCATAGTACTGTAAAAAGTACGACCAATCATTTTAGCCGGCCCGGCTAAAATAACTGGATGGCCTACCTGCCTGTCAGCCTTCCATCTGTGCACAAACTTATCTCGTGCCCTCATTGGTCATGTGCGCGTTTGTGTGTGTTGGAGGAGGGGCTCTGTAAGGAAGTGGCAGATTTTTTTCGGTTGTGTATTTTCAAATTCTTGCGCACTCGAGCTGGTTTCTCCAAAATTACCTATCCCACCTTTAACCTATGGATTAAGCTTCAGCCGCGTTTTTCTCATTTTAATGCCTGTGACTAAGGTAACTTCGTCACTGTGAACTGACGGCTTCGGGCATTTTTATACAATGTATACTATTTATTGATGTAGTGTTTATTGTATTTTATTTTGAAATGTGTTCCCCTTTCCCCATGTCTGTTGCCGTTGATTGTGTGCACCTGGTGCCCTGTGTTGTCTCCTCCCCCCTCACCTGTGTCCTGTTGGGTTGATTGGGTTGTGCATTTAGGCTCTGGGGTTTTTCTGTTTGAGAGAGTGTGTGTGAGATCCTGGTGGTGGCTGGTGACTGTGTTCACGCGTGGGCAGCAGATTGATGCTGTGTCATGTTTATGACGTAATAAATGCCCACACCGGGTTGTATTTTGGACGTTCTGCCTCTGCCTCCTTGCTTGGTCTGGGCCGCTCAATTGTCAGCTTCACAATTGGTGTCAGAAGTGGGATTGACCAAGTGAGGAGGTGAAAATGATGGAGGGGAATTACCGCAAGTTTGAGGAATTAACGGAGATGATGATGTTAATCATGCAGTCTCAGGCAGCCGGAGAGCAGCAGTTTTTACGGATACAACAACAGGTATCTGAGATAGAAGAGGAACGGAGACTCCGGAGGCAAGACGGCAGGTTGGCTGAAGAGCTCAGCCGCATCAACGTCCGGTATGGGGACCAGGCCCAAAGAGGGGAAAAAGTGATGCAACAGATTCAAGAGTACCGTATGGAGCTCCGGGAGCAGGACCGTAGAAACCAACAGAAGGAGGAGGCGGAGCAGATCATGGGGCGTCAGCTGCTGGAGGAGCTGGAGAGACAGAGACAGGCAGAGCTCACGGCCCAGAAGGCCAGAAAGAAGGAGCTGATCAAAACCCTGGAGGAGAATAACTGCCAGATGAAGAGGGAACTTGAGCGAGCGGCCGCTGAGAAGCTGGAGAAGGTCAACAGGAGCCTACAGCATCACCTGCAGCGCAGCGCGGAGGAGAAGGAGGAGCGCGAGAGGGAGCTCCTCAGCATGAAGAAGCAGATAGCCACTCTGATGCAGCGGCTCCGGGCGGACCCCGCTCAGCTGGAGAGGTTGCAGTCCATGCTCTCTGTGAAGAACGGAGGGATACAGGACCTCAGGAGGAAATCTCTGTCAGAGCGTCAGAGAGTTTTGTAGCTGGAGAGGAAGCTCTACTCAACTGAACGGCTGATCAAACAAACTCAGAGTGACAAGATCAAACTGCAGATCAGAGTAGGGGAACTGCAACACAAGTATAAGCCCAAAGAAGCAAAAAAGGATCGGATCCCGAAGAAGGAGAAAGAGAAGCTTCCTTTCGACATCACGGCACCCTCTGAGGAAACCACGCTGCACAAGGGGCCGCAGGTTGTTGCCGTGGGGATAGACATCACCAAGATAACGAATTCAGACACTGAAGCAGCTAATACAGCAGAGTCATTAGGTCAATTATTGACCCAAATAATCGTGATTATGATTTTTGCCATAATCGCACAGCCCTACTGTGAACTGACGGCTTCGGGCATTTTTATACAATTTATACTATTTATTGATGTAGTGTTTATTGTATTTTATTTTGAAATGGGTTCCCCTTTCCCCATGTCTGTTGCCGTTGATTGTGTGCACCTGGTGCCCTGTGTTGTCTCCTCCCCCCTCACCTGTGTCCTGTTGGGTTGATTGGGTTGTGCATTTAGGCTTTGGGGTTTTTCTGTTTGAGAGAGTATGTGTGAGATCCTGGTGGTGACTGTGTTCACGCGTGGGCAGCAGATTGATGCTGTGTCATGTTTATGACGTAATAAATGTCCACACCGGGTTGTATTTTGGACGTTCTGCCTCTGCCTCCTTGCTTAGTCTGGGCCGCTCAATTGTCAGCTTCACAATGCCATTGAACACAACTTTTTAACAGAATAACAACAAAAGGTGAGCATATCTCCTTTTTTTGCAACCTAAAGCTACGTCGGGTGTTGTCTGGTTTTGCTTCCCCTGTCGCGAGTTCTGATCGCTCATACTTATATTTCTAGAATCTGTGGAATCTCAGCTTGCTAGCAAAGCTTGATTGTGCAGAACTGATAAGTATATCGATCGATGTATACCTAGAGTTCTGTGTTAAGTGCGTTAGCATTCTTTCGCTCAGGGCTCATTTAGACGCTGCTTGTGAGACTTGTGTTTTGTTTCGGTGAAAATCAATCAATGTTTATTTATACAGCCCATTATCACAAATGTTACATTTGTCTCAGTGGACTTCACGGTTAGTTCATATCATCAGTTAGCTTAGTTTCTTCCCGTTAAGTGAGTATGACACATTCATAGTTTATTACATTTTAAGAAGCCCTGAGACCAGGGGCGCCGCCAGGGATTTTGGGCCCCATGAAAAGATATCACATTGGTTAATTAAACATTTTTTTCTTAATGTTCTAAAATTGTTTGGGCCCCTGTCAGTCACGGGCCCTTAGAATCGTCCTAACTTTTCACCCCCTTATGGCGCCCCAGCCTGAGACACAGTTTCATGAAAATCACATGTTTTATAGTGTGACAGGGTCCCCAGGGCTGAACTGTTAAACTGCAGGATAAGTTTTCTTTACTAACTAAATAGTTAGCTTGCAAACATCATTAGAAAGTTAATCCCACCAATTATTCTGACACTCATTTAAAATGCAGCTAATATGTGCGGTTATTAGGCGTAACAACGATGGAAAATGTAAAAATAGCCTTCATTTAGCTCACTTATAGCTAGTTTTAATGTGAGTTGCAGAGGCAATCTTGAAAGAATTCCGTCATGTTCTTTGATTGAGGGGGTTCAAGACTGAAACTATTTAGATTCAATTCTACTTTGTTACAATTGTTCTTCATCCACATTTTCATCGAATACATTCACATGCATCTCAATTAGGGTTTTACCACAGTTTGAGACCGATGCCTCTTGCCAGTTAACGGCTTTGGGCTTAGTACACGTACAAATGCCAAAAGGCGGAGATGCATGCCCAAAAGAAAAGCACACGTTCCTGATTTTAAGGAGTCACATGTATATTCTTAATAATAATGAAAAGGTGGATACCAACAAGTGTTTGGATATGCAAAAATAATGCATACATTTCAACCAAAACTTAAAGCACATACTTGTTAGACCAAGGTAGCACCTTAACAAAAGCCAAATGCTTAAATAATTGTATCATGTAATCAGAACTATGGGGGTGAAAAAGTTTGCCACTGTGACATTAAACTTCTCTAAAGGCTGAATGCAATTTGTGGCAGGAAAAGAAAGAAGGATGCGTCACTAATTCTCCCATGAAAGCAGCAGTTTCTCCTGTTGTCTCTCCAGCTGGTACCTCCACTATTGAGCAGTCTCAGCAGCTCATATTGAGCACCAACACCATCGCTGTGTTGCTGCAGGGCCATCTGCTGAACACTTGGCAGTGGGTCAAATTCCACAGATATTTCCAAAGCTTCACACTAATGCTTGACATCTATCAAAATGATATGGTTGTCATCTATCAGATGGGGCTGGCGCTGATGAGGAAAATCCCATCAACCAGATGAGTAACAGCAATCATTCATCTCTGCTGAAGGAAATAATTTTCATTTATCCATTAAAGGAAGAGCAGAAATTGAGTTTGGGATAGTCTAGTTTTTCTGCACAAGTTATAAAGTAACAAAAAAGAGGAGGATTGTAGGCTGATGATGGGAGAGGCATGCCAAAATAAAGAAAGTTTGCTTTCAACATCAAACACGTTACAATACCTTCTTTATTCTATTTCCCGCACGTACACTATGACTCATTCAGGCTTCATGTCCTGCTTTTTTCATCTGCTTCTTGCTTTAAAGTTTCCACTTCTACTGACATCACTGGAAGAGTCATCAGCTCCTCTTTCTGGCACTGCGTACAAGATGATGTAATCCTGGCAGAGGGGCCGACATACGGGGCGGTGATCACGTCACCAAAGTGCAGGGGAAGGGCAAAAACATGTAATGCTCATCTGAATGTGAAGACTATGTGGCATATTCAAATGCAAGTTAATGTTTTAACAGTTTTATCATTTCTACCTATGGCCTCCAGGAAAATATGAAAACCGTCATACCAACGAACACCTATAGATGCAACAAAAAAAGCAGGAAAACACACATAACCATGTTCAAAAAAGACTAATATATGTGAAAGGAGAGCCATTGGATGAAGGAATGTGTGTCACGGGTGTAAAGAATACAAATGAATGATCACGTATGAGGGCAGAACGGGATGTATCCCCTGTTATGTCTCCTGCACAGTACAATAAATCACGGCTGAGCCTGGGTTGAGGCTTTGTGCGATGTGTTGAGAAGACCAGGAAAGCCAATTGGACATGCGGTGCCTGTTCCGATCAGCTCTGCAATGCCTCGCAGCCTCAGGTGGAAGGCTCTGAACATTACTCTGGGTCCTACAGTTAACCATACCTGACATTTCCCTAGGCAACAGTGTGCCTGTGCATGGCTGTGTTTGAGTTTGTTTCAGTATACACTGCAAGAGTGGATAGGGATTGTGTTGAGTAGAGAGGATTGCACAACAAACTACAACGATAGATTACATACATACAATTGCAACTCAAAATGTTCCTCAAAATGTTCAGCCATAATTTCACCGCTAGCCCAAATCTCATTGGACAACCACAGATGCACACTGCTGCACATGGTGCAAAACAATTAGGATTGTCTGGTGAGGGATTTTCAGGCCTAAGCTCCCGAGAGGTGAAATCTTTGCGACAGATGGGCTGGACATTTTTTCCATAACTCCACACTGTGCCTTCTTCCAAAGATCCTTTCTCCCTGAGCTGCAGAGGTCATTG
This sequence comes from Gymnodraco acuticeps, assembly GCF_902827175.1. Taxonomy (NCBI): domain Eukaryota; kingdom Metazoa; phylum Chordata; class Actinopteri; order Perciformes; family Bathydraconidae; genus Gymnodraco; species Gymnodraco acuticeps. The sequence continues at coordinate 867,601 of NW_022990225.1, read as the reverse complement.
GATTACTGACCAATGAGAGCTGTGGCACAGCATTATCTGCCTATAAGGAATCCCTCCATGTGACCAACATTGGTGTAACACAATCTTAGATCATGCATCACTTTCAGCCACCTGTAAGTGTTATCCTATGGTCAACACATCTGCTTCACTGTAACACCTGATATGCTAACTGCCAGCTAATAGCACATTTTGTGTTGAAAGACAAAACACGTTGAAATGCAATTCAGAGCCATTAAAGGAGGGGAATGAGGAGTGTTTTATCACGTGCTACATTTATCACATTTGCGTGTTATTTTTTATTACCTCAATGAAAAGTGGTGCCATTATTAAACTGTATTAATGGTAAGCAGCTGTTTAAGTGGCTGGCTCCTTCAAATATACTGCCAAGGCTTCCCTTTTATGTAAACATTGAGTGATTTGTTTTGATCACAAATTGAAGCGTTATCTACATCATTTTTTGTAAATATTATAATAAAAGTTTAAGGATGTAGAGACATTTTAAAAGGATTTGATAATGATTTTTGTATCAGATATGGAATCAGATTGAGGAACGGTAGATGAAAACACTTATATCATCCCTGTTTGCATTCACATGAAATATGTAGATTGCATACCAATGACACACACTGCTGATTGCTCATTTCGCCTACTGCTCATTTGCATAAAGCAGACACGCAATGCAACAATAAGATGTGTGAATAATTTCCCTCCAACCATGAAGAGGGCGAGTCTCTCGACAGTGTAGGATGACTCACAGCAGAAACATGTTACTATACAAAGCCGTCGTGAGGATGTGCAATATTTACATATAAAAGATGGCGTCATCTGTGGCATCTGGAAGTGTCAAGGACGAGGATGACACGTCTGTGTTTCCGTGAGTCGGCATGATACCCAAGTAACAGAAGACTGCCAGTAGGAAGCAATGTTTGAAAAAATAATCAAAGTTGAGCCAAACTGTCATTTTGATTGATTGGGATTCATAGAGGCAGAGGACATGGTAAAAAAAAGTGTGGACTCTGTTTTGTCCTTAAGCCATATTTATGTATCTGTCTACCTATTTAGCTTGTCTATCATTATTTATTTTTTTATAACGTTATTCTATAGTGATCTTCTTCTGGTTTTGGACAAAATATCTGGTAACCTGAAAGACGCAGCAAGGCAGCCAAAACTGAGCTATCAATCAAAAGCTGCTGGCCAGAACTGACACACACATTAGTTAACAGATTCACAGCAATCCATTTGGATGGACTGTTTTCCTGTCAGCAGGTGTAAGGAAAAACTGCTGCCTGATTCTCATGAAACCTGGTGGAAGTGGATATCAAAAACCAAGGAAGAATCACAGGAAGCATCTGTTAACAACGTGTAGTTTAAATCAAATTCAACTCATGTTGTAATTAGCATATTTGTTGTTAAACACACCACTAACACACAAAATTGGGAAGATTTCTAACTTGGAAAGCATTTGAAATCATTATTTGCTCTTCTGGAGGTCTGGGCTCTCCTAGTGCCATTCTAGTTGCCTGTATTTTAAATTGAGTCTTAAAAAGAGGGGTTTGTGTTTGTAATTGTTTCCACATATGGGTTATTGTAAATGCAAAGATAATGAGTAGAACATACAGTATGTATCGATACTTCCTAAGGTTAAATCGAATTGGACCAAACCATCACTGAAGCCCATCAGAAGTGTCAAGTAAGCCAAAGCGTAAGCAACATACACTAACTACTTTAATGAAAATACAGAAAACCATCCCATATATCCACTTACAACAGCTGTTCTCTTGTCCGTTTAACTTCCAAACACAACACACACTCCTCACCACACGGCTGGCACGGGTGGATTACCGACAACTGGGACTGTCTTTTGCCTCGCTCAACTTGTGCATGAAAACTGCTAATATTCTACCGGGGACTCAGGAATCAACCGGCAGCTATATCCTCTGAGAAATGAAGCAATTTAAAAGCACTACGCACCAAATGTGATATTCATGATTTGGATTCCAGCAGCAGCCGAGCCAAGCCACCCTGTCATAACCGTGCAGACGTGACTCCCATTCAGACGGAGGGGAGGGGGAGTGAAGTAAAGAGCAGGGGGAGAGGAGATTCCAGCTCTCCAGAAATGGTGGCAGGAGGCGAAATAAAGAAGAGGACAGGGAGAACTAATATGTCCATTTGAAGTCATTACATCCATCATCCAGCCATCTATCTATCGAGGCAGAGATTGTACTTTTCTACGAGGCTCTAGATAAAGGACATTGTTAAAAGGAAAAGGTCAATTTACCAAAATCGCAAATAATGTGTATTTTTCTCACTGCGTTTTGCTTTGCAGTTTCACAGTGTTATTGTTTTGTTGTACCCTCACTAATTCAGTTTCCAGCAACCGACAGCTGTTTTCAGCTAAAAGCTCCTTATGATATCCACTCTACACGACCTGCCCGGCAACAGCAGGTTGACTGTATTTGAAAAAATGACTGTTACTTTCGGTTGATGATGAGTATGAGCTTTAAAAAAGATTGTGTTTCCATTGGTTTCCACATTTGGGTTATAGTACATTTCCACCGTTTGCAAAGATAAAGAGTAGAACATTTGTATTTATTAGATATGGTGATATCACTGGACTCTACCAAACCATTACCTTAGCCCATCAGAGGTGTCAAGTAGGTAAAGCATAAGCAAGTTCAATTCCTAATTACCATACAGCAACTACTTTAATGAAAAAGACAGAAAAGCATCCCATATATCCACTTACAACAGCTGTTCTCTTGTATATTTCTATATTGAAAAATGGTCTGTTAGTTTTGGTTAAAGATGAGCCCAGTGTGGACCAGCTAGCCACACAACTGTAAGGTTTTTAAAGTCTAACATATTTGGACAGAGGTTAATGTAACGTGTAACAAACACATTGCTCCAACAGAGAGTGGCTAATATTTAGTAGAAAGGCCTTGTTACTTGAGATAAAAGATAGTGTGGCTTTAATATAACGATCAGTACCTGAAGATCAAGGCCATAGTTGCTTTTAAGGGTTAGCATAGCTGCTGGAGGCTGCGCTGGCTAAGCTGCAGGCTCATTGATCTGAGAGCATCAGAACAAGGAGACACTGCAGCATCCAGCCGGCACTCAGCAGGGTCACTCTGTAATGTATGCTAGGATGTATGTGTGCTCAACCCCCTCCCCCAGCATGTGAGATGGCATACATACTGAGCTCCAGCTGGTACGAGGCCAGTAGGAGGAAAACGAGGGCATGGCGGGCGCATTGGGAGTCACGGCCAATGCGGAAAAACATGCGGGCTGCCAGGTGGCATGAGGCATGTTCGGGTTTGTGTGCATTAGTAAGTGTTTTGTGTGTAAGAGCAAGAGCTTAAAATATCTGTGAGAGTGTGGGAGGCAGGGAAGAAGCACCTGGAGCTATACGAGAACCCTGGGATATCCACCTTCAGAAAAGGGATTTCTGCCTATCAGACATGCACGTGCCTCTACACACATTTTTAAAAAAACACTAAGACTACCCTTATTATCAGTCTTCCTGACTCCAAACTTCACATTCTCAAAATGTAACACATACACACACACACACTTGGCAACCTCCAAGTGTATAGGACCAAAGATTAGGTGGACTGAAAGCCAGCAAATGTCAACGTTTCAGTTTTAGATAAAGGTGAAAAGAGATGAGGACAGTAAAGTAGGCTAGGATCAATACGATAGGTGGACATCTGTATAATTTAAAGTCAACGATAGTGAGAAAACATGAAAGATTTAGTATGAGAGAGTATGAGCGGGAGTTGACAGGGAGAGGAGGAAGCGAGACGAGTAGACAGGATTACTTAAGGCTTCCCTCAGATCATACAAGCCCCTTAAGAATCTTTCTCAGACTGGGAAACACACTTGCAAAACATCGGGAGCAAAATACATGGAATCAACTTTCCAGCCACGTTTGCTGTTCGAAGCTTAAGGTGCATTCGCATGCAACTTGATGAGATGAGGAATGAATGATGTGAGTGAGCAGGCATTTCATTTGTAATTTAAAGCTTTGCAAATGGATTTGTTGCTTCATTTCAATCAAGCAAAAACACACATAAGCTGTTGGAATGGTGAACGGTAATGTTGGATATGCAGTCCATCCTAGTATTCCGAGATACTTGCTGTTTGCCTTATCTCCTTTTGTCACTATTTACTCAAAAAAATCTATCAATATTATCGTCCTAAGCCTCATTGTAATTGTGCTTGCTGAAAGTTAGATGAGAAGCTCGATACCACTTGCATGTGTGTAATCTAAATATGAAAGTACTACTCGCCACTATGCTAACTTATCTTAGCACAAAGACAGGGAACAGGGTAATAACTAGCCGGACTCCGTGCACTGTTTACAAAACGTATGTACTGATTTGTTATAACAGTACGAAAATCAAATTGTAAAAGAGACACATTTCTGTTTCACTGTCATATTTCAATGTGGATTGCAGACACCAGCTTTTTAGAAACAGTCAAATCAGTGATAAATATATAAACAAATACACACACAGCCCTTATTAGTATGTCTGTGATGTGTCCCTGTCATCCTCCCGTTAATTGAAATGTATTATTCCTCCTGCGGCACTGACAGCACAGATACACCATCTTGTGTGACCAGGATCAATGTTCTAAATGGAAATTACAATGCCGCTTCACGTCTCCTGCTTTTCATGTGTCACTGTATTCCCGTTAAGCAAAATAAAAGTTTACAGTACTCTCCCTTCTTTGAGTTTTTTTTCATATTTCTGTCAATGTTAATCAATCTGCAGGACTTTCAGGGGGCATGGTTGCTGAATCACTAAGGAACCCACGTATGGAATCCCCCGGTGATGGATAAGTTTCCGTAGCACAACCATTAGTACTTACTATTTGTTACTATTTTAGAAAAACATTTGCACACAAATAATATTTACTTCAATGTTTGGAAGTGTGCAGTAGACCCCTAGACGCGCATCATGTCTCCCATTCAAATAATGTGTTCTGGTGTTATTTCATCATCACGTGAGATGCATAATTGTTGTTTTGTTAAACCGTTATGCCTAAAGAACATAACTTTAAGTAAAGCTTTTACATCAATATAACACTTATTGGGTATGTATTGGGGTTTAGAAGCTGTGGATTTTGGTTACATTTGATTTCCTTGTGACTGAAGCCTGCTGGGAGGGGCGACATGTTTAAAAGGGGCTGCCCTGGTCAACTCCAATACAGTAGATGGCCACCCGCCATAAAACCATAAAAGGAAGAAGAAGAAGCTGAGTCAGTCGTGGTTCTGCTACAGAGCAGGTAAGAGTAAGACCTCATGAGGCATTGAGGAACTCGTTTTTGTGATAAATCAGGTCAGCATAGTTTTTCCAAATATGCCTGTGTCTCTGAAGAGTTTGAAATAGTACCCGATTACACCCCTGCTGACATTTAATTGGTACATCTCATATTTAGTGTGTGTTGTTTGCCCATGTCTGGCTGGGTCAATCCACCTAAATGCAGTGCTGTTTTACTTCCATGCTAATGTTTTATATTCCTGACCCATGTTTTTTAGGAATGATGTCTTAATGGCACGATGAATCAATCTGGATTAACAGAAACAATGCAAATGCAGCCTAGTGGGACAGATGGGGCTCAGCGCGGTGTGTTTTGTGTGCGTGTGTGTGTGTGTGTAGCTCTGGCACAGGCAGGCATGTGACCTTGATAGTGGCTACCAAAAACCATTCAGCTCATTCGACCAACAGCTACAAACTAAAAAATTATCCGGAAAAGTAACAAACCCTGATGGTAGCTTAATTATGAAAATATATGCTCCAAAACGGAGAATCTTGATGCCACCAACCGTGTTTGAAACCAGGAATCTGACACTGACTTGAAACATACCTTCATCAAACAGATCAAGGCTTATTAGTCACTCTCACGAGGCTGTAAGGTTGTAAATATCTTTCTGTCTTTGTTGTTATTACTCCATCTGTGTTCCTGCAGTGTTACATCCTTTAGTGTGTGCCTTAATAAGGAAAACACTAGAGTCTGCACAATCAAAAGTAGTTTTTTTATGTGTGAACGTACAATCATATGCCTCAAGGTCAATGATATGCCTTCATGAAAAATAAAACTCACTAACAATAAAGTGTGTGTTTATAATGCCACCATGCTCCCTTGCACCTGTGAAAACACGACCTCAGCAAGCCTCAAACAGATGCATTTTAAAATAGCTTATAACACATTCAAGGTGTACAAGTGAGCACAGCAACCTCACCGGAACAAACGACTAATCCAAAGGGCAAAGTAAGGATGACCTGCTGAGGGCATGGTTTAAATAAAGTCCTGTTTCATTACAAATCATCAAAAATACTCTAATGCCAACATGGAGTCCCACCCAGTAGTGACAATCTACCTTGGTGCAGAATTAACAAACCAAAACTTTTAAAATGCCAGCCTTGGTCTTAAAATCAATAACCATTAGGCGTTCCATTGATTTACCAGGGCAACAACTGAATACATTTTAAAGTATTTAAAGTGTATTCACTTTATTCTGAGTGAATACACATGAAAACACAGGAGTAGCTTGAATTACCTGTCAGGAAATTAAGCCTCAGGGGGTGTGGAGTTAATCAAAGGTAAATCCAGCACAGGCCTCATGCAGCGATACTATTTCAAGTCTTCTTTACAATCTTAACTGTATTGCATCTGTTGAAAATGTCTCCAAAATGTCATCTGACACCCTCACATGGGAAATAACAGGCTGTGGTGTTTAATCTCATGGACCTTCAGGGTACTACAGTGTTATTCCAAGCACATTTGCTATATTTAGACAAGAAAAGTATCCATATTATTAGGGTCACTGAATAAAATATGAAATAATGTATGTATTTTGTGAGTCAGGAGAAGCCTAAATAGCAATTGCTAAAGGGCATCTCTGTTGTGGAGACGAAAATCCAACAAGTTAAAAGGGATTTGCTGCATTTGCATATTTTATGTGAATAGTTATGTCTATTTTATCAGGAAAAATCGGTCAGAATTCACAGTAAATGTTTCGTTAACATTAGTTTTGTAGTGCACAGCATGTAAGCTACTTACTCCGTTTTCCTCGCCAGCCCGACGGAGCGGCAGAGAGTGGTGGGAGTCTGCGGAACCAGGGACTTACAGCAGGGGCTCCTCTTGTCCTCCTCCACGGAGTCGGGGCTGGCTTGGCTCGTTTTGGGCGACTGTGGTAAGGTGGGGACGAGCTGGAGCTGCTGGGGGTGGTGGGCGGTCGGCGCGGGAGGGATGGGATGCTGCTGAGGCTGGGCCGACAGACCGGGGATCTGCTGTTGCTGCTGCTGCTGCTGCTGCTGATGATGCTGCTGCTGCAGCTGCGGCGGCGGCGGCGGCTGCTGCTGCTGCGCCTGCTGGCCGAGGTGAGCCGCAGCCTTGTTGCTCACCGGGTGCAGATGGAGGTTGGCGGGTGCCTGGGGACTGGCGCTGCGGTGAGTCGGGTGGTGGTGATGGTGGTGATGTTGAGGGGGCTGCTGTACGTAGTGGTGGGGGTCCCTCAAATTTCGGTTCTCTCCTATCAGGTCCTCCACCTTTCGCTCGAGTTCGTCGATGCGTTGGCGCTGCGTCTGGATCAGGCTCTGCTGGTTCTGCACGATAGTGGTGAGCTCCTTCAGGTAAAGAACGGCTTTCATGGGATTATCCAGCAGGCTCTCCATTACTGACTATAAACGTGGCCGTGTGCCCAGGTATGGTGACTTCTTCTTCAGCTGCTTGTGGCGCTGCGAACCGTCGATGGGCCCTCTGAACGGTGCGTAACCGGAATGCTCTGGCGGCCGTCTGACGCCTCAGTACGCTCTGCTTGGGTTGGGTAGTCTCTCTCTCCCTCTCTCACTCTCACTCTCTCACTCTCTGTCTCCCTCTCTCTCCCCCTCTCTCTCGGAAATGGTGCTGATGCAAGGAGGGCTCAGCATCGGGGGCGGGGTCGTAGTGGTGACGTCAACACGCATAGAGAACAGTAAATCTGTTATGCACGTTTTTTGTGTTTTTTTATAACTTCCATATCTATCTAATACCATGGAAGGCTTGTGTAAAACATCGAGACTTTTCAGTAAAAACTAAATCAGTGTAACTTTAAGTTACGTGCCGTGTTGTGTTTTACCATGGCATTAGGGATTTGACAGGAAGAAAAACTAATGTAACTTTTGTTAAAACACTTTTTGTTTATCTCATGATCAGTCTTTGAAATCCAAAGCCTGCTGATATTCAAAATGGCTGTTAATTGGAGTCGAAATCTAATGAGGCATAGAACAGTCGGCCAAATCATCAAGAACAGAAGTGACCTTAACAACATGCTGTGATTAATGCTGTTTTTATAAAAGCGAAAAATAGATTTGTTTATATAAAACTTTTTAAGAGGATATATAAATCTGATATGACCTTGAGACAGTGAAGAATTAGGAGCACAGAGGTGAGCAGTGTGGGTACAGCCGGGTGCCTCCTTCCATATGGCTGCTTTACAAGCTGCATGGAGTGAACAATGGCTCACACAGTCGACCACACAGACAAAGCTAGGAGACAAAAATGAGTTTCAAAATGTAAAACATAGATATGGACAGGGTTGGGTTGTAACGGAATACATGTAACGGCGTTACGTAATCAGAATACACAAATCAAGTAGGCCTAACTGTATTCAGCTCGCGTTACATTTGAAAAACGAGTAATCTGATTACAGTTTCTTTCGTAAACCTGAAGTGAATACATTTTGGATTACTTATTGGAATTATTGGTGGAAAGTTTTCCACTGCGGTCAAGCCAGCCTCCACTTGGGAAAACACAGTCAAGCCAGCCCGCACGTGATATTGGGGTGCGCGAATATTAGAAGCATTACGGTAAAATCCCAGCGCTTACTCGGTCAATAACAAAAGCACCTATAAAAACAAACCAAACATATTAAATTAAGAAATATGTACTATATAATGTGATCAATATTTATTTAAAACAAACTACGTATAACTACCACGAGTAAATGTAAAATGTAAGGAGTTTCAAAATAAAAGTCCTTTGAAATCTCATATTGAAATCTCATATATGAGCTATCAGCCCTGTGTTTAGATAAGAATAAAACGAAATCTCTCCCTGGTCCAAGACTCATCTCACTGCAGGGTGATAGAAGGACACCCCATCTACTCACCCAGAAAAAATCAGGTGATTCTGATGTGGAGTTTCAAAATAAAAGACCTTTGAAATCCCATATATGAGCTATCAGCCCTGTGTTTAGATAAGAATAAAACGAAATCTCTCCCTGATCCAAGACTCATCTCACTGCAGGGTGATAGAAGGACACCCCATCTACTCACCCAGAAAAAATCAGGACATTCTGATGTGGAGTTTCAAAATAAAAAACCTTTGAAATCCCATATATGAGCTATCAGCCCCGTGTTTAGATAAGAATACAACGAAATCTCTCCCTGATCCAAGACTCATCTCACTGCAGGGTGATAGAAGGACACCCCATCTACTCACCCAGAAAAAATCAGGACATTCTGATGTGGAGTTTCAAAATAAAAGACCTTTGAAATCCCATATATGAGCTATCAGCCCTGTGTTTAGATAAGAATAAAACGAAATCTCTCCCTGATCCAAGACTCATCTCACTGCAGGGTGATAGAAGGACACCCCATCTACTCACCCAGAAAAAATCAGGACATTCTGATGTGGAGTTTCAAAATAAAAGACCTTTGAAATCCCATATATGAGCTATCAGCCCTGTGTTTAGATAAGAATAAAACGAAATCTCTCCCTGATCCAAGACTCATCTCACTGCAGGGTGATAGAAGGACACCCCATCTACTCACCCAGAAAAAATCAGGACATTCTGATGTGGAGTTTCAAAATAAAAGACCTTTGAAATCCCATATATGAGCTATCAGCCCTGTGTTTAGATAAGAATAAAACGAAATCTCTCCCTGATCAAAGACTCATCTCAATGCAGGGTGATAGAAGGACACCCCATCTACTCACCCAGAAAAAATCAGGACATTCTGAAATAGAGTTTCAAAATAAAATGGTAAGGTAGGACCCAAACACAGTGTTAAAACAAGGGAGGCAGATATTGAGGACAAAAAAAACAAAAAACAAAAAGGAGCAGGCGAGGTAAAAGTGAAATCAAATTTTAGACAGAAATGCACTATTATAGTCCTTATAGTTTACTTGTGGTATTTGCTAAAGTGTATATTCTGATTTATTAGTTTTGAATATTATTATTTTGTAATGGATGGTTTTCAAGGTGTACAATTTATGTTACATTTTTCTCGATTGCTAACACACATCTTTTTTTAAATTGCTCACTTTCTCAGAACACTAAACACAATTCACAAAACCACACACCTAAAGTGCAAAACACCTAATTTCTCCTGTGAAGAACTGCACTCAAAACTACTTAAACACTTACCAAATGCAAACTTTAGCACCACATATTCATTCACACTTCTTTCACACTTCATTCATAATACTAGATTGTTTGACCACATATTTTATGGGCTATGCTCTGCATAGAGGTTTCTGCAGAGAAAGAGTGCTTGAGTATACAGAAATACAGTAAATGAATAAATACAAATGAGTTTGATAACATTGTGCAACATGCATCTCAGCACATAGTTACTATGCTTCGGATCTCTCTAAGTGTGATGGCATTGTTTGCCAAAACCAAGTTTTTAACTGCTGCTGCCTGTGCCTCATTGAAAATCCTTAGTCTTCCACCTGCACCTCTTTGTTTCTCAGTCCTTCAGATAAACAACAAAGACATAGTGGTTGGTCAGTGTCTGTGTTGCATAAAGGTAAGTTTACCACAGTACATTGTGCAGGATTTTTGTACAGTTATAGTATGCAACATGCCAACAATTCAATTACAGTAATGAAGTAAATACGTTTCACAGAACAGATATAAGCACCGATATATCATGAATTATGCAGAGCTACAAACTGGTAACCTGTTATCAAGTCTAAGTGTCCGGATTACAGAGGCAACAGTAAATCGGCTTAGATTAGGCTGAACCCTCTGTCCAGCCTCTCTCATCGTCAAACCATGGTTGATATTGGAAGTTTTTCCTTGTACGATGTGAGGGTCTAAGGACAGAGGGTGTCGTATTGTCATACTGATATTCTGTACAAACTATGAAGACCGTCCATAGTTTGCTGAGACAAATGTAACATTTCTGATATTGGGCTATATAAATAAACATTGATTGATTGATTGATAACATTTCATTTGAGAGTATTCTTCTTTGTCCACGTCGTCTCTCCACCTCTATCCCTCATTCTTCTTCCTCTCACTCTCACCCCACCTCTTCCTCCTCCTCTCACTCTCACTCTCAACTCTCAGCCCAGCTCTTCCTCTTCCTCTTGCTTCCATGTTGGCTTCCATTGTTGCTGTAAGAAAGTACTCACCTGTGGTCTTTTTATAGTGCTAACACCCTGATTGACGAACCAACAATTATGCTTTCAGGTGTTTGGTCAGGTGGAACGTGTTTGTTGATCATTGGTCCATTTATGAGGCATTTTGAATATCAGTGTTTTAAACCTGCTAACACGTGACTTAATGTCAGATTCCTGTGTCTCACGTGGAGAAACGTGTGCAGTGGTTTGCAAAAAGTGCCATGTTGATTTGCAAATTGTGTGAAAAGCTGAAAACGTGTTTAGTTTTGGAGATTTGAGCTGATGTGTTGCTCTTTCAGTGTCAGTTAAAATAATTGTGCTTTATGTATACTTTTAGTGTGTTAGCAACTGAGGAAAACTGTAAATATTATGTCTAGAATATAACACAAATAAAACAAAGTAACAAACCAGGAAGGCACGAGAAACAGGAATCCACAATGACAACACGAGGGAATACGCAGGGCAAGACATAGGCTGGAACAACGACGAACTGAGAAGAAACACTGGGGCAGACAGGCACTTATACAGACGAAATTAATCACAAGGACAAGACACAGCTGGGAGGGTAAGAAACACACATGGCCACTGTTGTAGCAATGTTTAATACAAGCCTATTTATGATATTCATTAAAGATCACATGTAAGCTATATGATGTGTGTTACTGAGTTGGGTCACAGAGTTGGAGAGACAGTGGTCGTTCTGGGTTGTCAATGGATGTGTTCATTTTAAGTGAGCTGACACCGAGGATGGGGGAAGTCCAGAGAAGGCCTCAGGTTATAGAGACAGTTAACCTTTGTGTGTTGACTGCTCGTGTGAATGTCATGAGATGATGAAGTTTGAACATATACAGGTGTGGCTCCTGGAGAGAGGGACATGTGACATTTGTGTGGTAGGCTGCATGATAGGGTGTGTGTGCGTTGAACATGCTTAGTGCAAGTGTATTTAAGAATAGGAAGTGAACATATCATGTCAGTGCCCCTACAAATATATCTAATGGTATAGGACATAAGGCGGAGGAAAAACAGTCTATGCTTGGCATCCATTAATATTAATTTTATGTTAGTTTCAGCTCATGGAAGATAGTGCATTCTAGGAACTGGAGAGACTCCACACCCACTTTTTTCAAAAATTCAAAGGCTTTATTTATTTGTCATGTGTACATAACTATAAAAAGAAAAACATTTCTGAAGCAATAACCCTCTACAACTCTTCATCCCTGGCAGAGCAGATAACTCCCAGCACCAAACTTAGTTTGATCCATCTGCTACATACTTACATCGTGCATGCAGTGCATCATTTTGAGAATTTCAAATGTATTCTTGTCTGTTCTATAGTGTGCAATTATATGTAGATACTTAAATTGTACAGTGAATATGGATACTATTGCTTTAACCTTTATTTCTCTTCTATTTTACTCTATATTTGTTCAAATAAAATAAAATAAATTCAAGTTCTATTTATATAGCACATTTTTAAAAGGATTTTTGGTCGAGCCAAAGAGCTGTACATACAGTAAAAATACTTTAGAATAAAGACACTTAACAAAAAATACAACAGCACAGTTTATACAGAATGTCAGTATGAGAAAAAGACACCCTTTGTCCTTAGACCATCACATACAAGGAAAAACTTCCAGAGAAAAACCCCACAGTTTAAAGGGGAACATGGGAGAAACCTCAGGGAGAGCAACAGAGGAGGGATCCCTCTCCCAGGACGGACAGACGTGCAATAGATGCCGTGTTTAAATTGAAGAGATAATACATTTACAGCGTAGGTGTCTATAATAAGAAGATGAATCCACAAGGATGTCGACAATCCTGTGGGAGCCATCAGGGAAGTAGTATGATGAGAGTCAGGCAGGTCCGCAGAGACAGGTTCAGCCACGACTCGAAGTCCAGGGCTCAATCCAGAACTCAGGATAGAGGATCCAGGACACAGGACCACAGCAATAGGATCAGCCTCGACTCAGGATCCCGGTGTAGATTTAGACACAAAAAAAAGAGAAATTTGGGGGAGGCTGGGTTAATCAGAACATGAGAATACACAGGTGCAGGCAGAAAGAAGGAAGAAGCAATGCGTCCCCCGACAGTCTTAGCCTATAGAAGCTCAGATTTATTCTATTTCTTTTTTTTCTTCTATTTAAAGATTATTTTGATTCTGTACAATGAGTCCATGCTGCTGTGACAACCCAATTTCCCAACTTGGGATGAATAAAGTATCCATCCATCCATCCATCCATCCATCCATCCATCCATCCATCCATCCATCCATCCATTTTGAAACTCCACATCAGAATGTCCTGATTTTTTCTGGGTGAGTAGATGGGGTGTCCTTCTATCACCCTGCAGTGAGATGAGTCTTGGATCAGGGAGAGATTTCGTTTTATTCTTATCTAAACACAGGGCTGATAGCTCATATATGGGATTTCAAAGGTCTTTTATTTTGAAACTCCACATCAGAATGTCCTGATTTTTTCTGGGTGAGTAGATGGGGTGTCCTTCTATCACCCTGCAGTGAGATGAGTCTTGGATCAGGGAGAGATTTCGTTTTATTCTTATCTAAACACAGGGCTGATAGCTCATATATGGGATTTCAAAGGTCTTTTATTTTGAAACTCCACATCAGAATGTCCTGATTTTTTCTGGGTGAGTAGATGGGGTGTCCTTCTATCACTCTGCAGTGAGATGAGTCTTGGATCAGGGAGATATTTCGTTTTATTCTTATCTAAACACAGGGCTGATAGCTCATATATGGGATTTCAAAGGTCTTTTATTTTGAAACTCCACATCAGAATGTCCTGATTTTTTCTGGGTGAGTAGAGTGGGTGTCCTTCTATTACCCTGCAGTGAGATCAGTCTTGGATCAGGGAGAGATTTCGTTTTATTCTTATCTAAACACGGGGCTGATAGCTCATATATGGGATTTCAAAGGTCTTTTATTTTGAAACTCCACATCAGAATGTCCTGATTTTTTCTGGGTGAGTAGATGGGGTGTCCTTCTATCACCCTGCAGTGAGATGAGTCTTGGATCAGGGAGAGATTTTGTTTTATTCTTATCTAAACACGGGGCTGATAGCTCATATATGGGATTTCAAAGGTCTTTTATTTTGAAACTCCACATCAGAATGTCCTGATTTTTTCTGGGTGAGTAGATGGGGTGTCCTTCTATCACCCTGCAGTGAGATGAGTCTTGGATCAGGGAGAGATTTCGTTTTATTCTTATCTAAACACAGGGCTCATAGCTCATATATGAGATTTCAATATGAGATTTCAAAGGACTTTTATTTTGAAACTCCTTACATTTTACATTTACTCGTGGTAGTTATACGTAGTTTGTTTTAAATAATTATTGATCACATTATATAGTACATATTTCTTAATTTAATATGTTTGGTTTTTATTTTATAGGTGCTTTTGTTATTGGCCGAGTAAGCGCTGGGATTTTACCGTAATGCTTCTAATATTCGCGCACCCCAATATCACGTGCGGGCTGGCTTGACTGTGTTTTCCCAAGAGGAGGCTGGCTTGACCGCAGTAGATTACCTCACAACATTTAATATTCATTACTAAAGGTACAGCCGAATCATCACAGCGCACAAAACCTATTACCGCCGCAGATGGACCTAAAAAGCGTTTGAAAAAAAATCGCGGGTCCGTTCAGTGAAACAATAACAACAAAACATGGAGGAACAAAAGTCTGCGTTTAAATCGCGTGTGTGTGTGTGTGTGTTTAAAACACATCAGCTTGCGGTCGCTCTTTAGCCTTTCTAATGATTATTTCTGAAGGTAAACACAGTGAAGGTGGTGCGTGGAAGGCGGTGCGTGAAAGGCGGTGCGTGAAAGGCACTGCACGCTCGTCTTCTCAGAGGCTGAGTTAACCCTCCCGCTGCCTCCTGGTGCTGCAGAGATTTCATGAAGTGAAGGAGGTTTTCCTTCTATAAAACAGCTGTGGGCAGCAGATACTGTGAGTGTCACGGACATGAATTCATAGATCAAGGCAGACTGGTGCACACACTCTCCTCTCCTGTTTTGCCAATCCGGTGCTTAAACAAATATAGCTCTACACCCCTGGCCGAAATGTCCTTAAAATGAAGTCCGAGTTTGACATTTTAATTAATGTCCTGCCAACACTGGCAGGACAGAAGGCAACACGCCCGTTCTAAGCCGTGTCCCTCACTCCTCACATCCCAAGCTGCATCCCCAAAAAGTGTATTATGTTGTTACATCGTTTCAGATGTGATGTTTCAGTTGTGCTCTTGATAAGCCATTAAAACAGTAAAAACACATTCAGTTTCCTTTTGCTTTTTGTGTCTTGTACACCAAAACATACCCATCTGTGATGGAAAAAGAAAGTAATCCAAAAGTAATCTGATTACGTTACTTTTTTAAGACACGTAACTGTAACTGTATTCGGATTACTTTCAGAACCATGTAATCAGTAATCAGTAACTGATTAAATTTACAAAGTAACCCTCCCAACCCTGGATATGGAGCCAAGCAGTGACTTTGGTTTTGGGTGATATCTGCAAGGTCCAACTTTTACTTATTATAGACCTTCTGCTGGAAGAGCTACAACCCACCTTTAACACCAATTACCTTACGGAGGAGTCTGAGCCTGTGAGGGTCACACATCCCTGATCTGAGACCACAAGGATGGAGCACAAAATGTGATACGAATTATCAAGTTTTTCACCTGACCGGCAACTTCAGATGAGAACAACTTCAAGAGCTGTCTTAGCCATGCTAGCAGCTATATAACTGAACTGTAGCACGGCGTTGCTAATGTCAACATGCTCACCTCAACAAGTGCTTAACAAGCAAACAGTAAACGTTTGATTTCATCACGTGTAAAACATTATATAACATTGTTACTTATCAAATGCTTTTACCAACAGCGACTTACATACACTCAATACTAAAAATCCCCACAGGAGCAATTTTGAGGGTTAAGTGTCTTGCCCAAGGACGTCTGCACAACCTTATTGAGGTCACTGATTTTGTATTTCTTCACTCGTGAAAAAGATTAGTTTGAAAGTTGGCCATCCGTGTTAAAGAGTTGCCCTGCCTTCGGCTCCTCCCCTAGAAAGTTTTATTTCAAAACGGTGTTGTATCAAAATAGGCTTATAGTCCCCAGAGTGCATTTGTGTCTCGGGTTTGTTGCTAAGTCTCATCATTCTGCGGTGTTTGACACAGAACGAATGAACGGTTATGAACCCAAAGCAACCTTCGGAGGAGCAAAAAGTTGCCTTTCAAATGTGTGAAACAAGCAAGGACTCCCACCTTTGTTTTCAATAGCCATGGTACTCAGCACCTGTACATATTCAAAGAGTATCCATTGAGGTTATAGCTCTCATTCATACTATCACTCCAGTATTTAGAGCTCTTCAGACTACCCAATAAAATAAAACTGCTAGCTCTTTCTGGGACAACACTTCTCATTAATATTGATAATTGGCTTGTTGCATCCGACTTGACTCAGAATATGAGAGACTTTATGCCCTAAGATGACACATTGGTTATGGATGTTTTATGTGTCAGCACCATCCCTTTGGCAGGAATATTTTTTGAGAAAAAAATAAAGGTTTATCAAAATGAAGCTGACATTGATGTATTTTGCTCATGAATGATGCCAGAGAAGTCGAGCAATTTCACATTAAAAAAAAGAAAAAACATATGGAGAGGAAAGTTTCACCCTAATGGAAAGGAGAAAGGAATTTAACATTTTTTTAAAGGACTTTGCAGCTTTAAAGACGGCAAGAGATGCGATAAGAGTAAGGGACACGATAAAGCAATTAATGTCAGGTAGAGATTGATTACTTGAAACACTACACTTCATTAGTGCCAGCTGAGATGAGCCAGTCAGTGACATTGACACCATGAGCATCTGGTGAGAAGACATTTGAAAACAGAAATGATTCAGCAAAGTTGCAACAAGGACTGTTTACTTTTCACTCATCCAGCTGTCCTTATATGACACTGAAATGGTTTTTCTAATTCGAATAACATAATCATTTGATTTAACAGGACTAATAGTGTAAGGAAAACTTATGCAGCAATGGAGAGTCAGGACTCAGAGAGACACGAGGAGAGTTGGAGCTTTGATGTCAAACACTGATGTTTATTTACAAGTATCGGCCGGAGAAATTCACATCACAAGTCACAGCAGCCAGAGATTCTGACTGCACTGGTGGGTTGCCATGTCAAATCTGACCAGTCTCTCTCTCGAATAGACCTTTTAACTAGTTTACAGAGAGTTAATCCACATATTGGGGGATGGTGCGTAAACACTGGGAACACTGGAGATATCCAGTATCACTTGCCTGACTTTTAGGCTCTGTGACCGAGAGTTGACCGGTCATAAAACTGAGAAATATCAACATATGACTGCATTAGCACATTCCTTACAGGAGATAACAGAGTCAGGGTTGGTCGTAAACGTCAACACACAGAAAGGTTAAATATCTTAGGAGTAAGGAAGAAGTCATTCAGTTCTGTGAGGCTATACATGGTCACATTAATGCTAAGTGCAAATGTTAGCGAGCTATAATGCTTAGTACAAATGTTAGCATGGTATAATGCTAAATGCAAATGTTAGCGTGCTATAATGCTAAGTGCAAATGTTAGCGTGCTATAATGCTAAGTGCAAATGGTAGCGTGCTATAATGCTAAGTGCAAATGTTAGCGATCTATAATGCTTAGTGCAAATGTTAGCGTGGTATAATGCTAAGTGCAAATGTTAGCGTGCTATAATGCTAAGTGCAAAGGTTAGCTTGCTATAATGCTAAATGGAATTGTTAGCATGCTATAATGCTAACAATGTAAATGCTTACATGTTAAGTGTTAGTAGGGATAATGAATAACATGTTAACCATCTGAATTCACTGTTTTTTAATGCCTGGCTAATTAGCACTTACAGCTAAAGCTGATGGGAAAGTTATTTGTATTGGCTAGAGGAAGATTCACAAAATAACAGTGGTTATTATGATAAATCTTCTGGTCACCGGGAATCTGTAAAACAAATTCCCCCAGATTTCTATTTTAACTCAGAGTGTAAGAGTAAAAGAATCCCAAACTAAATGTTTGAATTTCTGCACAGACATTTTATGAAGTGCACTGCTAAGGTGATTCCAGGTGAAGTCATTATTCTTCATTGATTTTTCTTGGTATCCCTACACCAAGGAGGAGATGGAGATAAAAAAAAAATGAAGCAGACGAGTAGCAGAAGTAGTTTAAGACTTGAAGTGAGATGTGGGTTTTGAAAAAAGTGGCTGCAACTAAGATGTTCCGACAGTTTGATCAACCATAAAACCCCACAAAGACTCCTTTAAAATGTGGTTAAAAAAAGTTGACATAAATCAAATCAAATCAAGTTTTATTTATATAGCACATTTATAAACGATTTTTGGTCGAGCCAAAGTGCTGTACATATAATAAAAATAGCCTACAGTAGAGACACTTTACAGCAAATACAACAGCACAGATTGTTCAGAATATCAGTATGAGAAAAACGACACCCTCTATCCTTAGACCCTCACATCGTACAAGGAAAAACTTCCAGAGAAAACCCACAGTTTAAAGGGGAAAAAATGTGAGAAACCTCAGGGAGAGCAACAGAGGAGGGATCCCTCTCCCAGGACGGACAGACGTGCAATAGATTCCGTGTGTAAATCGAAGAGATAATACATTTTACAGCATATAGACCGAATGTTAGGAAATGCATGTGTCTGTAATAAGAAGATGAATCCACGAGGATGTCAGCTACAATCCTGTGGAAGCCATCAGGGAAGCAGCATGGCGAGACCCAAGGCAGGACCGCAGAGACAGGTTCAGCCACGACCCGAAGTCCACGACTTAATCCAGAACTCGGGATAGAGGATCCAAGACACAGGACTACAGCAAGAGGATCAGCCTCGACTCCGGATCCCGGCGTAGATATAGATACAAAACATGAAAAAAGATTTGGTTGGGTTAATCGGAACAAGAGAATACACAGACACAGACAGAGAGGGAAAAGGTAATTGGATAAAAGTTATTCTTGATAACCCTTGTTAGAGATTTGGAGGGATAACTGGTCCGCTTTTCAAATCTCCGCGCGTTCCTATGAAGCTGGTTATAATACAGGAAGGAATCCATATCTACAAAGTAACCGTTAACAATAATCTACTTTAATGGCAATATGACAATGCAATACAATCATTACAATACAACATGATATATTACAGTTATATTGTAATGCTTAAGGAGTAATGCCGGCTTACTCCTGCCCTAGTCCGCATACTGCAGAGCTACTTTCACCCGAGGGCAGCATGTGAAGAAGAGGCCGAACGCCAGGGATCCACCGGATATATACCAGAGTAAGAAGGAGGGGTTTGGTGTTAGGTCAGCTGGTCATCTTTTCAGGTCATCTCATTGGGAGACGCAACGCAGCAGGAAACGCAGCAGGAAACCAAACAGGCTCACTTTCCAACAAAAGGTCTCAAGGCCTGCATACCTACACCTCCCCCACAGAGCAATAAAACCCTGTTTACTCCAACCAGCCCAGAATGTTTATAGCCATTTGTAGTCCTTACATTTATGAAAGGATAAAACAGAGAAATCAATATAAAACACAGACACAGGTATTGTTTGAACAGTATTCACTTAACTGCTACTATTGATAAGCACCAGAGAAACCCAAGGGACCTCTCTTAACATCACAAACACTGCAGCTAGATCTAAGTTGAATGCAAATCAGGACATGCTCTCACCTTCCCCCATCTTCCTTTGTCCTCAAAAACACATGTCAACAGGCCCCAAATGCAGCTCACAGTTTTACCCAAATTATTCTCATTTTAAGCTTATCCATAGTTTGCTAACATGAATAAATACAAATATAACTCTACAAATCCCCCTTTTTATCTCCTTCTCCAGAGATAAACTTAGACAAGGCATTTTGAAATATACCCACTGTCATTATTTTCTACTGTGTCCGTAAATCCATCCGAAGCTGGTATTTAGAGTACTTGAAACCTTCATGGAGACAGAACACCACTTTCCATGGCAGTGAAGGAACCATGAGGGGGTAGCTGAGTGCTAGAATCATCAGCCCCCCCCCCCCCCCCTCGGAGGAATAGCCCACAAGGACAGCTAATAGGGAGGGGGAGATGCAGCTTTCCCTTCACGGGTAGAACTGATCAGAGCAAAGTAGACTCCTCTGCTGCGCCGTCCTGGCTTGCCGTGTCTTTGTCCACCCAATCCGCTGACAGCAGCTTCTGGGCTGCCTGCTAGAGAGATGTCTTCCTCCTCCTCGTCCTCCGGCCCGCTGATGGCGGCTTCCGGGTCGATGCTGTAGAGATGTCTCCAGGGTCCTCCTTCTCCAGTCTGCTGCTTCCGAGTAGTCCACGTCTGCCAGGGCCACGTCCGTCCTGATGTCGTCGCCTGGTCCTAGTAGGTGGTTTCCCCGCCGCACACTGGCTCCCGTGGTACGAGCTGTCCCCCTTTTCTCCCAGGCAGACGGCATAAGAGGTCCGCTGGGTCACTCGGTCGGGGTCGGAGAGCCTGGGGTTGAGCCACTTTGTCCTCGTGCTTCTCGGGTCCCCCTTTTGGCGCCAGTGACCTGTGTGGAGAAATCTGATACAACTCCCTCAAGCCTACGCTCAGCTGTTTTGACCCACTTGGAGCCTCTTGGTGGGGTGTCTTGAAACAACAGCCGTCTGTGAACAGGTTTTCCAAATTAATTGTAGACCTCCTATCTGCCAGTGCAGCTTCAGAATCTTAATACTTGGACTGTGCCAACTAAATAAGAACCCCAACATCTTTAGGTAAACTAAATAACATATTTCAATAGCTCTGAATTTCTGACAAGCATCCGTGTTTATTTTTAAATGAAATCCTATTTAAAATCCAAATCTAATATGAACTGCTAATGTTTCTGGTAAAGAAACACACTAATGTTATGGATTCAAAAACAACCAAAATCACGATGCTAACAAAGTGAATGATTTCCTGGTGATACTGCTCTTACCTGTCAGTGCTTAGATATTATCACGCTGAAAAAATGAATACAGAATTCCAACAAACTGTCATCAAATGTCTTTCTATTATAAATTTAGATTAAATGTATATCCCTATAATGACCTAAACAATAAAGTCTATGGCTTTTACTCCTCTACCAGGCTAGTTACATGATGTTGTCTAAATTAAATTCTGTCTCAATACACTACTATGTTTTAGCTTTAACTGTAATATGTTCTTTCTACATTTCAAACCTCAGTTACTCTAATGTCTGTTAAAATATTACAAAATTGTTTAACTATCACAGGTCAACTTCTTCGGTTTCACAGTAGCCCCTTGGCCACTGCTTCTTTGTTACCTGCTATAATTCAAATCAATATTTAGAAACATCTCAACCTTCATCAAACAGTATCTTATCCCCAGATATGGAGCAGGTTAATTACATTCAATGCTCAGTTTGAACATCTGGGTTGGGGCGGAAGGTTTCTGTCAATCCTTAAAAGAAAAATTTAAATTGTGAATTTTACAGCCATGTTAACATTTATACATTATACTCACTCCCCCCTTTTACACATGAAATAATGTGTAACAAAAGCCTGTAATGGGAGGGGAACAAAAACTGTCAGGTAATTGGTTAGCGACATAACGAACATTATTATCATTATTTCCACAGTGAACACTTCAGTGAAAAGAAGTGTTCCTCTCCGTCCTTCAGGCCTAAAAGAAACAGAATCTTCAGATTGTAGTTTTACATTTGCAAACCGCCAACTCATGTGAGAGGAAAATATCACATGTGCGGTTTCCCCTTTTTGTGGAATTTTTAGGAAACCTCTCGTTTCCCTTGGAGCTCCAAAATAATATGTTAGTCCAAAAACATGCTTGGTTAGTTATTGTTTTAGAATCATGCAGTTACACTGATCACATGCCGGCATTCATTCACACTCACATTGTCTGGTTGTCATGTCAAGTTTGGTCAGGTTCACCCCAGAGTCAGTCATCCACAGTGCCTTGTCAAGTTACACTGTCGGTCAGGGTCAAAGGTCAGTTGGTCTCCGTCTTTTTTGGCCATGTGTCGTGCTCTGCAGAGACTTTGACATTTCAGCATAGGCCAGTATCCTTTGTCTACAAAAATATGTCACGATTTCAACTATAATTTTAAAGATGATTCTCACTTGTCATTGGGACTTCTGCCTCCCACTTTTCCTGAAACTTGGTACAAAACTCACTTCCTTCGAGTACCACTACTAATTAAAATGTCTAATGATCTATTTCAGAAACTTTTGTACAATAACTATTATCTTGAGTCAAAACATTACTAGGATCTGTGTCGCTCTGCATTTCATAGCTCATTATAATTCTGGTCTACTTAAAAAACAATGATAAACTCTTTAGCAGTGTGTGGAACCTTGGGTGTCCGAACATGCAACAATTACTCCCTCCTTTATCAAGGATTTAAAACCGAAGTCTGGTAATAACTATGCCACAATGGTGAAATCAACACTTTAGATTGGAATTTAATATGTGGCTTGGCACTAGCCATTAATACAAACAAAGATTTGTCCTATAGAGTGGTTCCTAAAACTATCCTTTTAATGGTGATCAATATTGTAACCAATGAGATCACTACTTTATTCACACGTGAATAAAAATGTCTTAAAGAATGAATTGTTAACATGATGAAAATATTGAAGAATATGGTTCTACTCTGTCAGTGTGTTTTAGGATGATTATCATTTTACTTTAATAGTTTCCTCTTTCCTGCTATTTTTAATTTACCAAATGATTAATAAATCTTTCTGTCTTTACGTATTTATGAAGTTAATTCAAGTTATTTAAATGTGCGTTTCGTGAATAAGTGTGTTTATGTGTAACTCACTCATTCCCGTTCTCCTTTCCTCCTCCCCTGGTTTTCTCAAGCCGTGACCCCGGCCTCCTCACTTCTAATCGACCATGCCAACTCCTCTGATTCTGTCTTCTCTTCAGTCCATCAGCTGTTGAATCCATCCGCTGTAACTTTTGTAGGCAGCCATTGGCCCAGTCACATCTGCAGCCCCATCATGCCACTGTTGTTGCACTCCTCCTTTACAGTCTCTCTGCTGTTTTTATGGAGGGCGGATTCTGCTCTCATGTCTATTGTGCCAAATCTCGCGGCGCAGTTTGGAACTTCATGTCCTGTTTGAGGGACCGATGAGAGTATCTCTCTGTATGTCAGCATGCTGGTTTGGTTCTGGATGCCACAGGTGGAGATAGTTCTGGCTGCAGTCTTGATGTAGTCTTGTTGTTGTTGTTGGTTCAGCTCTGGTTCTCTGTCTGTACGATGGAGAAGGAGGAGTCTCCTGTTGGGTTAGGTCTCGTTGTCTGCTTGGAGGGTCGGGATCAAAGCCTTTCTAACTCAGAGGGGGAGTCCAGGTCCCGGTACACATTACCTATAAGAAGTCTAGCACACTGATGTTAAATAAATCCAACCCTTTCCACTCTGTCTCTTTCTAATCATACTATCTGTCTTAGTTGTTAAATGCCATCTAAACAACATAATTAATGTCTACTTATGATATTACAAAAACTAACTCCAAAAATTGTTTCATCCATTGTTACATATTTACCCAACACAACTCTGAAATACTTACATGTTTCCAGCATCACATATTTCACACACTATGAAAGAACATCTCCATATCTTCTCTCATTTTAAATCCCACTGTTACTTCGAACAATAGTAAACCTGCAGAGCACACCAATCGGATCACAGTAATGAAATTTGAATCAAGTGTAGGCCTATGTCTTCTTTCTGAACATTTATTTATATTGTCTACATTTGCAAACAGTTCGAGTGTAAAATGTGTTTTGCACAATGTATTTACACTCTACAGATTCTTGAGTTTACTCATCTCCTGGTGCTGTCGTTGTAAAAAATGTTCAATCCCTTATTGTTTTGTACCAGTTTACCAAACAATACCGGCCAGCAATGTAATGATTAAACTCTAAGCTCGCATAAGTTTCAAGGGTGTGATACCCCCTTTCAGCCACTAGATGGCAGCAGCAGAAGTTTCAAGGGTGTGATACCCCCTTTCAGCCACTAGATGGCAGCAGCAGAAGTTTCCAGACAAAGGGAAACGCTCTACCTTGGTTTAATATATAACAGACCTCTGGCTTTAAGCTTTTAGCATTGGTCTGTTATTTAAACCCCAGTTTTAAACGGCGACTCGATCTGATTTATCGAGTTTCCAGGTTTTGTCGTGCAGGAATCAAACCTCGCATAACAAACTGCACCATTTCTACGCCACTCAGGAATATTCTACCTGCAGATCCGCGCCAAACTGCTCTATTTTACGTCACGCAGGACTTTCGTCTACCTGTCGATCAACGTTTACGTTTTGTATATAACTTTCCTAACATAGTAAAATATGCATTGTATATTCCATTTAAACTATAAAAACACTGTGAAACGCCTACAGACAATCCTAAAGTTTTAGCGTATCCAATTACAGACAGGCGACTTTCATCGTCTGCTTACCTTATTTGCAAAGTTGCAGAGTCCTGCTGATTGTCTGAGATGTTTGAAAGCGTCTGAATTCTTCCTCAGCTTCGTTATAGACGTCGGGTCACCATTTTGTTAGAGATTTGGAGGGATAACTGGTCCGCTTTTCAAATCTCCGCGCGTTCCTATGAAGCTGGTTATAATACAGGAAGGAATCCATATCTACAAAGTAACCGTTAACAATAATCTACTTTAATGGCAATATGACAATGCAATACAATCATTACAATACAACATGATATATTACAGTTATATTGTAATGCTTAAGGAGTAATGCCGGCTTACTCCTGCCCTAGTCCGCATACTGCAGAGCTACTTTCACCCGAGGGCAGCATGTGAAGAAGAGGCCGAACGCCAGGGATTCACCGGATATATACCAGAGTAAGAAGGAGGGGTTTGGTGTTAGGTCAGCTGGTCATCTTTTCAGGTCATCTCATTGGGAGACGCAACGCAGCAGGAAACGCAGCAGGAAACCAAACAGGCTCACTTTCCAACAAAAGGTCTCAAGGCCTGCATACCTACACCTCCCCCACAGAGCAATAAAACCCTGTTTACTCCAACCAGCCCAGAATGTTTATAGCCATTTGTAGTCCTTACATTTATGAAAGTATAAAACAGAGAAATCAATATAAAACACAGACACAGGTATTGTTTGAACAGTATTCACTTAACTGCTACTATTGATAAGCACCAGAGAAACCCAAGGGACCTCTCTTAACATCACAAACACTGCAGCTAGATCTAAGTTGAATGCAAATCAGGACATGCTCTCACCTTCCCCCATCTTCCTTTGTCCTCAAAAACACATGTCAACAGGCCCCAAATGCAGCTCACAGTTTTACCCAAATTATTCTCATTTTAAGCTTATCCATAGTTAGAAAGATCTCATGAACTTCCCCACTCAATCTATCAAGACCCGAGCAGTTCTATTAGAAGTCCAAGGTAAAGGCACAGGCCGGCGCATACCGCTCATGGAATCCCTCACCATATGACCCCTCAAGTGTACAAGTGAAGAGACACCATGTGTCAGCTCCTTTTTAGAATAGTATTTATTCTCTTCTCAGAGAAACAAGGGTATGAAAAGAACAGCCAGAAACAGAGGAAGAGAGGCACAACGTGACTACGTAAATGCACTCTCCTAAATATTAAACGAGTAAGAGGTGAAGAAACACAAAGCCAGAAATTGAAATGAAAAGGCACCATCGTGCTTCCCCTTAAAATAGGGTGGAAATTATGAAGACCCAAATTATAAAGAGGGGACATGGGATACTAGTGAAGAGGGACAACAGTGAAAAGGCCCAACGTATCCAACGTACTAGCACTCTCCAAAGAGACAGAAAGTCAAAGTATACGCCGAAAGACACAACGTAACTACGTAAATGCACTCTCCTGTATAAATTAGTTCAAGGGAAAGGGGGTGAAAAACTAAACTAATCAAAAAGAAGGAAGTAGAGAGGCCTGTAATAATAAAATAACGTCTGTTTGTGCAAAACCATGTCATTTCCAACATAAATAATTTATCGAGTAAGGCTGTTTCCAGAGTCGTTCCAAGGAGACCTGACGTGACATGAGAAATTAAATGAGATAATGCCTGACATTAGGGCCGATATTTGGATGACAGAGACAAAATAAAATGTTATGAACACCTTCATATCAAGATCTACACAAACAAATGATGGGTCATGTTTAGTGTTGGCCACAGCCCAAAGGACTGTTAATTGAAAGTAAATATGTGAAAGTAGGAAGCGTGATGTTAATTAATTTGGACATAATGGTGACAGCTTGACAATCCACCTGTTCCTCATTCCCTCGTTAGCAAAAGTTTACATATACCTCCCCACTTCCTGTTTCCAAGATTCTATGTTCAATTCTACCCATTTTAACCATGCTACTGACTATCAGTCTATTTTACCATTTTTAACCATGATCAATATACCAAATATTGGCCTGTTAAAAGTTATTTTAAGTTAACTTGCTCTGCTTGAGTTCCTGCATTTGGTTCTCATAGGCGCTTTCACACCAAGTACTTTGCCGTACTTAGTTCATGAGAACTTAGTTCATCAGAACTCTTCAGTTCTGATTAACTAAAGAGCAGATTGCGTTCACACCGGAATAAGTCCCTGAGGGAGGATTAGGCAAATGAAGCCGCTGACGTCACTTCTTCTTCTTCTGCTTTGGGTTTACTGGCAGGCCGCAAACAACTTCACGGCGTATACTGCCACCCGAAGTCCCCGGCCGGAAGTCCCCGGCCGGAAGTCCCCGGAGTTGGGGGAAGCTTCAGTAGAAGTAGCCTTCTGAGTAAATCGCCAGAACGCCGACACCTCCTCATCACTCCACCGCTCCCAAGTTTTAGTTTGTGTTGCCATAAGTTAGTCTCTCTCCGTTGGTGCGCTGGGTTAATGCTAATGCTAATAATGCTAATGCGAGCAAATAAAATGGCGGCTTCACAAAACCTTTTGGGAGTTTTACGGGGCGTGGTTTGCAATCCGCCCAGCCAGTCAGAAATGGGAACCTTTTTCTCCCATGAAAGTACCTGCTCTCTAGCAGGGACTGAAAAGGGGGTGGAAAGGTTCTCATGAACTAAGTACTAGTTCCGGATTTTTTTGGTGTGAACGCACATTTTCGTAACTATATCTGAACTATACTGGGAAAAGTACTCCGGTGTGAAAGAGCCTATTGCCAAGTACCTCCATTGTGACAGGATAATGTTTTTACGGAAATATATTTGCATTTTACATTTCCAAGAAAACAATTTACTCATTTGGTAATGGCAGAATCGAGTATTCATCCCAAAGTTGGGAATTAGTTTAGCTTGTTTCCCGGGGCTTTTAAATCACAATACACCACAACGATTTCTTTAAAAATATGTAAAGTTTGTAGTTCTTTTCAAAGCTTCAATCTGATTAAAGCAAGGGGAATTTGTCATGGCTGCATCTAGTTGACCGCTGGCCATCTTTAATGTCCAAATCCAATACTCATCAGCCCCCTCTTCCTCCCTATTGGCTCAGAAGAGATCGATATGAAGGGAGCAAGGCCATGGGCATCTATTGAAGATGAACTTAAACCATTAGAGGTGATGGCTGGAAAAGTGTGGATGGTGCAGTGTTGGGGTCAAGATGCACATTGAGCGCATATATTAATCATTTTATTTTTTGCTTTTCTGATGATGAGAAATCAGGAGATTAAGTGTTCTTGTGAGTCTTAAACGTTACTCAGTAAGGCACAAGGTCAGGGATTTGAGCGTGGTGAGGTAACACTGTTACAAATCTTCACTGGGAACCATTGGGCTTTAACCACCTTAGAAAATTGTAAACTACTATGAACAAGTCTCAAATAAACTAAGTGTGGCGGGCTGGTGTGTTTAAATATGATTTAGAACAACAAGAAATATTCAGTTAAAATTATCTTTATTAAACAGGGGGGGGGGGGGGGGGGGGGGGGAATCCAAGCAAGACAAAAGCTAAACAAAAAAACAAAAAGTATTATGCAAAATAAAGAATAGCTAAAAAAGGCAAAAAACAGAATGCAAAACAAGTATGCACAAAACACAAACCAAGCAGCAGCTTTATCATAAGACAAATTCAAAATACTAAGGAAAAACTAAGCAAAACAGTAAAGCCCAAAACAGTAAACACTAAAGACAAAAACAGCAGCTGGTGAACCTACAAGGTAAAATGGGGATTCAAAATGGCCGACCATGCAGCATACAAACAATGTATATGTTCTGGCCCTACTCACCACAGAAACTACCAACAAGTCCTCCAACTCATACGACCAAATATGTCGATTGTTCAGCAGCTTATTACGACCTATAGTCACGTTTCAAAGTTTAGCACCTCTAGTGGTCGTGTAAGAAACAGCAATTTGCGGCAATTGCAAACGCTCCGGAGGGTCGTACATTCACAAATAACCCTCTCTGGAAAATCCTAAATTGTAGAATAGTTTGGCCATTAAAATGCTTTTTGATTCGATTTCTAGCGAGAAGTGTATATTGTACTTATAGAATCGACGTCCAGTGGATGTGTAGGATCTATAGTTTGATAGATATTACGAAGATTATTTGAGGTCTCGCCAGGAGAACGTGTATGTCTTTCCCCCTATGTAAAGTTAGCGTCAACCCTCACCGGGTGAAAACAGTATTTCCGGTCTCGAAGTTTTCATAATAAAACCGTATTCCCCTCACTGTCAAATGATTACACAGTGATATCTGCCGTACTCATCCACTAAAACACATCAGTTTATCCTTGTTAATTACACAACATTAATTGGTTTAAATTGTGTTCACTGCATTTGTGTTTTTCCCATAGATTTTTCACTTTAGATTCTGAGAGACACATTTCTTTTTTCAGAGGTTTTGATAGGCTAAAACATCGAACTACCCATAATTCTCAGCTATCGTTAAAGCTCTGTGATTGGATGTTTTAGCCGCAATGCACGTTGGGATATGATGTTTATGCGATGTGAAATCCGAAAACATTTAGAAAATAATACTTTATTCCAAGTGTTCTTGCTTTTCTCTTTGGAAGTCATAACATAACGGCATTGTAATACACACGGTTCGGCTGCATTACATATTACACATCTGCCGTAGTTCTTTATTTATAGAGCCCTGATTAGAAGACCTTTGGATAAACTGGAAGAAATGCCGCCGAAACTGAATATGTGACGTGGATCATAAATATATCAGGAATTAAACAACATTTTCAATTTCTCTTCACACAATACGTCTCCTTGCAGTATCAATAGTAATTCGGCTGACTTTTATATTTGATCCAATTGGTAGATAGGTTATATTTACAACATAACGGTGCACAGCTGATAGAAAGGGACTTGTCGTTTTTAAAGATATTACTGATTTTCTTTTAATTGAAAACTATCCTTTTGGCTAATTTGAGTACTTTTACATGTTTTTAATATGTTGATTAATGTACACTGTCCCTTGTTTTAAATAAATCAATTCAATTCAATTGAAGAATGTAAAATACTGGGTTGAATATGTTATATTTGATGAAAACATTTAAATATTATGAGTAGCTTACATACAAAAAGGGGAAAAATAGAAGGTCAATGACAGAACTATAGAATAGAAAATATCCAGAAGATACTGTAGTGATCTCTACAATAAAACAGCTAGTGGAGGACGTCCAGAGATATGAATAGGAGGATGTGCAAAACAGACAAACTAATAAGGCTTTATTTAAACATTAAAGAATACTTAAAAAACTTTGGGGGTATCTACAGATAAATAAAGCCTGACAAAGTAATTAACGTTTAATATATTGCATAGTTTATCGTGGCACTTGACAATCACCTTCCTGAATTTTACTCAGGTGTAACAAAAGTCTGATTTAAGGGTTGTTTATATTCACATGATTAATCAGAATCTGCAAAGTAACTCAAATTAAATAAATGTAGTGGAGTAAACTTTTTAAAATGTGTGTTTACTGAATGGAGATCGGATCGATCAGGCTAAACTAACCTGTAGCGCTGCTCCGTCCAAACTCACAACAACGTCATACAGACAGAAATAAAGCAGTGACTGTATTCGCCATGACACAGACAGTCTGTGGTTTGTACTTGTACTTTTGTCCAGTTTCTAAACAGATATGAGGAGCTTTGAGCTCTGTGTGCTAACCAACCCGGTATCACGGCAAGACGTGAACATGTGACGATTTACCATGCTGGGAGACGTGAAGATGTCACGATTTCGTCCCTTCAAACGTGACAGTTACACGGTATTGTTAACCCATGTTAACCAGTGGAAAAATAACCAGAAATACCAAGCAAATGCTACCCCGACGTAATGATTTATTTTGTAATAGTCACACTCGATTACGCCGATGTTCTTGTTGCCCCAACTGGTCGACACCTCTTTTAGCAGAAACAAAGGCTACATTAATGTATTAAATCGATGTTAATCAACTACAACCGTAGTTATATTTAAAAACATGTTAGAAGGCCTCACAAAATACTTTAATGCAAATTAAAATGTAAATGTGAAGGAATGTGTGTATAACAAAATACATACGAAACCGGAAACAGACAGGCAAGATCCTCAGCTCGATGATTGGATGGTTTCGCCGCAATGCATGCTGGGATTTGGTGTTTATGTGATGTGATATCTGAAAACGTTTTTTAAAAATACAATAATACTTTATTCCGAGTGTGCTTGCTTTTCTCTTTGAAAGTCATCACATAACGGCATTGTAATACACGGTTCGGCTGCATTAAATATTACATCTGCCGTAATTCTCTATTTATAGAGCCCTGCTGAGAAGACTTCTAGACAAACAGGAGAACTGCCGCCAAAACTGAAGATGTGACGTGGATCATAAATATATAAGCATAAACAACAACATCTTACATTTCTTTTCACACAATACGTCTCCTTGCAGTATCAACACTAATTCGGCTGACTTTTATATTTGATCCAATTGGTAGATAGGCTGTATTTACACCATAACGGTGCAGAGCTGATAGAAAGGGACACCTGGTGGTTGAAGAACGTTATTGAATTTTATTATTTTATTATTAGATAATATTAATAGGATCCCTATAAAGTATATTCATTACTCATTATTCTCTACTAATAGTTCATTAAAGACTGTATATAATGACTAGTTTGCACATCCCTTTTGGCCTGTCACTTTAAGAGTAGCAGCCGCAAGGGGTTGTGGGTTTTGGAGTCTGTGTGTAAAAATGTGATGGCCAAGGCGAAGTGCGGAGTTACGGCCCGTCCACACAGCGGCGTGCGTTGAAGCTTCCAACGCTTCTGCCCATTCACTTTGACGGCACTTTTAGCCGAACTGCATTTTGGGAAGCGACGTGGAGCGTTGCTGGCGTTGCTGGCGTTGCTGGAATGTGGAATTAAGAATGCTGGAAATAACTGCATCTCCATTAGCCTATATGCTCTGCAGAGACTGCCTTCTTCATGTCGTGAATTGCAGCTGATGTTTTAATATGGCAATTGGCAATTTGACTTATACAACATTCGCAAGCTGTACATTTGACTCATACAATAACCCACCTTCGAGTGATGCTCTAGTTTCTTCATGTTTTGTTGTTTTCCCTCTCGGACTGAAAATGTCTTTTCACCGACATCTCTTCACCTGCACTAGTGGCCGTATCAAAGCCGTGATTGGTCAGATGTCGATTCATTGCAACGGTGTCGGGTAACAGACGTGCTCCCCTTGTCACCTCTCACTCTCGCGGGGGGTGCGCGGAGAACTGCGCACAGCAGCTGAGGCCCTCTGGGCGGGGCCCCCTGCGCAAGGCGGGGCCCCATGCAGCCTGCGTGATTGGCCTGTAGGGAGGGGCGGCCCTGTGGACACAAGTGATGAAGATGAACACCGTGGACACAGAGAGAGAATACCAACATTATGCCCAAGCCAATTTGATGGGGCTGGCTCATGGAGAGGCTTCCTCTTCCATTTTGAAGGATGTGCTGAGGCTAACCACTGGTCAGAGAGGACTATGGCTGTGCATCTCAGATTCAGCTTGACTGGACCTGCGGCTCCCATCATCCACAAGAACCCCAGATCTGCTCGCTGGAGTTATCAGCGGATAGTGAGTGAGATTGAGGCGGCCTACGGACCGTGTTCAGAGCATGCTGCTGCCATAGGCATTGAACTGAGACAGAAGAGGCTTCTCAATACTCAAATGTCCCCTCCTTGACTCCTTGGTCCTCCGGTAGTGACCCGGAAATAAATTTCAGCGCGCCATTTCGAAGGACATCTAATTTATCTAAATGCACACCGAGGATCGAGCGTCGAGGAGGCTCTCTGGAGGAGCTATAACCGAGGATACACTGATGGTTCCTCCACGGCTCCTCCGCGGATGCATTTCCGGGAACGGTGGAGGCCGGACTTATCTCAGCCAATGACAGCTCTGCATGTATCCCCTGGATATTATTTTAGAAACTGCATTCATCGCGTCGCGATGTTTCCAGAGAGAACAGCTGTGAGGTCCGTGCAGAAAGCAGAACAGTGTGTAAAATATATATCACTCAGTATAACAGGCCTACTCTCTTTATTTGCTTTAGTTTAGTAGATATCTACAAACAAAGAGTCGATATTTTTCTAAAACCATTTAGTGCTTCACATAATAAAATACACAACGGAGCCTGATTATGCTTTAGGAGCTGTAGGTGTGTGTGGTACAGTGTGTAGGTGTGTGTGGTACAGTGTGTAGGTGTGTGTGTGGTACAGTGTGTAGGTGTGTGTTGTACAGTGTGTAGATGCGGCGGACAGACGGGTCTCAGTTGGTTTGGTGTACTCTGCTTACTTGTAATACTTGTAAATACAACTTTTGGCCCGTAATTTCAATTCCCCATTTCAGCGACCAGAGAGAGGGGGGGATATATCCAGTCTCTGATTGTGTTGCGTTATTATGAGAGTGCTCTCGTACATTAAATGTTATATATTTATATACATATATTTGTGTGTGTGTGTGTGTGTGTGTCCGCATCTGTAGCCTGTTATTGTCTCATTATACCGCACTCTCAATGAATTCAAAGTAAATATGTGGGGGAACAATGTTCAGCTGATCTAACAGAGATTATAAAATACAGCGCTATGACAAAACACTCGACAGCTGATGCAGCTGTTGCCACGTAATAATGAACGGACGTCGCTTTAATATGACCGCTCAGAGGACAGGAGTTCTCATTTCTTTAAACGTCTGCTGCTTCCCCTCCTCTCTCCTCGGTTCCCTTCCTCGGTCCTCCGCTCGCATCTCCTGTGGGCGGGATTAAGTCTCGAGGAGGGGAGTCGAGGAGGGGAAATTTAAGAATTGAGAAGCCTCTAGAGAGTCAGAGGACCAGGGGAGGCACTGCACCTGTTAAGAGACGACATCTATGAAAAAGTTTCAATTGTGTATGCGGACCGTAATGAGTCGGAGCAGGACGTCATCAGTGTGGAGATTTTCACCAACGCCCTTGCCGATGCAGAAGTGATCCAAAGACTACTGGAGGATAAGCCGCGCACCTTGGCTAGAGCCTACGAGATAGCCCACAGGTATGAAGCCACCAGACAGGCTGCCAGAGCCGTCACACAGGTAATGCAGTCTGGTTATCGCAATGCTGCAGAGCGGAGACCCAGGGCAGCTATGGTGCACACAAATGTTAATGTTTCCGCCTGTATGGAGGCTTTCGGGGTGGCTGAAGAGTGGGCTGCGGAGCCCGCTATCACCCAGAGTAAAGCACCGAGGTTTAACCTCTTTAACCTTTTTAGTGGTCGCCTAACAGAGCTAAACCTGTACAAATGAACTCTAGAGAAGTCATCTGCCATAACTGCTCTGGTGTGGGGCACATACAAAGGAACTGTCCCTCTTCCCGAAAACACAAACAGCATGCACCTAATAACACTCCAGCTCCATGTGGTCACATGCAATAAAGGCTAGGAAATCAGGCTCAGAGGTAGAATGGCTGCGTTTTAGGCAGCTAAGGAATAGCTTCACTTCACATGTCAAAAGTGCTATGTCGAAGTACTATTTGTCAGTTACCACAGAAAACCTAAATAATCCTAGGACATTTTGGAAAGCCATAAAATCTATATCCACCGGTGAGATCCGTAATGAGCTACCTCCTTGCCTTACCACAGCATCTGGCTCTATATCGGACAGGGCCACCATGTTAAATTGCTTTAATGAGCATGTTGTGTCCTTCGGTTCTCTGTTTGATTCTTCGACTAACTCTGCTTCTGTGAACACCACAGTCTGTGACTCTGAACAATGTGGTCTGGAAAACCCTTTCAGTTTTACTCCTTTTACTGTTAATGTTGTTCATGAAGCATTATCTAAGCTAGATCCTAAGAAACCGGCCAGCCCGGACAACTTAGAACCTTTCTTTTTAAAGATAGCTGCAGATTTTATTGCTCCTCCTCTCACTACTCTTTTTAACCTCTCCCTCAGCACAAATGCAATTCCAAAAGTATGGAAGTCAGTGTATGTCCTGCCTCTACTAAAAGGAGGGGAGGCAACTATTTTAAATAACTATAGGCCAATCTCTAAATTGTCAGTTCTGGCGAAGGTGCTCGAACGCCTAGTGAGTGAACAAGTAAAGGAGTTTTTATGTAAAAATGATATCCTGTCTAAACTTCAGTCAGGCTTCAGAAAGCAACATATCACCATCACTGCCACAATGAAAGTGGTGAATGACATTACGAGTATTTTAGATAATAAGCAGAGTTGTGCAGCTCTATTTATTTACCTTTCCAAAGCGTTTGACACCATTGATCATGGCATTTTGAAGCAGAGGCTACTCAGTATTGGCATATCCAGCCATGCAGTGGGGTGGTTTGTGAACTACCTATCTGAAAGGTCCCAATGTGTTCACTTTGATGGGCTGTCTTCTGAGTGGTTAAACATTGCTAATGGTGTTCCTCAAGGTTCTGTTTTAGGTCCACTTTTATTCTCTATATATATCAACAGTTTAGGTGAAAATGTGGATGCAGCTACTTTACATTTTTATGCGGATGATACCTTGATGTACTGTGCAGGTCCCTCCATTCAGGAGGCTGTTGTTAAATTACAGGCTGTTTTTAACATTATTCAGACTCAGCTCTCTGACCTTAAAGAGCCTGTGACAGCATCCCAACAACTGTTGTGCAATGAAATATTGGGCTACTAGTCATCTCGAACCGTCAATTTAAAAAAGAAGGTGCGATACCGTTCCGATAAATATCAATAATTTCGAACATCGCGGGGAAATTCCTTCGACTCATTTTGAAGTTTTGGGGGAAGCCGGAAGTGACGTCAATGCGGGAACGCTTCACTGTGCGGCGAGAGAGCCAAACACGGACAAAGTGTGTTGTCATACGTAGAAATGTTGAATTACTCAGTTTAGGCACGTTAATAACGTCTTAATGAAGTTGACTACAGTATATTCATATTTGTCAGTGCTTTCATGTCAATTCGGCGAACATAAACATAAATGATCGTGGTGAAGATGATTATTAAATTAGGATTACAAATCGGTAGTGAGAGCTGCTGAATTTCCTCCCGTAGGATGTGATATAAAACAAATCGATTATTTTTGTAGTTGTAAACTCAAGTGGATGAAACTACATTTATTAGTGCTTTTATGTCAATTCGGCGAACATATGATACATTAAATGATCGTGAGGATGATGATTAAAAAATCGTTTGTTTGAGCCGGTCTGCATTTCCTGATGAGAAAACAAACCGATGCTTTTTGTAGTTGTAGTACACCAACATGGATTAAACGTGTGTTTTTTTTACCACAATGTTGGGGAAATTAATGGATAAAATGCACGGATTATTATTATTATTCCCACTCCGATCGGGACACTAGGTCCACCGTTTCCCCGCAGCGAGGCTCCCTCCGTTGACAGTTTACGTGGGCTGGGTGCAGTGGTGGACTGGCCATCGGGACGAATCCCGATGGGCCGGTACCGAAGTGGGCCGGTCGGATAAGTCACTAGCACATCCACCATAGGCGGCGCGTGAGGCTCAGGTTTGGGAAGGCTAAATAACTTTTTTTACCTGACGCTGCCCGCCTCCGGCGTCTATAGAAAAGAGATCAACTCAGTGTGCGGAGTTTAAATCTCTCAAGTCATATTACAGGATAAAGGAAATACAGTTTAAACTGCCGTATGCAGAGAAGACGCCGACGTGTCGCACTTATCATTCATATTACATCATCGATCATATAATATCATAATATAGCATATATTTCCTTATCTGAGTCAGCTTCTCCAGCCGTATCTGGCCGTGCAACACTTACAGTGTCACATACTGTATGCAGAAGTATTATTTTAAGCAACACATGATGCTGATGAAACACTCGAGCCAAATGTAATTAAAGTCAGATCCACTCGTGTCTTAGATGGGGCAGTGATATCATAAAACTATACGCTTTCAAACACTCGGTAGGCCTAGTTATTTTTTAACCAGTTGTTCTGTATTCACCTTGCAGCAACTCTGTGGCTTGTATCCTGGATTATATGTTTAAGTCATGGATGTTTAAAGCTCATATTTGTCTAATATTAGTTTACTTTTCATTAATGAAGTATGACGCTGCGCTGTTAGTACACTTGTCCCTGTTTGTGATTGGTCAAATGTAGCTAACCCCGCCCCCGTGAACGCGCTCTCAGCTGGTGAGAGAAACCCTGGCTTGATTTACCGAGTTGATAACCAGCGTCGTAGGACCGCTTAACGAGATCTCGTTTGTTAGTATGTTGTTGTTAGTTTGTTTGTTACTCAAACATATCCAGGGTATGTTGAACTGGCTTCGTAGTACAGCAGCGCTAATGTCAAAGACACAGACATTATACATTATATTTGTATTTTACCAGGATGCAGTGACACAAATATTTGGGACTGCTTAGCCTTCCCTAGCCTACAGCACCCGCCGCCCCTGACATCCCCCACTCCCCCCGTTGACAATTTACTAGCGGTACCGAAGTGGGCCGGTCGAGAGTCCCGGGATGATTTTTAGTCCCATTCCACCACTGGCTACATGACCGTATGATCGCCCATATTGACGCACCTAATTCCTAAACTTCAGATACAGACATAAACCGATCCTTCAGCCTCATATGAGCTCTCAGACACGTTCAAAATTAAACTGTCATCGCTGTCTGAGCTTGCTGCTGTGTGCACCATCGTGCGTTTGCATTGCACACATAATTTGGCGGGACTTGAAGAATCCCCGAGAAGATCCAGAAAATGGTCAACATTGATGGCCAGATTAATGGTTATCAAAGTACAAATATCCAAAATCAGTTCAGTAACGGTTTTCAAGGGGACAATATTTACTCAAATTGATGGGTTTGGATGATGGGGGAAACTCATGTCACAGGCTCTTTAAGCTTCTTTTAAATGTTGAGAAAACCAAGGTAATGCTCTTTGCTAAAGTTAAAAAGACTACAGACACTGCTTTGGATATTGTTACAAGGACAAGTACTAGAAGTGGTTACCTGTTTATAAATACCTAGGTATCTGGCTTGATGATTGTCTTACTTTTAAACTTCAGGTCATTAATCTGCTTAAAAAGCTGAGGGTTAGACTAGGCTTCTTTTTTAGAAACAAGTCCTGTTTCTCATTTGAAGCCAGGAAAAGGCTAGTCACTGTGACCTTTTTACCTGTGCTGGACTATGGTGATTTGATCTATATAAATGCACCTGCGCATTGCCTGGAAAAGTTAGATGCCGCCTATCACAGTGCTCTGAGATTGGTTACTAACTACAAAGCACTTACTCATCACTGTACCCTGTATGCCAAGGCAGGTGTGCCTTCACTAACTGTACGGAGGCTCAGTCATTGGTACATGTTCATTTACAAAGCCATGTTGGGTAAACTACCTTTTTATATCTGCTCTCTGATCTCTCGACGAATTGAAAGTACTTATTGCCTGAGATCTCATGATGTGGTTTTATTAAATTTGCCAAGTGCTAGGACTGTCTTAGGGAAGAAAGCTTTTAGTTGTGCAGCTCCACTAACTTGGAACAGTCTGCAAACATGTTTAAAACTGAGCACTTTGGTTCCCCTGCATCATTTTAAAACTCGGCTGTGTGACATGCTGTTTGATACTCATGGTACCTGTCACTGTAAATATAGTTTGTAAACTGTACCCTGTGCATTATGTTGTATGTCATCATTATTGTTGTTCTGTTGATTTGATGTTACATGTGTAACTAATGTGCTGCAGGTCACCCTTGAAAAAGAGATCTTTTGATCTCAAGGGCCTTTCACCTGGTTAAATAAAGGCTACAAACAAACTGGACCTGTTGGAATCCAGTTTTGGATAGTCCGCTGTGGTTTCATTCCATTCCATGCAGCACCCCCTAGAATCTGGAGAATCACAGAACGACCGGTCGTCAAGGGACGTTGACGGACAGCTCGGTTCGCTCACGACCGGCACCGCCCTTAATGTGTTTTTAAACGGCATCATTGAAGTTGCGCTGAGAGGTGACAGGGGTCCACCATGTCCCCGCAGCGAGGCTACCCCCCCCCCCCCCCATTCTCAATTTACCGCACCCCTTAAGTAAAATTACTTCCCGCGGCCATGCACTCCGACATCCAATCACAGAGCTTGAGGACTAATCACGGGGTTTGTCTAGCAAAGCGGATGTTGTAGTCCCAAACGATAGCTGAGGATTATGGGTAGTGTAGTGTCTTCGGCCATCCTAAACTCCCAAAAAACGATTTGTTTCTCCGAATCGAAGGTTGAAAACACAAAAGCATTGTACACAATTTAAACCAATCAATGTTGTGTAATTAACAAGGATAAACTGATGTTTTTTAGTGGATGAGTACGGCAGATATCACTGTAAAATAATTTGACAGTGAGGGAAATACTTCCGGTTTTATTATGAAAACTTCGAGACTGGAAATACTTTTTTCACTCTGTGAGGGTTGACGCCAACTTTACTGCCGTCAATAGAAATTAATAGGGGAAAGACGTAGTATATACACATTCTCCTGGCGAGACCTCAAATCATCTTCGTAATATCTATCAAACTATAGATCCTACACATCCACTGGACCTGGATTCTAAAAGTACAATATACACTTCTTGCTAGAAATCGAATCAAAAAGCATTTTAATGGCCAAACTATTCTACAATTTAGGATTTTCCAGAGGGTTATTTGTGAATATACGACCCTCCGGAGCGTTTGCAATTGCCGCAAATAGTTGTTTCTTACACGACCACTAGAGGTGCTAAACTTTAAAACGTGACTATAGGTCGTAATAAGTTGCTGAACAATCAACCTATTTGGTCGTTTTCTGGAGGAGGACAGGCTG
Source organism: Gymnodraco acuticeps (assembly GCF_902827175.1). Classification (NCBI taxonomy): domain Eukaryota; kingdom Metazoa; phylum Chordata; class Actinopteri; order Perciformes; family Bathydraconidae; genus Gymnodraco; species Gymnodraco acuticeps. Next base: position 827,904 of record NW_022990225.1, on the reverse strand, counting down.
GAAACTACTGATGTGCAGGACAAACTGTACGGAAGCAGCAAGGTAGCATAACATAGCAGGAACTGAGACCAATTTATGCATATTTAAAAAATAGACAGGCTACCTGTACCACAGACCATGACAGACAGAGCCAAAGGTAGAACAAAAGGCACACAGGTGTATTTTATAAGCTGCCCTAATGAGGGGCGTGGTTGGGGGAGGAGTCAGGCCTTGAGCTGCATTCAAGAGCACTGCACTCTTTTTGAGAGCATTACCAACTAAGCAATGTGTGCATATCTCCTATTGCAATTAAAACAAATCTAAATCTGCAAATATTCTGCAGCTCACTCCTTTATCGACCCAATTTTTCCTGTGATGTGTAGACCCCCTCTAGCATATTTCAACGAGGTGGATATACTATATAGGAGGAACAAAGACAACCCAAAGCCTGTCACGGGGGGTCGGGTGACGGCTGACCTGCTGTGAACCACTGAAGATGATGAAAGAGCCCTGAAACAGCTTTAAGAGAAAATACACCGAAAATGGTCAAATGTGAAAAAACCTTCCAACTCTGTTAAACCTAATCTCGTTAAACCCATCTCGTATATCTAAAAATGTTCATCCACAACGCACACGGTTCCGTTGTGTGCTTCAACAGAGACGCTTCCCATTCACTTTGAATGGAGTGACGTCACGCTTTTCCGAACTGCATTGTGGTTCCGTTGCTTCGTTTTGCCTCCGTTGCTCGCGCTGAAAATCGAGAAAAGTTCAATTTTTCAAGCATCGACGAAAGTGCCAGCCAATCAAATCATATGCCAGTACAAGCGCTAGCCAATCAAACCGCGTGCTTGTGTGTCCGGGGCGGGAGATTAATGTGGTTGTTGGTCGTTAACCCCAAGCGCCAGATACGCCCACCGGCAAGCGTCAACGCGACAGAACCGTGTGTACGTAGGGTAAGGGAATCAGAGAAGTGAAGCCAATGTGGAAGTGTCTCAACGTTTGCCTTATTTCTAATGATCACATTTTTTAGGTAAACATTTCCCCATTAAGTGTATGGTCTCAATTGCTGCCTAAAAATTACAGATTTTCTGTAAATAACTTTGAAAATGAGTGGTACACTACTGCCTAATCCAGATTCCTAAATACAGAAAGCCCAGCAGACAAAGTTGACCCTCTACCTTTTAGATGGGTCAAATTGATTATCAGTCAATTACAATTTGTTGCGATACAATTCCATGGGATGCCTTTGGAAGTTTAATTGAGGGTGAATAAGAGATGTACCTCTTGCTCAGTAAAAACACCTTTTGACTGAGTGGAACTGTTATGTTTATGCATGTTTTTTTTGTTGTTGTGTTATTTCCTGTTGTTTGCTCCTTTTACCCCTCACTACTCTGTCTCTCCTCTGCAGGGCTGGTGTGTGACAGGGGGCGTGGATGGTATTCTCCTGGCTGCAGATGAGGCACACCTGTTCCCACTCACATAATCAACCTGCTCTTTAAGAGCCTGGCCCTCCCCTCTCTTCTCTGCCAGAGAATGAAATGCTGTTCGTTGATCCAGAGTGCCTCACTGCAGCCCAAGCCGAGTTTTTGTTTCTCTTTGCAGTTTTTGTGCAACTTTTTGAGTTTTTGGCCAGGAACGTTTTCCTTCTGTTTGTTTTTGGACCTTTCTGCTACCAGTAGTGATGGCAAAATGAAGCTTTGAATGAAGCGTCGAACCACTTGGACAATTGTGTCGGAAATAGGTTCATTTCTCGAAGCTTCAGTTACAGCTACCTCTCCTGGCGAAGTGCAAGGCTGCAATGGGTTTAACGTATCTTTGCCGTGAAAAATATTTGACACTAAGACTGAATATCATGTTCTATTTGCAATTTAAAGATTGATAATTGTGTGTATTGGGTTATTGAGAAGAGACTAGAGTATGGAGTCAGATTTGGGTCAATATTCTAGCGCGTAAAACAAGCTACTCACGAGCGGGAAATGTGCTTTTTCATGCGCATAAAATGACCCTCGCGCGCAGATTAAACCCCCGCGAGCGGCTCTGCAATATATTGTTTTATATAAAATTAATGTGTATATATATATATATTATATATATATTATATATATATATATATATATATATATATATATATATTAGGGCCGGGACTCGATTAAAAAAATTAATCTAATTAATTGGAGGCTTTGTAATTAATTAATCGCATTTTTAATCACATATAAATATTTGACCTGAGAACAGTGAGAAGCAATTTTTTTCACATGGATTTTAGTATACCATTAGGCGCATTCACACCGCAGTACTTTTCCCATAAAGGTTCATGAGAATTTAGTTCATGAGAACTCTTTGAACCTGGGGGTGGATTAGGCAAATGAAGCCGCTGACGTCACTTCTTCTTCTGCTTTGGGTTTACTGGCAGGCCGCAAACGGCGTATACTGCCCATGGGATACTGCCGCCCAAAGTCCCCGGCCGGAAGTCCCCGGAGTTGGGGACTGGCTTCAGTAGAAGCTGCTGGGAGTCCCAGCAGCTTCTACTGAAGCCTTCCGAGTAAATCGCCAGAACGCCGACACCTCCTCATCTCCACCGCTCCCATGTTTTATTTTGTGTTGCCATAAGTTAGTCTCTCTGCGTTTCTGCGCTGGGCTAATGCTAATGCGAGGATAATAAAATGGCGGCTTCACAAAACTTTTTGGGAGTTTTACGGGGCGTGGTTTGCAATCCTTCCAGCCAATCAGAGATATAGCTATTTTCTCACAAGAGAGCCGCACGAAAGTCCCTGCTCTCTAGCAGGGACTTTCGTGCGGGTAAAAAGGTTCTCATGAACTAATTTTAGTACCGGCTCTTTTTGGTGTGAACGCGATAAAAGAGGCTAACGTCCACGCTAGCTTCCACGCTAGCTGCTATATGTTTTGCATTGAGGTGATACTTGAGGCTTGATGTGCTGCGGTGATATGCGAATTCCTTTTTGCATAATTTGCACACAACCGTGCTCTTATCGACGCTTCCATCCGTCCGTTTTTTAAAACAACATTTCCCACTGTTGTTCACTGTGGTTTGTTGTTGTCTGAAGTCATTAACGTTAGTTGGTGCTCCAGTATAATCGGTACGCCTGAAACTCATCCAGTGAGAAACGTTCCGCGGTGCAAAAATAAGTGCGATTAAAATGCGTTAATTTTTTTAACGCATTAATTTTTGTGTAATTAATTAATCTTAATTAACGCGTTAAAGTCCCGGCCCTAATATATATATATATATATATATATATATATATAAGCTGTACACTTTACGAATATAATAGTTTTTTATGGACAACTTTACCATTCAATCTCGTCCAACTGATTTTGCTGCCGTCACTCCTCGGCTCTTGGTAGTTCAGGCATTTATCAAAACTGGCAACTCCGGGATTCCTGGCAGCTGTCAATCAAAGTCCAGTGGCTCCGCCCCAAAGTGCCAGACATTTTTCACGCGCGCGTAGACAGACTCCGCGAGGCTGATACTCTCGCGAGCGAGCGCAGAGCCGCTCGTGGGCGCAGAGCCGCTCGTGGGGGTTTAATCTGCGCGCGAGGGTCATTTTATGCGCGTGTAAAAGCACATTTTCCGCTCGTGAGTAGCTTGGTTTACGCGCTAGAATATTGACCCAAATCTGAATCCATACTAGAGAGTGCTGGACATTTTTTTGGGAGGAGATGGCCTTTTAACAGTTATTAAAGTTGAAAAGCAATGATTAAAAGTACATCCATTCCGGGTTTTGAACCAGCTGCGCGGGGGACATCGCCGCATTCGGGCCGCCGGCTCTACCCACTGGGCTATCTATTCCTTAAAACATTGAACTGTTTTTATATTACTGATAATTGTCTTTTTGTTCAGAACTTCTCCACATTTCGAAGTGTTTCCCGAGCCAGAACGACCTATCTTTCTTCCTGGCTTGCTCTATAATGATACTACAATTCAAATGCAATACCAACAACAACTCAACAGCAAGAACGCAAACTACGACAACAACCCACACTTGCCACAGTACCCACAGTACCTGCCTTGGCCTAGTATTATTTATTAAACACCTTGCACTTTACTTGTGTCTGTCTCTGCTTTGGGGTCCAAGAATCCAAACGCCACAGGAACATTTTATGTGTGTGCATGTGTGTGTGCTTTTTCTTAAACCCTTGATTCCTACAGTCTAATGCTTTTCAAACGCGCCTTTTCTGTGTCATTACCTCCAAATATAGACATTTGGAAAAGCAACAGGATTTGCCTAAAGCTGCTTATTTGTAATTTATCCCATCACCACAGAAAGCTTTAAACACATACAGCTAGTCAGTGACAAGCCCAGAGGTCACAGAAATTGGCTTGTTTCAGATTTGCGCCCCTAAACAAACAGAGGAATGTGAAAGTAAATTAATAAATCTCTCTCTTTCCTTCTTAGAAAACAATGTGTTTGAAGGGGTTTTGCCTGTGCCCGGTGGTGTAGGCAGACCAAACAACGCCTTCTTCTCACATTACACGAATGAAAAAGGCTATTTTATTAGTTTTTTCTGTGATGGTATTCTTAACTCAACATAAAAGTTACGAAATGACAATAAAATAAGCCATTTCTCCCTGACAGCACAAGTGGATAAACATTGTGCAAAAATATATTTTGAATTATGTGAATTTCATCTATATTTATTTGGATATGTCTTGGTGGCAGCTTGCCAATCACTTGACGATCCAGCTGGCTGCACACCTGTTCCTCATTCCCTCATTAGACAAAGTTTACATCCCCACTTCCTGTTTCTGGAACTGGGGTTACGTACCGTAACCCAGCATCTATGAGTATGGAGAGGCGAAGTCACGCCCATCTACTTCCGGACCATGGGACCCCGGAAGCGAAACATTTACATTGAATTCAATGGAGAGAGAACACGTATCTTTTGATCCCGTTTGAATTGTGCCACAAACTACACATATGATGTTTGTCAATCTTAAACAATCATTTCCATGTCAAAAAAGTCACATTTTGTCGTAAAACTGCTGAAATATAAGACTATGAAAAATACGCTACTACAAAGACTACAAATCCCAAATCCCATTCTGGGTCGCGTAAGTGATGTCACAGGCATGCTCGGTGATTTATAATAAGACTCGTAATTAAAGCGAAGAAGAAGAAGATCTCATAACTGATTTATTCCCTCCAATAAATTATAGATCGCTAAAAATAAATTCACTTATTACAAGATGCCTGTGTGCTTTGTACCATGTTGTAGTCATAAAAGTGATCATACCACTTGCTCCTTCTATCGATTCCCGTCTGATGAAAGGACCAGGAGTCGCTGGATCAGACATATCAGGTAATATACATGTTGTGCATGTTCATGTGCATAGTCAAGTTAGCTACCTAGCTAGTAGCGACGAGTAGCGAGCACGTTAGTTAGCATTACTTTACTTAGCCTTGTCATTTTTAGTAGCCTTACCATGAAGTTATTATTTTATTACATGAAGTAAACCAACATTTTAAACAGTAAGAGTAGTCATGAGACTTAACATGTTCATTGCCCAAAACTGCACTGTAGTTATTGTGCATGTGACAATAAGGCCTTAATATTAGGGCTGCACGATATCAGGAACACATAACACGATAACACTTGCTATATTTGAACAAAAACGTACACATGCAGCATTATTACTTTTCCAACAACATTGGATTTATTGTTTATTAGTTAAATATCATGTGTGTGTGTGTGTGTGTGTGTTTATATGTCCTCTCTACTGGCCAACACAGGGAGCATATGCTGAGTGTAGAAGTTCTCCAGGAGGAGGAGATTTCCATGCCATGCAGGGTATTTGGGGATGGGGATGTTGATCGCCTCCTTCGTGGTCCACACAACAAAATAGCAGAGACTCCGGTCTGTGATGTGCAGCTGCCCTTGGACCTGGTGCCAGTATGGGTGATTCTCCTTGAGAACATAAGACCCACCCTCCTCACGGAGACAGAAGGATGGTAAGTCATGTGAAATCATCTTTACATACTAGAAAACTGTAGGAGCGGCAACTTGTTTTGAAATTGAATTTTTAATATCCGATAATAAAGTTGATCTGTTTTCTTTATTCTTCTCTCTTCCCAGCTCCATCCATCACCATTCTCTGTTCATCCGCGGAGAGAGGGCTTAGACTGACCTGAGACCAGCACACCCAAACACAACAGCTCTTTTAATAGCCACCTACATTTTCAAAGAGTTGCAATCCAACGTTATTACAATGATTAAACTGTTTCATGTATCACTTAGTTTACTGAACCGTGATGAATGAAAGAAATTAGTGAGGTAGTGGTTTACTGAAGTTACAAAGACATTAATATATGAGTAACAGGTCAGTGTAAACACAAGCTCCTGTCAATTATGGATCATTCAAACTATTTATATACAAATATGTAATAAAGTTCTAAAACAAGTATTCGGTATATTCCTTGATAGCTTTTGGAGAAGGTTGTTTTTAAGTTTACTAAAATCTATCGTTTCAACTGTTTCACTTTATAAAAAGGGAACAGGTGAGTAGAGCATCATTGAGTTTCTTATTCTGTCAGTAAATTATCCAAATGAATGTTTTTCATTATTTTAGTCAACCCTAAACAAATTGATTGTACCTTTTTAATAATGACCTTACATGGTCGGCAAAGTTAAATTAACTTCAGAAAATCAAATCTGTTCTGAGAAAAAACTAATAAATGTTTAAAGATAGGAACTTGCCATCCCACTGAAAAACAGTCCGTAGAGATTTAAAGGCGTAGTTGTAGTTCAGTCCAACGTTTCATTTGGATTCATTTCTCCAACAGTCAACTATTTTCATAAAGAATATATATATATTTCAAATTCAACTTTATTGTCAATCTTACTCAGTTTGAGAGATCAAAAAGACGTTTAAATAAAATTATACAATTTACAGATATGTATACAAATATATATATCCTATATACACCATCATGTATAATGATGGTGTATGATGTAGAAGGAAGTGTGGTAGATAACAAGTAAATATAGAGTTACATACAGATCCATGTTACAGCAAAAGATGGAATAACTAAGAAGCACGCAGTATAATAATAATTACATGCAACAATTAAATAACTGCTCAGCATCTCCACCACAATCCCAATCTGATGTGTCCTGTTTTCCTCCCCTCTGCATAACATCCCATCACACATACAGAACACAACGCAGAGTCCGAGGGTGTTAAGAGTATGTTTATTTAAATGTCCTCCTCTCTACTGGCCAACACAGGGAGCATATGCTGGGTGTAGAATTTTTCCAGGAGGAGGAGATTTCCATGCCATGCAGGGTCTTTGGGGATGGGGATGATGATCGCCTCCTTCGTGGTCCACACAACAAAGTAGCAGAGACTCCGGTCTGTGATGTGCAGCTGCCCTTGGACCTGGTGCCAGTATGGGTGATTCTCCTTGAGAATGTAAGACCCACCCTCCTCACGGAGACAGAAGGATGGTAACTGGACTGCCTCCGCGATGGTCATGTTCCTCTGGCTGTGTGGACACTTCACCTCCAGCAGGGCAGATGGCTGCACAAGTCCATCGGGTGATGCTCCCAAAACACCCGACTCACTCACAAAGAGAACAGACTCGAACACTGTCACTTGATAGGCCTCCACAAAAGCCTTCACCCCTTCGGCCTCGTTTACAACCCCCCAGTTGACAGCCATGACTCCGTCCAAGTTGTACCCCCCAAGCACCCTCTTCATGAGGGACGCGCATGGAGTGGATGAAAGTCCCGACCGCAGCACAGCACCAAAATTGCTGGCTGTCAACCTGCCCCGCCTGTGTAACTGCCACTGAGGATTTGTCCGCTGTCCTACGGTGGCTGTCTGGATGGCAGCTTGCTGGTCTCTGCTCAGTCGCATTGAGGCAAGAATTGCATTTGTACATCCCCCCGTGCACAATCACAGACAGCGCTCTGCATCGTGCCATCGTCTCCCATGCAGATCTGTAAAAATAAAGTAAGTACCATTTGTTAGCATGCTATAATAGATTGAATGAGCAATAATACAAGGATGGTCCGGATCTGGGGGTGGGAGGGTTTATTTTTCCATAGTTTTGTCCTCTTGTCTGTTGTTATTGTTTGTTTTTTCTGTATTTTTTATAATTTGTGTTGTATTGGTTGTAATTGTACATTGTATTTTTCTAAATGTGTAAATACATTTTGAGAAACATTTGATCAACAATAAAAAAGGATTTGGTCAGGATCTAGACTCAGTGTGTAGTTTATTAATTAATCAATGCTCTCTACATTAGGAACACACATACCGGTGTACCAGAGGGAGTCACACACAGCTGTGCCTAGATAACCAAACAAATTGACAAGATAACCAAAATCCTTGAATCTACACACAGCAAATAAACTCAAATGACACAACGAGATGTAAAAGGAGATCACACATACAGTATAGTCGATATAAAACTGTCCGCTTCAATTTGAAGAGCAACTCAAACAAAACACGGGAGTGTACCTTGTTCTTGTGAACACTAATGTTATCCACAGCATACACAGAGACCACGAAGTTCTTAAGGAGAAAACTAGTTGCTAAAACAAAACACGTTAGTGTACCTTGTTAGCTAATGTTAGCTAGCTGACATTAACGTTACACATTGCACTCATATTACTCACCGAAACCTTGTAAAGCCGGTCCCGCATGCTGGCTCTTACAGAACCGACTAACTCCCCTTTCATATAGGTACAGCTCTCAACGTGCCCAGACTTGTAGTGATTTTCACCTCGTAAAATACTTTTATTCTCATTCTGAAAGAATGTGGTGAAATGTGCTAACGTGACGGCCATCTTTATGTTGGTGACGCGTATAGAGAGGCGAAGTCCCTCCCCTTCCGAAAGCCTCCATGGGACCCCGGAAGCGGAAAATTATACATTGAAGTCAATGGAGAGAGAAAGGTTATCTTTTGATCCCGTTTGAATTGTGCCACGAATGACACATATGATGTTTGTCAATTTAAAAAGAACATTTTGCAAGTCAAAAAAATACAAATGTGTCGTAAAACTGTGAAGTTACACATTTTTTCGTGTGAAACCGCTCAGTGAACTACAGGTCTCTCGTCTCGCACAATACGCGTCACCAACATAAAGATGGCCGTCACGTTAGCACATTTCACCACATTCTTTCAGAATGAGAATAAAAGTATTTACGAGGTGAAAATCACTACAAGTCTGGGCACGTTGAGAGCTGTACCTATATGAAAGGGGAGTTAGTCGGTTCTGTAAGAGCCAGCATGCGGGACCGGCTTTACAAGGTTTCGGTGAGTAATATGAGTGCAATGTGTAACGTTAATGTCAGCTAGCTAACATTAGCTAACAAGGTACACTAACGTGTTTTGTTTTAGCAACTAGTTTTCTCCTTAAGAACTTCGTGGTCTCTGTGTATGCTGTGGATAACATTAGTGTTCACAAGAACAAGGTACACTCTCGTGTTTTGTTTTAGTTGCTCTTCAGATTGAAGCGGCCAGTTTTATATCGACTATATGTCGATATCGACTATGTGTGATCTCCTTTTTCTCGTTGTGTCATTTGAGTTTATTTGCTGTGTGTCGATTCAAGGATTTTGGTTATCTAGTCACAGCTGTGTGTGACTCCCTCTGGTACACCGGTATGTGTTTTCCTAATGTAGAGAGCATTGATTAATTAATTAACTACACACTGAGTCTAGATCCTGACCAAATCCTTTTTTATTGTTGATCAAATGTTTTAAAAAAAATGTATTCATACACATTTAGAAAAATACAATGTACAATCACAACCAATACAACACAAATGACAAAAAATACAGAAAAAACAAACAATAACAACAGACAAGAGGACAAAACTATGGAAAAATAAACCCTCCCACCCCCAGATCCGGACCATCCTTGTATTATTGCTCATTCAATCTATTATAGCATGCTAACAAATGGTACTTACTTTATTTTTACAGATCTGCATGGGAGACGATGGCGCGATGCAGAGCGCTGTCTGTGATTGTGCACAGGAGATGTACAAATGCAGCCACGCTGCAGCATTGGCAATATTTTCCATGTGGCAGATCAGCTCCACAGATGTTGAGTGCCAGTGGAGGAAGCCTGGCACTTCCAAAGTAGTCCAGCCGGTGTCTCAACTTTACCAACAGCGAGAGGAGACATACAACCCACTGGCCAGAGACATCGCCAACTGTCAACTGGGGGGTTGTAAACGAGGCCGAAGGGGTGAAGGCTTTTATGGAGGCCTATCAAGTGACAGTGTTCGAATCGAGTCTGGTCTCTTTGTGAGTGAGTCGGGTGTTTTGGGAGCATCACCCGATGGACTTGTGCAGCCATCTGCCCTGCTGGAGGTGAAGTGTCCACACAGCCAGAGGAACATGACCATCGCGGAGGCAGTCCAGTTACCATCCTTCTGTCTCCGTGAGGAGGGTGGGTCATATATTCTCAAGGAGAATCACCCATACTGGCACCAGGTCCAAGGGCAGCTGCACATCACAGACCGGAGTCTCTGCTACTTTGTTGTGTGGACCACGAAGGAGGCGATCATCATCCCCATCCCCAAAGACCCTGCATGGCATGGAAATCTCCTCCTCCTGGAACAATTCTACACCCAGCATATGCTCCCTGTGTTGGCCAGTAGAGAGGAGGACATTTCAATAAACATACTCTTAACACCCTCGGACTCTGCGTTGTGTTTCGTATGTGTGATAGGGTGTTATGCAGAGGGGAGGAAAACAGGACACAGCAGATTGGGATTGTGGTGGAGATGCTGAGCAGTTATTTAATTGTTGCATGTAATTATTATTATACTGTGTGCTTCTTAGTTATTCCATCTTTTGCTGTAACATGGATCTGTATGTAACTCTATATTTACTTGTTATCTACCACACTTCCTTCTACATCATACACCATCATTATACATGATGGTGTATATAGGATATATATATTTGTATACATATCTGTAAATTGTATAATTTTATTTAAATGTCTTTTTGATCTCTCAAACTGAGTAAGATTGACAATAAAGTTGACTTTGAAAAATATATATATTCTTTATGAAAATAGTTGACTGTTGTCAAATGAATCCAAATGAAACGTTGGACTGAACTACAACTACGCCTTTAAATCTCTACGGACTGTTTTTCAGTGGGATGGCAAGTTCCTATCTTTAAACATTTATTAGTTTTTTCTCAGAACAGATTTGATTTTATGAAGTTAATTTAACTTTGCCGACCATGTAAGGTCATCATTAAAAGGTACAATCAATTTGTTTAGGGTTGACTAAAATAATGAAAAACATTCATTTGGATAATTTACTGACAGAATAAGAAACTCAATGATGCTTTACTCACCTGTTCCCTTTTTATAAAGTGAAACAGTTGAAACGATAGATTTTAGTAAACTTAAAAACAACCTTCTCCAAAAGCTATCAAGGAATATACCGAATACTTGTTTTAGAAATTTATTACATATTTTTATATAAATAGTTTGAATGATCCATAATTGACAGAAGCTTGTGTTTACACTGACCTGTTACTCATATATTAATGTCTTTGTAACTTCAGTAAACCACTACCTCACTAATTTCTTTCATTCATCACGGTTCAGTAAACTAAGTGATACATGAAACAGTTTAATCATTATAATAACGTAGGATTGCAACTCTTTGAAAATGTAGGTGGCTCTTAAAAGAGCTGTTGTGTTTGGGTGTGCTGGTCTCAGGTCAGTCTAAGCCCTCTCTCCGCGGATGCGGCGGGCCAGCTGGATGTCCTTGGGCATGATGGGGACCCTCTTTGCTTGGTTCATCTTACTGGGGGGCAGCTACATGGATGTCGGTGCAGTCCACAATCATTGCGCAGTTGAAGGCAGAATGAATTTATTATTGACTCCGAATGAAGCACAACTTCATGTCATACAATACAATGACTTTATTTGTAATTGTGTAAAAAAATATGAGCATTGATTAGCAAGCAGGACCCTGCAGGAACAGAGAATGGTGATGGAGCTGGGAAGAGAGAAGAATAAAGAAAACAGATCAACTTTATTATCGGATATTAAAAATTCAATTTCAAAACAAGTTGCCGCTCCTACAGTTTTCTAGTATGTAAAGATGATTTCACATGACCTATGCAACATATCACACTCAATACATGTGTGTCTCTGGGGGGTGCATTGTGCCTTTGATGTATATAAATAATATACCATAACCAAATACTATTACGTACAGTGGAAATCAGGTTGCCAGAGCAGGTCAGTGTGCATGTTCCTCAACGTCTCAGCAGTTACAGGTGAGGTAAAGAAAATAAAAGAGAAAAAGGTCAGTAACAACACTTTAAAGTAACAACACTTTGAATAATGATCTCTTCTAACAATTTTCTCTCAATAAGCACACAACGACTGTCTTTCCAACAAACAGATTGTCATCACAATGAAACACGTCCAGAAGAATGTCATGCAAAGCTCCCTGCCTGCCTTCGACTCTCCCTGAACTGCTTCCTTAGCACCCGGTGGAGGGCGCAGTAGGCTACTCTTCAAAAGTTTCACGAAATACTTACCATCATGTTTGGTTACTGTTTAACATTTTGGTTTACTTCATGTAATAAAATAATAACTTCATGGTAAGGCTACTAAAAATGACAAGGCTAAGTAATGTAATGCTAACTAACGTGCTCGCTACTCGTCGCTACTAGCTAGGTAGCTAACTTGACTATGTTCCATGCACAACATGTATATTACCTATGATATTACCTGATATGTCTGATCCAGCGACTCCTGGTCCTTTAATCAGACGGGAATCGATAGAAGGAGCAAGTGGTATGATCACTTTTATGACTACAACCTGGTACAAAGCACACAGGCATCTTGTAAAAGTGAATTTATTTTTAGCGATCTATCATTTATTGGAGGGAATAAATCAGTTATGAGATCTTCTTCTTCTTCGCTTTAATTACGAGTCTTATTATAAATCACCGAGCATGCCTGTGACATCACTTACGCGACCCAGAATGGGATTTGGGATTTGTAGTCTTTGTAGTAGCGTATTTTTCATAGTATTATATTTCAGCAGTTTTACGACAAAATGTGACTTTTTTGACATGGAAATGATTGTTTAAGATTGACACACATCATATGTGTAGTTCGTGGCACAATTCAAACGGGATCAAAAGATACGTGTTCTCTCTCCATTGAATTCAATGTAAATTTTTCGCTTCCGGGGTCCCATGGTCCGGAAGTAGATGGGTGTGACTTCGCCTGTGCGAGACGAGAGACCTGTAGTTCACTGAGCGGTTTCACACGAAAAAATGTGTAACTTCACAGTTTTACGACACATTTTTATTTTTTTGACTTGCAAAATGTTCTTTTAAATTGACAAACATCATATGTGTCATTCGTGGCACAATTCAAACGGGATCAAAAGATAACCTTTCTCTCTCCATTGACTTCAATGTATAATTTTCCGCTTCCGGGGTCCCATGGAGGCTTTCGGAAGGGGAGGGACTTCGCCTCTCCATAGGCGCAGCCCTCTAAGGCTATCGCTATTGGGTAATCCCACTGTGCATGCGCAGCACTGACAGACTTAATCCACTCCCACCTATGACGTGGGCCCCACCTACGGACTCACTTCTGTTTAAATAGGAAGTAGTCCCTACAATCTGCTCCCACACAAACAGCTTTTCTTCAGCTATTCGCGGAGCCAGTGGGGCCCGAACCTTAGAGGGCTGCGCCTATACTCATAGAAGCTGGGTTACAGTACGTAACCCCAGTTCTATATCGTATAGGCTTCGCCCTCTAAGGCTATCGCTATTGGGTTAAGGGCGAAGCAGGATGTAGTCCACGCCCCACTGGTCCGTCCGTTACCAGAAGCACAAAAACACATTTACTCAATTAATAACCCATGTCCATTGCGCCATGTGTAATGGAGCATCACAGTCCCTGGGAATATAGCATTTAAAAATGAATATTCTCCATGAGGGGACGAAGGTAAAAACCTGTCGTTGTGAAAAGTATAGACGAATGTCACACTTTGTTAAAACGATAAAAGAGGGGGAAAAAAGGAAAACTCTCGGCGTGCCGATAGGCAGGAGAGAAGGCACACAGCTGAGTCCCCGACATCATTGCATTTAGCTGACGCTTTTATCCAAAGCGACTTACAATAAGTGCGTTCGACCAACAAAATACAAACTTGAAGAAAACAGAATCCTATAAGTACATCAGGTTTCATCGAGCAAAAACATTTCAAGTGCTACTCAACTGGCTTTAGATAAGCCAGTCCTTTATTAGTATATAAGTGCTTTGTTAGTAATTCTATCGCTCGAAGTGGAGTCGAAAGAGATGAGTTTTCAGTCTGCGCCGGAAGGTGTGTAAGCTTTCTGATGTCCTGATGTCAATGGGGAGCTCATTCCACCATTTTGGAGCCAGGATAACAAACCCACGTGTTTTTGCTGATGGGAACTTGGGTCCCCCTCGCAGTGAGGGTGCAGCGAGCTGTTTGGCTGATGCAGAGCGGAGTGCACGTGCTGGAGTGTACAGTTTTAACCATGTCTTGGATGTAGGAAGGGCCAGATCCATTCGCAGCATGGTATGCACGTACCATTGTCTTGAAGTGGATTCTAGCAGTTACTGGAAGCCAGTGAAGTGAGCGGAGGAGCGGAGTGGTGTGGGAAAATTTAGGAAGGTTGAAGACCAGGCGAGCCGCTGCATTCTGGATGAGCTGCAGAGGTCGGATGGCACATGCAGGTAGACCAGCCAGGAGGGAGTTGCAGTAGTCTAGGCGTGAGATGACAAGAGTCTGGACTAGAACCTGCGTCTGTCACGGTGTGTGAAGCAGGTAGGACCCAAATGCAGATTAAAGTGAAAGTTCCTTTATTTCAAGGCTAGGTGATAACAGACAGAACAGAACACTCACCGACGAACTAGTCATGACAAAAGACGAACCGACAAAGACAGACAGAAAAACCAGAACTTAAATACACACAAGACTAATCACACAAACAAGACACAGGTGAGGAGGGAGGAGAAAACACAGGTGAACACAACGACAGGGAACCACAGACAAATCCAAACAAGACACAACGCAGGCAGACAGTGCTCGCTCGAAACATGGCTACAACCCAGATCTCACCATGGTCACAAGTAACATCGCTGGACTGTGTAAAAAGACGGTGCTGGACCCTATTCCATCAAGCCAACACCGCCCCATTGGGATCCTAATCAATGCGGCTGTAGTCCCAACCATCGTGCCCTTTAAAAGGCGCTTCAATTACAAGAAAGCAGACTGGAAAGGTTTCACCAACGAGCTGGAAGAAAAGATCACAAACATAATACCAGTTAGCAAGAACTACGACCAATTTGCTAACCTGGTGCTGAAAACTGCTCTGAAACATATCCCACGAGGATGTAGAGTTGAATATATACCGGGACTTTCAAAGGACTGTGCAGGACTCTATGACAACTACGTCAGCATGTTTGAAGCAGATCCCTTCTCAGATTAAACAACTACCCAAGGCGAGAAGGTGATGGAAAGCATTGCCCAAGAGCGAAGCAAGACCTGGAATGCTCTTATAGAGTCCACAGACATGTCAAAAAACAGCAAGAAAGCATGGACACTTATTCACAAGCTACGAGGTGACCCTAAAGCAGCTCCTCAGCACCCAAAAGTCACGGCCAACCAAGTTGCCAACCATCTGCTCGAAAATGGAAAGAGTAGAAAGAGAGGGAAAAAGACCAAGCTGAACCGCAAGAAATACACAGAGGACCCTGCTTTTACAAGACAGCTCACTATGGAAGAGCTGGAAGGGGGAATCTCTATCCTCAAACCAGGAAAGGCAATTGGACTGGATAATATCGCAACGGAACAGATCAAGCACTTCGGTCACAAGGCAAAGACGTGGCTCCTACAGCTCTACAATGAGTGCTTAACAACACACAAGCTTCCTAACATCTGGAAGAAAGCCCACATTATAGCACTGCTGAAACCTGGGAAAGAACCATCCGCTCCCAAGAACTTCAGACCAATCTCACTTATGAGCCACACCTACAAACTCTTTGAACGTCTGATCCTCAACAGAATTGGTGCCTTTGTTGACGAACACCTCATCCCTGAACAAGCAGGTTTTCCGCCCTGGCAAGTCGACAACTAGCCAAGTACTCAACCTCACCCAGTACATCGAAGACGGATATGAGGAAGGGATGGTAACTGGTGCGGTGTTTGTCGACCTCTCAGCTGCCTATGACACAGTCAACCATAGACGTCTCCTCAGTAAGATCCTGGAGACCACAAGAGACACCCGCCTGACAGAGCTGATTGAAAGCATGCTTGAAAATAGGCACTTCTTCGTTGAGCTAGGAGGAAAGAAAAGCAGGTGGCGAAGACTCAGGAATGGCCTCCCACAGGGAAGTGTGCTTGCACCACTTCTCTTTAACATCTACACCAACGACCAACCAAAAAGTGTAGACACCCGCCGCTTCATCTATGCAGACGATCTTGGCATGGGTGCACAAGCCACTGATTTCAAAACTGTGGAAGACAGACTCTCTAACGCTCTGGCAGAGCTAACACCTTACTATGAAGAGAACCACCTACGTGCAAACCCATCTAAGACACAGGTGTGTGCCTTCCACCTGAGAAACCGTGAAGCCAAGCGCCAACTGAAGGTCAGCTGGTCAGGAACCTCCCTTGAACACTGTGAGCACCCAGTCTACCTAGGGGTAACCCTGGACAGATGCCTCTCTTTTAAGACCCACACTGAGAAGACCAAGTGCAAAGTGAGTGCGAGGAATAACATCATCCGCAAGCTCACCGGCACGACCTGGGGTGCAAACCCACCGACTCTGAAGTCAACCGCACTAGCCCTCTGCTACTCAGCTGCCGAGTATGCCTGCCCAGTATGGGAACGAGCTGCCCATGCCAAGAAGCTGGATCCCGCCCTCAATGCTAGCTGCCGCATTATCACAGGCTGCCTGAAATCAACACCTACAGACCGTCTGTACATCCTGGCAGGCATAGCCCCACCAGAGATACGACGAAATGCAGCAAGCAAGAAAGAGCGCCAACAACAGTCTACTGACCAAAGACATCCTCTCTTTGGCCATGTGCCAGCCAAAAGCCGCCTTAAATCCAGGAAAAGTTTCCTGAAGAGCGTCCCACCCCTCGGAACACCGAGCATAAGCAGTGAAAGAGTCACTCGGTGGGAAGAAAAACTTGACAACCTCCCATCAGCAACAACAATGGAGCTAAAGGCGAGCGAGGCACTGCCCCCTGGAGCAGACACCAACTACGCAGTGTGGAAATGCCTAAACAGAATAAGATCTGGTGTTGGACGTGCAAAAGCCACTCTCGCCAAATGGGGATACCTAAATGACGGGGACGTTGTGTGTGACTGCGGCATTGAACCACAAACCATGCAACATCTCCTGATATGCCCCCACGTTCAAGTGTTTTAGACAGGAACGGGAGGAGAGAGACAGGCCTGTAGTTTATAACATCAGACGGGTTGAGAGTGGGTTTCTTTAGGAGAGGGTTTACTCTTGCCTCCTTGAGACTATATCTGACACACTCAGTACAGAGTGTGTCAGAGAGGAAAAAGGGAACATCCCTCTCATAAGAGGGAAAAAGGGCAGCTCTCTGCGTGCCAACAGGCAGGAGAGAGGCGCACAGCTGGATCCCTGATGTCACTCACTCTGACAAGCCACTCAGTACAGAGTGTTTCAGAGAGGAATGGGAGACATCCGGAGGATGGAATGTTGAAGTTAAAAGCATCAATCTAGTGCACTTCGAGGGCAACATTAAGAGATCTATGGATACATCTCTCAACACCCATATGAAACAGAACTGTAAGCAGATTTAATTTTTTCTTTATGGATATTTTACAAATCACTCCCCTTTTAAACTGTATTCTTGTTTATTAATAACAACTTGTTTTTACTGTCATATAGTATTTTATACCTGTTTACTTTATTCTCTCCTTTTTTTATAAATATAATGATCATATAAAGATGTGCCTTTACCTCACTGGTTGTAGAAAAAGCTTCTTATATTCGTTAGCATAGCTAGCTAACCAGATGCTAATAACAACAAAGTTATTGACTGTATGATCAGTATGACAGATGAACAGATTGCCACTGGGCTTTCAACTAAAGACACATCCACGCAAAAACTGCGGCATGTGTACAGCTCCTATGGGTACTGCAATGTTTGAATGCCGGAGCGGCGTTCTGGTGCTCTCCGGCAGAACTGCAACCCTGTCAGACGAGACATATACCACGTGACCAGGTGACCCGGGGCCCCCGCCCTGTCTCCTCCGTCCGGAGGACAGCAAGGATGGGAGAACCACATGGTGATCTGTGAATGCCTGACTGCTGCCCGCCACTCGGATCCAATAAATCAAGGGCTCGGTCCACGGAGTAAGACCCCTGGACTAGCCAATCATCCTCAGCCGCAGCAGCGAGAGTGTCCGCTCTCCGCTGTCTGTGGGCCAGAGGGAGACGGACACAATGAGTGCACGACACCTGGGGAGTGAGAGCCGTGCTCCAATCGCAGGCAGGACTCACACCGTGAGCGCCGGTCGTAACTCATAATGTATCCTGTTTGGCATCTTAATAATTGGAACAAAAAGCTTTTTAGAAGAGGAATCTTTGCTTTTTAGCCTGCAGCTCTGAAAAGAGCTTGTGCTTCTGCAACGGAATGCTGAAGAAAAATGGGAGCAGATTGTCGGGCCTCCTTCCTATTTATACGGAAGTGAGTCCGTAGGTGGGGCCCACGTCAAAGGTGGGCGTGGATTAAGTCTGTCAGTGCTGCGCATGCGCAGTGGGATTACCCAATAGCGATAGCCTTAGAGGGCGAAGCCTATACTATATATAGAACATCCATGTTGCTAACCCTGTCAGCTACTTAAACCCTGCTCTTTAAAATGTTTAATTCAACCTGCCCTGCTTGAGTTGTTGCATTTGGATCCTGTCTCCGAATGTATCTGCAGTTGAAATTGACAAGAACATGATTTCAGGTTTAGTTTCACAATTTCAAACCCCACTGCAGGAGTGCATTCAGAAAATACATTTTTGTGTACCCTGTTTGTGCCTTGGTGAATTTGTCTTGGTGTCACTAATTCCAAGTCTGGCACACATTTTGACAAGACACAGACGACAACATTAGCCGCTGCATGAACTGAGCCTTGAGTCACAGGACAGCCCACCCTCTGTTACTGTCAAATACATTTTAATATTGTCAAGCCCCCAGTCCCTGCTGCAAGAAATAAACTGATCGTTCTGTATGTAGAAGATTAATAACATCAATCATGCCTCCTCATCAACCCCCCCACACACGTACACGCTGCAAACATGTTGATCAGCTTCAGTGTTTTCTTCGCCGACTCACTCATTTTTCTTTTCCATGAGTGAAATGAACTGGCATTGCTTACAGCCACAGTGGTAATTATTTATTGTCAGGCTCCACTTGCTCCATCTTACAACTTGTGGAAGTAATGGTTTCTTTTCTCCTCCAAAACAGGAGAGTCACAGTTTTTAAACATGAAGGAAAAGAAGGAGAAAGTTTATTTAAATTTAGTCGAGAGATGTTTTTTCATAAAGCTCAACAACCTGGGCAAGATAACACTTCCAGCACTCTCTGGGTTTTGCTTAAAAATACAGTAATTGAGTCAACTTTACTCCAAAGATTATTTGATTGAAATCAGATTTTCCTATTTGAGATAGTGTTACATGTGTTTTCCTGTTTATAACAAAAATAAAATATACAAATTCATTATATTTAGAATTTGTCTCTTTATGAATAATTGTCTGTTGTCTGTGTTCTCAAGTTGAAATTGACCAAATAAAATAAATAACCCAGATTATTTCAGACACTTCATTTGTGTGTGTTGCACATCCAATCAAAATAAATTAAATGAGAATCTTAAAACTGACAGTTTTCTTGGATTTACCTGCATTTCCATAGCTTAACACGTTCTCTGGCAACCTTTCTAATATGTAAAATGGTACATGTTCTGTATTCCTCTTATTGTGGACTGCCACCAAGTGGTACTGACAATGAAGCACAGTGTGTTGCATCCCATAAACACACAAGTTTTGGCACTTCCAGCCACACCTGAATGTGCTTGTCATCCCCACTGGTTTGGTGGAAGACTCAGCGTCGTGACCTTTTGGCATTTTACGCTCGGCATGTGGCGATGACAGGAATGAACCCTGGAAGGCACATCTGGAACATGTGTTCAATGTGAAGGTCGCTCTTAGCTATTTATAGATCCTGAGTGTGTGTCAAGACCTGGGGCCTCATTTATAAAGCGTAGGATAAAGCAAATAAATACGCACAGACATTTTCCGATTCATAAAACACTGTCTATCATTGTAAATTGACAGTAAATTGCTGGCAACTCTTTTGCATTACTTTCACAGTACACATTGTAAATTTACAGTAAATTGCTGGCAACTCTTTTGCATTACTTTCACAATAGAAATGCTAAAGTACAGGCCCTTGTTGTAATGCATGTACAACAAAATGATGTAATTCCCCAGTAACATACTGTAATATCACAGTAATTCCTTAGTCATTGAAGCTGTGAAGTTACAGTATACAGTTTTACCTTTACAACAATGCATTGTAATATCATGGATGTGAAATTACAATACATTGCTGTGAAGACATTCAATGTATTGTAATATCATGGGTGTGAAATTACATACATTACCGTGAAGACATTCACAGTAAATTGCTGTGAATCTTACTGTGAAAGTCATGCAAAATGTGGCCAGGTATTTATTGTGAATTCATGGTGAATATTTTTACAGTGCAGAGTAGTAGCGTGGAGGTCGGATTGTCACCAAAATAAATAAATAAGTGGTCCGAAAAATGTAATGACAAAATACACATAACCTTCCTCGGCAGTGTGTCAGTGTGTTTGTGCCGGGGACAGGAGACCCCCCCATGATGAGAAACTGTAAGAAAGTATCGGGGAGTCCCTGAGGAGTGGAGTGGAGTGTTTTTTTTTTTCATTTGGTGGTTTGTGTTCCAGCTGTCGATCAGCTGTCGATCAGCTGTGTGCAGCGTCTCCACTGCAGCAACTCTATATCCACCATAAGGAAATACAACTAATGTGTTGAGTTATATCAGCTGCCAAATCTAACAAATATGGTGTTCTTAGTTTCCATACCTCCTGTGTTTTATGAGCGACTTATCAAGTCTTAGCAAACGGCATAAAACATGATTAAACATGATAGTATAAAACCATGCTCGTATACAACCATATAGAAATACAAAACGGCCTCTGTTTAGACGTAATTCTGTCCTTCTGCATACCGCATCATTTATGAGAATAGGTCATAACATTAAGACAACATATTTGAGGTGGTTTTCAATAACATATCCATTTATTTCTCCAAGTTATGTTTTTGTGTGCACTGAGGAGTCTCAAACAGGCGTTTGTTTAATCATTTTAAGATTGGCTTTAATCAATGTTTGAAAATGAATTCTTCATAGCCTATATGATAAATGAGAGGTATCATTTTATTTATGGTATTATTTCCACATATTTCTCTCCATTCTTCCTTCTGCCAACGGTGTCGCAGTTTCTCGTCTTTCCCGTGTTTGTGCTTAGTGCGTACGCATGGGTTGCAGGGGTAGGCAAGTAAGTTTGGCCGTGGGCCAATTTTTTGCTGAGCCGCAAGATGGCGGGCCAGAACATAATCAAAGCCTAATTCAAGGAATTGATTTTGGTAAGAGGGCGCAGCGCCCCTGTTCCCCGGTTCAGAAAAAACTCTGATATCGCTGATAAGCCTCCCCATCAACACTCTGATGCGCAGTCAGATCCGCTGATTGGTTCACTGATGATATAGGCGCCCAATCCAGAGCCTCTGGCTAGACCCGCCCAAAGGGAGGCTCGTCCTCTCTAGCCCCATTTCAGTCCCAAAGCCAGGGCTATTATCTGTATTTTAACAGACTTATCTTTTAAATTGAGATGTATTTATTGTTCTCTTCAAAGTTTATTTTTCTCTGAAATTGTAGGGAGGATGGTCCTCCCTTTCCTCAATGGACGAGCCTCCACTGAGTAAAGTAACTAGCAGTGTTATTTAACATACTTTTATTCTGATAAGTATTGTCAAGTTATCTGGGTTTTTGTCATTTATTTGAGTGTTTGCCCACATTTGAGAGGCTTGAGGGACAACTGGAATCCTTTTTCCTTTTCTTTATTTCAACTTTTCAAGGACACATTAGGATTCTTTCAGGTTGAAAACCTTTAAAAAATACCAAAGGACAAAATAAATCAAATACAGCAGTTTTGCTTTGCAATTTCATACATTATAGCCTAAATTAATCAATAACCAAGTATTTTACTCAAACTCAATGTATTTAATAGTTAAATAAGTACTTTAATTGACCTGGTTCCCCCCAACCACACATTTGCCATATGTGACCCGCTCTATCGAAATCAGTCGAAAGTCGCAACGGCTCATTTCAAAATAAACGTGGATTTGCGTAAAAAAATAGTTTTTTGGGGGATCGGGTGTTTTGTTTGATTTTAAAGAAACAAAGTCTTGGCTTTCAGAATATGACATTTTTATTTCCAAAATCACACGATAAATACATGTTTGAAGCTTGTAAAGGGAAGATGACAGCTCTCACTCCACTCTGCTCTTCCACAGCGCCGCTTCCCCTCCCTCCGCTGACATTATGAATGTAAGCGGATATGTCGGGACAGAATTGATTTTACCGGACACATTTGAAACTTACCGGTCATGTTTCAATAATAATAATAATAAGAATTGTGTAGCAGAGTTTCCGTTAGCAGGTAATCACCGGACTAGGACCGGATATGCTGATGTTTAAAACTCAGTTAATGGGGCTCATTTTTATATTGCTTCAGTTTATAATCGTTACAGATCAAAAAATTCAGATTTATTTTTCAATAAATGATTCCACAAACAACAAACAACATAATTATTACATTCAAACAAACTACTTGTAGTAGATGAAGTACATTATTCAAAAGTTTACATTAACTTTGAATAATAACACGGGAGAAACGGATGCTCTCTTTTGCAGCCCGTCAGTTTCTCATGCAGCTCGCTAAACAGTGGGCGGGGCTTCAGGTGATCATGCAGAGTTGCGTGTCTCCATCAGACTCAGCAGCTGATCTGATCTCTCTCTCGGGTCCGGTTACACTTCACTCGCGTTTATGTCCATATCGATCAGATCCAGCTCTCCTGATCTGCCTTTATAGAGAGCACCGATCAAACTATTAAGAGTGAATATCGGCCGATAATGACCGGCGGCCGATCGATCAGCGGCCAACGGAAACCCTGATGTGCGACTGTCGGGTTAGGGTTATGTTGTAAAAAATAAATAAAAATAAAAAAATAAAAAATATATTTTATTTTTGATTCTCAAAATTACGGGCCAAATATTATTGCTGGCGGGCCAACAATGGCCCGCGGGCCACCTGTTGCCGACCCATGGGTTAGAGTTTGCGTGGAGGACCGCACATTTTCCCGTCAAGTTTGTTTTTTATAAATCGCAAACATTGCTTAGAAACTGGCGTAAGCCATCTTTTGAGCCTACGCACCGTTTATAAATGAGGCCCCTGGGGTTGCTTTTGATTATCATCTTGCTAAGCCTGAGTGCTGAGAGGTCATGTATCAGCTTTTCATCTTGAATAAAAACACAGAGGAGGTTGATGCTGGGACAAAATGACAAAGGATGTCACTTTCACCATCAGGATTTCACACAGTCATCAGACATTGTTTGTGATTCCTATAGCATGTGTAAGGGATGTCTATCAGCTGTTTAAAACACAAACACACTGACACACACACACACACACACACACACTTATGCACACAATACACCATCTGAAGCTATTGTTGGGGTTGCGGTCATTCCTCAAATAGCAATGGCTGGACGCATCAGTCCCACACTGACAGAAGCATCGTGCCATATGGAGGACAGTAAGGCCTGTGGCTTTTGCTTTCCAAGGCTAGGAATAATGGAGGACAGTGTTATGGATTAAAATTCCTCGGTTGGGAGTTCCAGAGTCTAGGATTCAAGTCATGTGTCCTGTGGTTTAGTTCTATCATACTCTAAAAATATAATTTACCAAAAAGTGCTGAATCAGAAGTATCAGTCTATAATCAGTCTTTGCTTTTCTGTTTCTCATTATTTCAGAGGGTTTTTAGAGCCTGAAAAATAAGCAAAAATACAATTGTGTCGATGGCAGGTCCACTTTTTTCGAAGGTATTATCATGACAACAATTTTCCTTGTTCAAAATGTGTCTTGATTATTATTTGTGACTATGAAACATGGTCTTTCTTTTCTTTCATGGCTGCGTCACGATCTATTTTAACATTATGAGTATGAGTTTAGCTAGGTAACACCTGTTGTATCCCCCTCCCTAGATTTATCATCTCCCTTTTTTAATCCATCATGAGTTAAACTGCTTTCAATCCTCTTTACGTGCCTCGCATAAACCGACGGGTGCCAGTAAAATGAAACGTGATAAAGTCAAGTACGAATATGGAACATTGAAGACTGAAACTTTATTCATATCCACTTTAATTGTCTAAAGATGTCATATGAAAACTAAAATAATGTACTTTGGTAATATAAAAAACAACAATGGATGTCTCCCATTTTGAGTCATTGTACAGAAAATGGCTACAGCTTAGAGGTTGACCTTTGTGCTTCATTCAGCTTTCAGATAACTATTCCATATTTCTGTTTCAAGTACTTTCTTTCTCTTCTCATTTGACCAGCTTCATAATTTCCTCACAAGGTCTCACTGTGCCCCTCCAGCTGTGTCGAACATTTTCTTGCGGCCCTCCATGCCGGACATGGCCTCCACGTTCTTACGCCAGTCACCCACTTCACTGCCAGTCACCTGGGTCGAACAGAAACGAAACATCCAAGTTAAAAAACATCATATTCCTAAACAGATTGTAGTGTCTCTAACATTCCCGACATATCTTAAAGGGGACCTATCATGCAAAATGCACTTTTATACATAAATATGTGTCCCCGGTGTGTCAGGGAACTCACAAAGTGTCAGAAAATAAAACCCTCTCTCTTTTCCTCCGTACCCAAATCTCTAAAAACGGGGGTACAACGGAGCTGATCCAGAGTTGCGTCCAATATGACGTAATATCGGAAATGTGGGCTGGCTTTACACCCATGGCCCTATCAGAAACGTTGCGCAACGTGTTTTGGAAGTAATATGGTCTTTGTTTACATTAGCAAGCATCGCTAACACTCAGAGCTAACCTGTACTGGAGAGAATATGTGTAAAATAGCAGGAAATTAAAAAAGGAACTCACCTGCCAGAGAAAAAGAATTTGAGCTCCATCCTGTTTTAGAAATAATTCTTGGTGTGGTTTGGAACATGATATGGCGTTTCATCACGGCCAGGGCTGGTTCTAGACTGCCCTAGGCGAGATTTTAGCTGTTTATTCATATCTTATTTTACCTAGTTAACATTTATTTATTTATGCATATTTCTTTATCTCTCCAGTTTTAAACGATATTTTTGATTTACTTTCCTATACATTGAAATGGTTTCAAACCAGTTTATCCCAATAATTATAAAGGTGTGCCTTGGAAATATTTGTTTACATATAAATTGTGATCAAAACGTTTGAGACCAAGCGGATACAAGCGGCCGAGATGGGTTTTCTCCGCAGGGTGGCTGGTGTCTCCCTTAGGGATAAGGTGAGAAGTTCGGTCATCAGGGAGGGACTCGGAGTTGAGCCGCTCCTCCTTCGCGTCGAAAGGAGCCAGTTGAGGTGGTTCGGGCACCTAGTTAGGATGCCACCTGGGCGCCTCCCTAGGGAGGTGTTCCAGGCACGTCCAGCTGGGAAGAGACCAAGGGGTAGACCTAGGACCAGGTGGAGGGATTATATCTCTTCGCTGGCCTGGGAGCGCCTTGGGATCCCCCCAGTCAGAGCTGGTTGATGTCGCCAGGGAAAAGAAAGTTTGGGGCTCTCTGCTGGAACTGCTACCCCCGCGACCCGACCACGGATAAGCGGGAGAAGATGGATGGATGGATGGACGTTTGAGACCCACTGAGATAACTTAGACTAAAGTTAACTATCTGAACACTCAGAGTCATTTACCTCACTGAGCCTCTCAGTCTGTCAGGAGAGGACACTCCCTCCACCCTTGTTGTAGAAACATCTTCATCTTATATCAGTTAGCGCAGCTAGCACCAGATGCTAATAACAACAGCGCCGGTACCGGTGCGCCCTCTCTCCCTCGCTCGCTCGCTCCCACTCTCACTCTCACTCTCACTTTGGCTGTGAGCGGCGGACGCCTGATAAGCCAACATCCCCCACTTTCATCACTTACAGCGGCCATCATACAGGGCAAATGAAAAGTGTAACCGGGGTGAAAAGGGTGTTACATTTACTTAATTATGAATGTTGTCATGGCCGACAATTAGGATGAGCACCAACGGTCAAAAATGTTTTGTTACCTTCGAGAGCTACCAGCGCTGCGCCCCCCCCCAGATCTGTGCCAAAAACTGGCCCTGATAGCATTTAGCTGAGTATCTTGGTATAATTCTGAGCAGGCATAACTTCCCCCCTTTTTATTTTATTTTTTTTAATTTTTTTTATAAAGCTAAGGACCCAGAATCAGCCCTTTCCTAAGAGGGATATGAGGGATATCTAAAATGCATGATCTCTTTGGTATTTTGAGCATCAGACATGTTTTTTATATGTTGTTATATATCTGAGACCCATAAGCCTACAAATAACATGATAGGAGATCTTTAAGCAGTACCTTGTCCTGTTTGACGTCCTCCTTCTTCACAGACTTGAGGTTGGCTCTGAGGTCCATGGAGCCCTTGTGTTTGGAGCCCAGAAGAGCCCTCATCATCTCATCTGCAGACACCCTCACCTTCCTCAGGGCGGGCTTTTTGAACTTGCCTCCGAGATCCTGTATTTTCAGCTTCAGTTCATGGATCTGATCAATATGACAGAAAATGTATGAACATCTAATAAACGGATACAAAATGTGACTCAGCATTGAATAAGGTGTTCAGAGACTCACATCTTTGTTGTGTTTGCCCACTTTGAATTCGCAGTCGTATCTCTCTTCGTCTACAACGTCAACTTTTGAATAAAGCTCCTTGCATAAATTCTGAGGGAAAAGGAGGCTGTTAAACATATTACTGAAACATTGTCCTTTGTTTTCTGCTTTAGAAGTACATTTGCTGTTTTTGTTGTAGGACCCTTACTTGTAGTTCGTCCAGTGGTATTCCAGACAGCTGCAGAGGGGGCAACTTTTCTCCTAGATAGCGTGCCTTCTCCTCCTCCCTATCCTGCCTCTCCTTCTCCAAATCCTCACAGGCTCTTGTGAGGAGAAGCATCTGATTGGACAAAACAGATATCAATCAAAACTTGGCGAGTTGCTAATGAGTTTACTTCATTATTTGGTGTGTTTAAGTTGTACATAAGAACAGAAACTATACCCAAATGTCCTAATTTTCCATAATTTTCCTTATCTTAAAAGAAGTCATTCAAAATCAGGGGTAATTCCACAGTTGCCCCACATGGTAAAACCAACAAAAAAGTTCATGTTTGCATATTTCCTTACTTAGCCTACCTACGTGTTTGTGAAGTTAATTTAATTGATTTATGTTATTTAAGTGACTTGTAATGTACTTCATTTTGTTTATGTCTTGTGGATGTTTGTGTAATGTCTTGTATATTGTATATATATGCTAAATCAATAAAGAAAGTGTTTTAAAAAATTAAATAAAAAATGATATAACCCACCTTGAGGGAGAGCTTGCGAGAAGCCGTAATCTTCGACTTCGGCTGTGAAAAAAAAGAGTCTTATTATTATTTCACAATACAACACATTATTATATTTTATAGTCAAGGTTTTTCCAAAGAAGATGGACAAAATTCTAAGTACCCCAACTTTGCCATATACTGGACAGTACAGAATAGGCCTATGTATGGAAAGCCCCCAAACTCGCCCCCCCCCTGCTGCAGACGCATGTGAAAAGATAATGCTTTATTATTAGGATGGAGTCAAGGGGAAAGCTCTCAGTGATGCTGATAACAACTCCTGCCAGATAACCACTGCCAGATCTCTGCTTTGTGAACCAGGACAATGTGTCCCCTCTCCCTGCATGCTGGATTAACACTGTGGAATATAGATGGCTTACCTTTTCCCCCCCTTTGGGATTCATGGCTGTGGGTCTGTCGGGCTCCTAAAACCCACAAATTGTGCAAATGAGGGCGATGATTCTATAGGAAATGACATTTACTGTATAAGAGAGCTGAACAAATATATTTAAATTGTGAATAGAAACAGTCAACAACACAAATATCAACAGTAGCATAGAAGAATCATGTTCTTACCTCACTTGAACTGTAATCCCAGAAACAAACAACATGAGACAAACAGAAGTGTTTATTAGTACAGTCTAGGAGTAATGGCTTGGCCCAGTGAACCACAATGTAATTTGACACATTAAGCCGCCACATAGCAAACACTCCTCAACATCCCTTGACAACAGGATCAAAGCAAGGACAGGACAACAGCAGTTCCCTTCACTATATTCAGCATCATCTCAGTTTGGCTTTTTAGCAGTGCCTTTATATACTTTGACAAAACAGACAAAACCTTAACAGCAGTAGTCTCAATTAGAAGATTTGGCATATGTTATTTAGTAATCTCATCATATTTTTACAAAGATCTAGTCATTATTTCCATGAAGATACATATGCCATATAAAAGATTTGCCACTGTTAAACTGTGAAATATACTGTCTGTAATAACAGATATACTGGAAATACTCAGACTTTCAACCAGAACAAAAGAATAACAAACAAATACAATAAAATAGTAGATATAAAACTAAATAAAAGGTCACAACTGTACTGGAAGTTTTAAATACTTAACATGTAATAATAAATCAATGGTTGTTTTACCTGTACAAATGGTCGAGAGTCAAACAGCGGCTGCTGGAGACAATGGGCAGCTTTTATGTGAGCGCTGTGGCTCATGGACAGCAGATATAACGTCTGGCCCCAAGAATGTGCTGGCCCCGGACCGAGCATGGAATATCCCCCCCCCCCAGCCCCTGCCACTGTGACAACACCCGGGGAGGGATATAAAACATGGGTATTACCCTAATGGCATTGTTCACATTTTTCTAACTGTGGCTGTGAAATAACAGTAGCAAAAATAAATAAATCAATGTCTACAATATTGACAGAATACATTGTTCAAGCATAACTTCAAGGAAAACATTTAGATATATTTCCTATCTGACTAAGGAAACCTACGGAGCCCCCTAGGGGACATGGAGAAGAAAAAAAATATATTTAAAAAAATAAATAAAATGTTTTGCGAGATCTCGCAAAACCCCGTTGCAGTTTGTAGACGGTCCCTAAGCACTCCTCTCCCTCCTACAGCTGCAGATTGTGATCAATTCTTGATGTTTAGCTCGGATGACGGCGCGTATCGAACTGTTCTGATAAAAACGACTCTGTAGCTCGTTGTCTACCTTGGTATGATTGTAAAGTCATGTTGTTTGTATTTTTACAACGTTATGTTCATGAGTACTGCGGCATGGTGATGCTGGACCTACAAAAGGCTTTCGACACTGTCAATCACCCCATTCTGATTGACAAGCTAAAAGCAATTGGTTTTGATAAACTATCGGTGAGCTGGATGCAATCCTACCTGGAGGGGAGAGAACAGATGGTGGAGGTAAATGGTACTCTGTCCCCCCCCCTCCCAATGAGCTGTGGTGTTCCACAAGGAAGCATATTAGGTCCGTTACTGTTCCTAATTTATGTAAATGACATGTCATCAGCATGTGACTGCAACTTGTTCCTGTTCGCGGACGACTCAGCCCTGCTGGTCTCTGACAGGAACAGGTTGCAGGTTGAAAAAACCCTCAGCTCCGAGCTCGGCAGAATCTGCACCTGGCTCGCCGATAATAAATTATCATTACACCTGGGTAAAACAGAGTCCATTCTCTTCGGTTCGAAACATAATCTCAGCAAATCCGACGACTTCTCAGTTGCAGTGGGCGACATTATTGTCACAAGTAAGAAGGAAATTACATACCTAGGATCTATTCTTGAGGCAAACCTCTCCTGTGATAAAATGGCATCCAATGTAATAAAAAAAGTCAATCAAAGAACTAGATTCCTATACCGGATCTCCTCTCTGGTAAACAAAAACACCCTGAAAACTCTGGCAGGAGCACTCATTCAAGGGTACTATGACTATGCTTGCACGTCATGGTACCATAGCACCTCCAAGGCGCTAAAAATAAAACTTCAAACATCGCAAAATAAACTGGTCAGACTACTGCTTGACCTTTCATCTAGAACCCACCTCACCTCTGCCCACTTTGACAACCTAGGATGGCTTAGAGTAGATGACAGAGTACAGCTACTTGCAATGGGCCTGGTCTACAAGATCCACTACACCTCTATGGTACCCATGTACATGTCAAAATTCTTCCCAAAGGTCAAGGAATACCATGATCATAACACCAGAGGGAGCTCCACAAATCATGTGAAACCCAGATTTGGCACAAAAAAGGGGGAATACACGTTTCGCAATTATGCCACATCAAGGTGGAACGCTCTTCCCACAACTGTAAAGGAAAGTAAAACTATACTTACCTTCAAAACCTCTCTTAAAGAGCACCTTCGGGGGAGAGCATTGCAAAACTGGCCCCGGTAATGGTACAAATCTCAACCTGTCGTTCAATGGACAGCTTCCCCCCCCCCCCCATCTATGTATATACTCGCATTTTAGACTCTGTTACTAACTGTATATCTGTAGACTTGGTATGTCTTAAATGTCCGGTTAGGATGTATTAGAACGAAATCTAAAATGAAAATTGTAAATAAGCAATCTGTATGTAAAAAACCACCTGTATGTAAATTGTAAATAAGCCATCTGTATGTCAAATATGTCTTATATGTCTTAAATGATATGATGAATTGGAAATGGGGGACCCTGATGTAAACAAGACGAAAGTCTTTCTCTGGTCTGCATCCCCTTAACAATTGTATGTTTTGAGCTGTACTGTACTGTACCCAATATACAAGCTGTTAATAAACTTTTCAATCAATCAATCAATCAGTTATTGACCCGCCAAATTCGAATCTGTCAATAACTCAGCTCAGAGGGATGTGCATGTCCCCTCGCTCTGAGTGTTCTCTTGAGGTGTCTTCACTTATGTGAAACCCTTTATATATAGGCTACAGTCTATGTGTGAAACCCGTGCCTATCGCCAAGCACTGATGTTAGATCTTTATATTTAAGGCCAAGCTCAAAGTAAAATCGATGAACCGCTCCATTGTTGTGGTTTCTGTGTTGCCGTAGCAGCCGAACTGACCAGGAAGTACTAAATGAAAAGTATTGCGAGATCTCGCAAAGGTTTTGTGAGATCTTTTTTTTTTTCTTCTCCATGTCCCCTGGGGGCTCCGTAGAAACCAAATCTGCCACCAACACTCTTTGAAAGCAGAACTAAAGAACACGTGAAAACGAAAGCCGAGGAGCAAACTCATAGTTTTATGGAAGCTTATGTGTCTGAACCGTTTACATTACTTGTTAGTGCCAATTCAACAATTGAGATAAAACACGTTTATAAGTGAGCTTTAGAGATGCTGGTATTTGATTGTGTTACCTTTGAAATGATTTGTTTCCCCTTGTTTCCAGTTCTTAAGGCTAATGCTAAGCTAAACAAATATTCTCTATAAATTCATATTAAGCGTACAAACTATCTAATAAACAAGATAACTAATTAACTATGAAATGTACTATAAACTTAAAGGTGGGGGGTTGGTAATTTTGGAGAAACCAGCTCGAGTGCGCTAGGATTTGAAAATACACAGCTTAATACTAACTAAAATAACTGGATGGCCAACCTGCCTGTCAGCCTTCCATCTGTGCACAAACTTACCTCGTGCCCTCATTGGTCATGTGCGCGTTCGTGTGTGTTGGAGGAGGGGCTCTGTAAGGAAGTGGCAGATTTTTTTCCGGCTGTGTATTTTCAAATTCTAGAGCACTCGAGCTGGTTTCTCCAAAATTACCTACCCCACCTTTAAGGGTTAAGGTAAAAAAGAGTGAGGAACCAAAACAGGGCCAAGGGTTTAAATTATAGCTTAATCATAAAGCATTTGATGGGAAGAAGAATACACACCCAAAGAGCTGAGTCATAATATAAGAATATGTAAAGCTCCCTTTGCCATCAAAAGCTGTTTTTAACTTGTCAAAATCAATTTTCTGACTGTTTCTGACTACCTAGGACCTTTCTCATTTCTCTAACTCCCCTCCTCGACTCCTATCCTCGATACTTAGTCCCGCCCACAGGAGATGCGAGCCGAGGAGAGAGGAGGGGAAGCAGCAGGCGGTTAGAGAAATGAGAACTCCTCTCCTCTGAGCGGTCATTTTAAAGAGACGTCCATTAATGATGACAGGAGGCACAGCAGCCCTCTGTCTGATGGACAGATGTGTTCATGACCACTTATATATTTACTTTTAATTCATTCACAGTGCGGTATAATGAGACAATAACAGGCTACAGATGCAGACACACGCACACACACATATATATATATATATGTATATATTTATATAAATATATACAATTTCAGAATCAAACAGAGCACTCTCATAATAACGTAACACTATCAGAGACTGGATATATCCCCCCCCCCCCTCTCTGGTCGCTACAATGAGGAAATGAAATTACGGGCCAAAAGTTGTATTTACAAGTATTAAAAGTAAGCAGAGGACACCAAACCAACTGAGACCTGTCTGTCCGCTGCATCTACGCACACAATGTATCACACACACCTACACCACACACACGCACATACAGTTCCTAAAACAGGCTACAGCCGTTGTGTATTTTATTATGTGAAGCACTAAATGATTTTAGAAAAATATCGACTCTTTGTAGATTTACTAAACTAAAGCAAATAAAGAGAGTAGGCCTGTTATACTGAGTGATATATATATTATACACACTGCTCTGCTTTCTGCACGGACCTCACAGCTGTTCTCTACGGTGGCCCTGAAGTGCAAGACACCACAGCATTTCACAAAACGCCACAGCATTTTAGAAAACACCACAGCATTTCACAAAACGCCACAGCATTTCACAAAACACAACAGCATTTCACATTGGACGGAAAGGGTATTCCTTAGGGAGAACACTTCTTGTTTGTGATTGGACAGAGCCAGCCAGAGAAGCACTTGGTTGTTTTTGCTGCCAGTCAAGAAATGACCTTCGTGATTGACCCAACACATCAGTCCATCAGTCCAGTTTCTGAACAGATATGAGGAGCTGTGAGCTCTGAGTTTGTGCTAACGGCTAATGTGTTGGGACATATTGCGCTGTCAGGCGTTGACCAATCGCGAAGCGTCATTTCTTGACTGGCAGCAAAAACAACCAATCACAGTAGTGCTTCTCTGGCTGGCTCTGTCCAATCACAAACAAGAAGTGTTCTCCCTAAAGGCCCTGTCACACTGTCCCGAAATTGACACCCGATGGACACACGAATATGGAATTGTGAATTTTGCACGATGATGGCCCCGAACCACACACGAAGGCAACATTTACATTACATTTAAGACATACAACTGCAATGAAAGTACCAAAAACAATTATGTTACAGTACTATGATACTGTACTGATATCTTCAGACTTTGTTCTTTACTTTATCCGTCGTTATATGTAGAAAATATTACGTTTTCTCCGTAATGTTGTTTCCATAACAACAACAACTTCCTGTCAACTGTCCTTCAAAATAATATATTATATCCTTTTTAGTTTCACAGAACACAAATTGGGTTATTTACATAATATATTTACATGATTTTGTTGTGCAATAAAACAACCCGATGGACACACGATAAAGGAAATGTTCAAATTCGGCTGTGATCGTAGCAACATCGGGCCATTCGTGAGGGCATCTTAAGCCTTCGTATGACCGCCGGTGGAGTTTCTCAGGCTCCGGCAGCAACTTCGTGAGCGGTGGCAAAATCTTTGGCATGCCAAAAAATTGCCGAAGGACCTTGCGAAGGTTCATTTTCGTGTTGAATTCGTGTGTCAATGTTGCCCTTCGTAAGGCCATCGTGAGGGCATCTTGTTATCATCGGTGCCAACGGGCATTCGCCACGATCAGAGTGAGGGTGAATGCACCGATGATAACACGAAGATGACACGATTTGACAAGATGCCCTCACGAGTACCTTACGAAGTTGCCGCTCACGAAGTTGCTGCCGGAGCCTGAGAAACTCCACCGGCGGTCATACGATGGCTTAAGATGCCCTCACGAATGGCCCGATGTTGCTACGATCACAGCCGAATTTGAACATTTCCTTTATCGTGTGTCCATCGGGTGTCAATTTCGGGACAGTGTGACAGGGCCTTTAAGGAATACCCTTTCCGTCCAATGTGAAATGCTGCAGCGTTTCCTGAAATGCTGCCGTTTTGTGAAATGCTGTGGCGTTTTGTGAAACGCTGTGGCGTTTTGTGAAATGCTGTGGCGTTTTGTGAAAAGCTGTTGTGTTTTGTGAAACGCTGTTGTATTTTGTGAAACGCTGTGGCGTTTTGTGAAATGCTGCGGCGTCTTGTGAAATGCTGCGGCGTTTTGTGAAACGCTGTTGTGTTTTGTGAAACGCTGTGGCGTTTTGTGAAACGCTGTGGCGTTTTGTGAAACGCTGCGGCGTTTTGTGAAATGCTGTTGTGTTTTGTGAAATGCTGTGGCGTTTTCTGAAATGCTGTGGCGTTTTGTGAAATGCTGTTGTGTTTTGTGAAATGCTGTTGTGTTTTGTGAAATGCTGTGGCGTTTTGTGAAATGCTGTGGCGTTTTGTGAAACGCTGCAGCGTTTTGTGAAATGCTGCGGCGTTTTCTGAAATGCTGTGGTGTCTTGTACTTCAGGGCCACCGTAGTTCTCACTGTAAACATCGCGTCGCGATGAGAGCAGTTAATAAAATAATATCCAGGGGATGCATGCAGAGCTGTCATTGGCTGAGATAAGTCCGGCCGTGCGTCACGACTCTTTGAAACATCTCTGTTCCCGGAAATGCATCCACGAAGGAGCCGTGGAGGACCCATCAGTGTATCCTCGGTTATAGCTCCTCCAGAGAGCCTCCTCGATGCTCGATCCTCGGTCCTCGAAGTGCATTTAGAGAAATGAGATGTCCTTCAACATGGTGCGCTGAAATTCATTTCCGGGTCACTACCGGAGGACCGAGGAGTCGAGGAGGGGGATTTGATGAAATGAGAAAGGGCCCTAGTCAAACATGTAATCCGGTATAAAGTTAATAACATGCTGGCCGTAACAAAGTGTGTGTGTATTGCAGCCATGCAGAGACTGTTAGCTCTTGTCATTACCTCTGAGTTATTCAAGGGGCAAGTGCAGAGTGATCAAGGTTGAATAACAGAAATTATTACTGTGACATTTAATCTTCTCTAACCACAGTTATTATGATAAAAATGACTGGTTGGAGTAATTATATATTGGCCTAAAATAAGAAGAGGTTTTTTCACGTTGGCTCTGTTTCATTGGAAGAGATAAAGAAGTTAGTGGAACTGCAGGTTGTGAATAACTAGTGAAAATGTTTAATATATTGTATACACAGTCTCATTAGGAAAAGAAAAGTCAGAACACAGATCTGTATATTATTACTAATAACGGTATGAAATTAAATATGTCCTTTGTGAAATAAGCAGCAGGCCAAGCTATTCATCAAGATTGTAAAGTACAGATTTCAAAATGTAGAGATTCTGCCTTTGAACTGGGGGACAACATTCATTGTGTGAAAAAAACTACACACACATCTGTCAAAATCATGGAAACAGACACAGCACAAAATGAACAATGTGAAAAGGTTGAACTTGCCTTAGCTGCACTAAGTATTAAAGGTAGGGTAGGTAAGAATGGAGAAACCAGCTCGAGTGCGCTAGAATTTGAAAATACACAGCCGGAACAAATCTGCCCCTTCCTTCAGACTTCCTTACAGAGCCCCTCCTCCAACACACACAAACGCGCACATGACCAATGAGGGCACGAGATAAGTTTGTGCACATATGGAAGGCTGACAGGCAGGTAGGCCATCCAGTTACTTTAGCCAAATTGGAATATTTTAGCAATAGCACGTCCACATGCTAAACTCAGACAATAAACATAGTTATACCTGCTAAACATTGACATGATTGCAATGCATTGTGAGTGAGCATGATAGCATGTTCTCTATGTGGTACAGATACAGTGCATTATAAAGGAAAACATGTTCATTTAAAGGCCTGTGTTGTCTCTGAGCCTCACTTCACTTGACTTTGACTCTTGACCTGCTGCATGTGTGTTATTGTAGTAACTGCTGTCAACAATGACTTGGCCTGACTTTATCGAGATGTCAGAGCTGGAGAGCTAATCTCGGCCTGAGCTGCAGCACTTCATGCAAATCACCCCCCAGCATCAAGTTTCTCTTCTTTCCACTGGCTTATCCTGGAATAAAGCTGATGCAAGTGCTAAGGTGTTTTTGGTAAACAGAGCATTAGCTACAAGGACATCCTCTGAGGAGCAACAGGGAGGAGTTTACGTTGAGCCTTTGGCTCTATGTGAGCTGTGACGGCTTCTCAGTGATTAGAAACCAGATGAAGATGAACGAGACGATTTTCTGCAACAGGAATATCTCGTTCAAAGGTTTGGTCATTTCTTTCTGATTCTATAATGTATCCATGATTTGTTTCCTTGAATATTAAATCAGAAGTTGTACATGTACATTTCATAAAGTTTATTTGTGTCCGTCAACAAATATGTGACATCTTACATAAAAAGGTTATTTTCATATCATTTTACACATAGAGCCATTTGACCATGTAACATAAAGCAACAGTTTAAATGTTCTATTTATGAACACAAAACTTTTTGGACGCTGCATTCAAAAGTGATGTCATAGTCTCTATGGAAACGATCCCATTATGTGCTATACTGTATGTAATTATTAATGAATTGGTGCGATCCAAGCCATTGAAAAATGCTTATTTCCATCGTTTTACAGGCTAACAAAATATCTTTTGATGTAATCACAGTTCCTTATTAAGCATGTTAGTGTCAAACAGTGTCTGTAGGCTCCTGCCACTAATGCCACAGGGGGCAGGAGCTGAAGAGGCAACGCTTCTGTGAGCACTGAGAGGCAATAAAAAGAGGAAGACACAGGGGACAACAAATGTTCTGTCATCATTTTATTTTTTCGCTGATCCTCAGCAGGTGGGAGCACTATTTCTGCTGCAACCCAACTCCCCTCCATCTCCACCCCACAGACACATACGCACAATGACAAAATAACAGGGAGGCCTTATCTGCTTGAAATGCACTTTCTACTCTCACTGCTTTTTATAAATAGGTAGGTGACAGCTCAATGTGTCACCCCATAGTTCTCCTTATTCAAGTCAATGTGAACTATTTGAACCTGTGGGAATAAAAGAAGGAAAAGTGAACATCCGCTAAGGCCACATTAATCCCTGAGGCGCAGGCCGTTGATGCGTGATCTTCAAGTCTCTCTGTCCGTCCTCACCTGCTGCCGGAGTGATATTTGTTTTGTCAGTTGTCGCTCTATAATCCAGCTGAACCCATTGTCATGACCCAGCCAGCTCGGCAATGACCTTTCTGTAGTATCATTATAAACTGTTTTATAACATGACCCTAACAATGTTTGATCTTAAGAGACACAATGGCTACTATGAACACAATGTTTTAGGCACACATTTACATAGACTAAACAAGTGCGACTTTAAGGTAACTTTACTATTAATGCTATTTCATACTTATACTTCACTTTAATTCAGCTGCACATTTTGTAGTTTTACTTTTTAACAGATGTAATTACATTCATCATACTGTATACGATCCTGAGTATTTTGTCTTAGCATACTGTATTCTTTGGTATATCTATATTTTATGTAAATCATTTTCTATATCTTAATGTTATAAGATGTTTACCTTTTTTTCTTACTGTTTTATTTGTTTGTTTTTTCTTACAATGTATCTTCTTTAACTGTGTTTACTGTATGTATGCACCATATACACCAAATTCCTTGTATGTGTTAACCTACTTGGCAATCAACCTGTTTCTTTCTGATTCTGATTTATATGTATTTTTACAGAAGACTACAAAACTGCTTGAACAGTGGTTAGAATTAGCTCATTCTTGACTACAGTAAATGCTACATATGGATCTGTAAAACATTTTCAAATATATAGTTCCCACAGGGGCCAATACTTTTAATTAATTGATTATTTTATTGCTAAATGTACTTTAATAAAGGATCTGAATACCTTTTTAACTAATAATAATGATGTACTATTCTTAACATCTAACAAAGCATGTTGTTCATATACATTTTTCTTTTACCTTTCAAGCCTCTGCACCCCTCGCATGTTCCGTCCGGAACATGAACATAGCTCCACAGTGGCTCAGTGTTTGGACACGGGGAGCAGGGAGCAGCTGACACATGACTCCAGCCCAGTGGACTGCCATTACATCTCCCTGCCCGCCGCTCTGACCTTGACGCCGCCCTCAGAGATCCCAGCGGGGGGCAGAGGGTGCCCTGAGTGGCCAACATTTCTCAACTAATCGCACTTTCATCAGCTTGTACCGGGCTAAAGGGCACGAGGGCAGCGAGATAACTTTAGTATGGTTATTATTTTTATGTGTTTGGATGTAGACATTTCAATTGAGATGTCATATGCTCTATAACTATTCAGTTGTTTTTTACAGCTATATTTTCTTTTTATTCATGTGTTTTTACATGTTTTGTAGTAGCACAAGCAGAAGTGTCTGTTTATTTTGTGGTTGCCTATTTGGGAATATGTCTTTGTGTAAGTGAAAGGCTTTTTAATATATCATGTTTTTCAAAAATAATTGTGTTTTTCTTTATGTGCAAACAAATAAAAATGCAGCAATTCCTCAATCCAATATATTATGTTTTTCTCCTTCAACCTTAAACCCTGAAGCATCTGCATTAGCACATAGCGGGCTGGGCGAGGACAAGTCTATTTCAAATCAATAAAGCTATACACAGAATCGAATGCACACAAATAGCCTTGTGACACATTATAATTCATATCTAATTTCTAAATGTGTCCCAAACCTCACCCTAAATGTACAGCATGAGTGTTCAGAATTATAAGTCAAAGACTCCTGTGGTAACTTTAAATAAATAACATATAATATAAAGACATTTGCCATCATAAACACAACACTAAAGTTAAACACTTCTTCTTACACACAAAGACACATGCACAGAGCCACGGCTGTTAAAGTGCTCACATGTAATACTGACTTTGTCCACACGACAGCAGCACTTTACACAGCAATACTCTGCTGGTGTGCAGAAAAATCTGAATAGAAAAGAAAATGATGTAATATTTCAGGGCAAAATATGAAAATAACAGCGTAATCTTGTGTAAAAGAGATTGGTAAACCATGTATGGATTAAAATAAATCATACGGTGACCTCGGTGTAGAGTTAGGGTGTGGTAGCATGCTGTGACAGCGTCTCAATCATCCTTAAGTCTTTGTTCCTGCAGTGCAGAGAGCGTCCAGCAGGGGGCAGCAGAGCCTCACATCACAGACCCCCGAGTGCAGCCACCGGGGTCAAGCTTTTTATTTATTTTGTATTTAACCTTTATTTAACCAGATAAAAAGCATTGAGATAAAATATCATTTACAATACTGACCTTGCCAAGAAGGCAGCAACGTTACACATAACAAAAACATGCAAAAATACAGAGAACACAACTAAGAAAACAAAAGACGAAAAAGCAGTCAGCTGGCGGGAGTAAGTACAGGACTGTGAAATGCGACTTTCAAAATAAAAGACAAGATGCATTGGCTATAATCCCTGAAAACAAACTATTGCAGTCAAAAGTTGTTGAAGAGCAACATTCATCACATAAAAAGACATGGATGTATGGATCCATAATAAATTATGCAGACCCTGTTGCAAATGTGTTCAGAAAAAATATACTGGTAATTTCCTGATGTGTTTCTAATAAAACTACTCCTCAGGGAACAAATCACATTCCTTACATTTCTACATTACATTTTTATTAGAAATATTATACAGGTTTGCTCCTTTATTTACATTATCAGCTGGATTCTCTTGCACTATGTTATTGTATTTCTGTTCTGCTCTATTTTTTTAAATTATGTAATTATCTTATATATATATTTATGTTGCATTATTGAAGGAGCATGGAATTTAAGATTTTCATTGCCATAACTATACTACTGTTCATATGACAATTAAGACTTTAAATCTTGCTGTGGATGCTAACCAAGCCCTCAGGAAGTGCGCCGGACTCTGAGGAAAATATTCGTTGTGGCCAAACGGCGGTACTACACTTCCATATCAGTCGCTGGGCCCGGAAATACTTTTTCCCATTGACTAACATTGGGAAAGAGACGTCTGTAAATCGTATAGCCCTTATTAAAAACATTCGGTCCTCAAGTTGTAAAATGTGCGGATCTAACCCGCGGGACCGCGCCGCCCTGCACGTTCATGTGACGTGTTCACATGGATGTAAGAACTGGATACAGCGTGGGAGGCGGGGCCTCATTCATTCCTATGAGAGTTGCTCATTGGCGCATGAAGACAAAATGGCCCAACTTTTGAGAGAGCGAAACGTCACGAAAGTATTCATATAATCCGTTCTTATTGTGCATCCATGGGTAAAGGTAAAACTCATATAGTAGGCTACTGAACACGTTACATGAACGTGCCGGGCGGCGCGGTCCCGTGGGTTGGATGCGCGTTCATAATGCAGAGGAAAATAACTCTCAGAATAACGTTATTAGCACATTTTACAACATAAGGACTGAATGTTTTTAATAAGGGCTATACAAATGTTCATACTGGGTAGTTTATTTAGTTTTTAAAAAAGTATCCAACGATTTACAGACGTCTCTTTCCCAACGTTAATCAATGGGAAAAAGTATTTCCGGGCCCAGCGACTGATACGGAAGTGTAGTACTGCCGTTTGGCCACAACGAATATTTTCCTCAATGTCCGGCGCACTTCCTGGGGGCTTGGTTCAGTACTACATGCGTTTTACCTTTACCCAGAGCCGTATAATAGAAGAGTTACGACAACGGAAGTCCAAAAACGGTTATCGTCACGTGGTTCATGTAGACGAGGATCGTTCCCCGGAAGTTCATGGCGGGCAATGTGAATGCACTGATAACAGGAGATAGAACTACGATTTTTGGTAATTATCAGTGAATAAAGGTTTTGATTTGCAATATTTATACAACAAATCGATATGTGTATGTATTTACATCAATATGTTTTAAAAAATAAAATAGAATTTGCTAATATTAAGTGATAATATTAGGATTAGTGTGAACAACTAGTTTACATGGTAGGCTAACAGTGCCTTGGTTAAAGAGCCTGTTGCTGTTTATTTATAGCTTTGAATTCTTTAAAACCAATATTATCTTCTTAAACCTGTATGGTAGTCAGGAGCATCACTTTCTAATGTTTATTGATATATTTAGAGGGAGGGGATCTAAAGTAATGCTTTAAAATTCAGATTAGATTAATGTCTACCATTTTCTTAAATTCATGGTAGTTTCAATAATCCCATGGTAATTGAGGACACAAGTTATCTAAATGACTAATGTCATCTTTATGGCTTTCAGAAAGGACAGGAGACCGACAGGTGACTATCAAAGGACTAGCAGCAGCAGCATGATGATGATGATGTTAAATGTGTTGTTTTAGGAACATCCATTGCAAATACATGGAATTCAATAAACATTGAATAGCATATCATGCAGTTTGTCTGTGCCTTTTCCTCCGTGTTGTCCTGGTTTGCTGTGCTGCCTCCCAGTCGCCACCATGGTTTGCTGTGCTGCCTGGGGATGCTCCAATCGCTCAGAGAAAGGAGTACGAATGTACGGCTTCCCCACTGACACAGAGCGGAGGAAAAAATGGCTGGCTCAAGTCAGCAGGAGCAATTTCACGACCAACAGCAAAAAAATATGTGATTTATATACAAACACTGCATTTGCACTTTTTCACAAAACGAAAACCACACCATTGGGAAAGCTTAATGTTTTGTTTAATACAAAAAACAGGGAAAGGCTTG
This sequence comes from Gymnodraco acuticeps, assembly GCF_902827175.1. Lineage (NCBI taxonomy): Eukaryota > Metazoa > Chordata > Actinopteri > Perciformes > Bathydraconidae > Gymnodraco > Gymnodraco acuticeps. Next base: position 785,774 of record NW_022990225.1, on the reverse strand, counting down.
AAAAACACAGAGTTGAGACTCAGGGTGAGGGTCTCAGTGCAGGTATTCAGGCTCCATTGAATCCCCCTCTGGTTCTTGTGCTGAAAGAGGGCTAAACAGACAGGAGAAAGGGTTATACACACCTATATAGCACACCTATTGGATGGGAAATTGCCTTGGGGAGATAAGGTGTGGTCTTTGTTCCCAACTGAAGTTATGGAACTTTATTATTTGTGAATTTAATAAAGTATGACAAATGGCATCAGTAACATATGTGATATGAATTTCTATAAAGTTGTCTCACATTCTTGGTCATATTTTATATACAGTATGTAATGAGTATAACATGTCCAGTAAGTATAAAGTGTTTCCTAATACTGTGTATTCAACCACTATGGAATATGTATGTGGGCAGACAAGATTCAGACACAGTTGTTCTGTGTGTGAAGTAACCTCAAGTCACTCCGCAGGCACATTTTGATGCAGACCAGTTTGTCAAGACAAAAAAGGGCAAGACTAGGCTGAGAGCAGAGGCTATACCCACCATCTTCGTGCATCGCCCTGTGGTCAAAAAGAGAAGGGCCCCTGCACCACGATTCACCCCGGGACCTGTATCTACAAAGCCCATAGCTCATGATCACAGCTATAGTGTGAAAGGTGACACAGGTATAATAAGTATGAACTCTTAGTAACAAAAGTAATATTTCTTATTTTTAAGTGGTATAATATTTTAAATGTTCGAACATTTACAGTGCCATGTCTTTTACTTACATTAGTCTCAAAGATTGAGGGAAGAAGGGATGAGGAGACTGAGAGAAAGGAAAGTGAGGGTGAAGAAAGAGAGGACATGGCTAGTGAGGAGAGACAGGGAGGGCGGACACCACCCACTCAGCCAGCAGCCAGTCAGCATACGAGGGAACCAGCAGCCAGTCAGCATACGAGGGAACCAGCAGCCATTCAAACAGATCTATTACAACAATTAAAGAGAAAATTAAAGAGCCAAGAAGGAATCACCAAAAAAGCAAAGGCTGCACTAAGAAAAATCAGGAAGGAAAATGCAGCTCTCAAGAAAACAATGAAAATTAGGGACAAGAAATATAAGAAAACGTTTTCAAAAGACCAACTGAAGGCATTAGGCAGACTCACCACAAAGGGGATGAAATGGAGCAATGAGACAATTAAGAAGGCTTTAAAAATTCGCTTTGCGAGCGGACCAACGGGTTACAAAACTCTGCAGGAATTGAAGATTCCCCTTCCAGGAATAAGGACACTGCAAAGAAGGATGCAATGTGTTAAGTTTGAGCCTGGTGTGTTGACAGAGGTCTTTGATTTCCTAAAATTGAAGGCAGATAAATTGACAGACCTTGAAAGGGAGTGTGTGTTGACCTTGGATGAAATGGCAATCACACCAAGTGTGGAGTTAGACATGATTACAGGCAAACTGTACGGTGATGTGACTTTACCAGGTCACACAGGGGTGGCAACACATGCTTGTGTGTTTATGTTGGCTGGAAACACAACACGGTGGAAGCAAGTAGTGGCATATCATTACACTGGCAATTCTACCAATGGAGCAGAGTACAGGCCAATCATTATTGAGATAATACAGAGGGCAGCATCCATAGGGCTACATGTGCTTGATGTCACCACCGACATGGGTAGCCCTAACCGAGCCATGTGGAAATCCTTTGGGGTGGACCAAAATAAAACATCGGTGCCACATCCAGCAAAACCAGACAGGCAGCTCTATTTCATGCCCGATGTCCCACATCTGGTAACAAATTTAAAAAGTGCCCTTGTCCGTGGGCAGGTCTTCATAATTCCTGAGGATGTTGTTAACAGAGAGAACCTCCCCTCTAACGAGGTTTCTGTGGTCCCCATTAAGGACTTATTGACCTTTCAGGAAGGGATGGCCTTAAAAATAGCTCCCCATCTTTCAGCTGCAGCCATCGAGCCAAGTCACTTTGATAAGATGAAGGTTGGTCTTGCTCTAAATGTGTTCAGTAAGGCTACAAGTGCTGGGCTGAAATACATGGTGCAGCAAGAAAACCGCCCTCTGTCATACCTGACGACAGCGTGGTTCCTGGAGCAGGTTGATCGTTGGTTTGATCTGATGTCATCTCGCCATCCAATTACAGCCCTGAGCAGGCTCAAGATGGAGGAGTACCAAAAGGCCATCACCTTCCCCCAGAACATCGTCCATCTGTTTCGTGGGATAAAGATAGGTCAAAAGGGAGGTTGGAAGCCTGTTCAAACAGGGGTGATAATGGCAACAACATCAATTTTGGCCATACAAGAGGAGATGCTTACACAAGGACACAGGTTTGTGTTAACGTCAAGGTTCACACAAGACTGCCTTGAAAATACATTCAGCTGTGTGAGGTCTAAAAATCCTGTCCCAACTCCAGTGGAATTCCATCATGCACTGAGAATCATATCTGTGGGGCAGTTCCTCACCACCATCAGCTCTGGGAGCTACCAGGAAGACCACAGTAGCTTTTTGGCAGACTTCCTGGACACAGGGGAGCCAAAAATCACTCCATCAGTCAGAGTGGAACAGCTGATGGCGCTGAACAGAGCAGCAGCACCTGACCTCACAAAAACTGAGAAATGTATTCTCTTCCATCTTGCAGGCTACATCGTCCACAAAATCATCAAGTTTGCCAGCATCTGTGAAAAATGCAAATTGCAACAGAGCACCATGATGAGAGTCCTTCTGGTGACAACAGCTTGTTAGTGGACTTGAAAGACTTTAAGGCAGGTGCTCTTTGTCGTCCCTCCCAAGAAGCCTTTGACTTCATTCACCAAATTGAGGAACTATTTAGGACCAAGACTGGTTCCTCCCTCATGCAGCTCCCCAACGCAGTGGGTGTCTTGGAGAAAGAAGCTCAGGCCCTCTCCAGCAGGCTTCCGTCATGCTGTGGAGTACAACAAAAACTCGTAAAAAGATTTATACGGCTGAGGCTGAGAATTGAGGCAAAACAAATCAGAAATGACAGGAAAAAAATAAAATTAAAAGATGGCCATTTTGGAAGCAAGAGCCAATCCAAAAAGGTGAAAAGGAACAACAGCAGCCAAGCTACCACATCCAGCAACCCCCAAACAGATCCACAGCTGCAATCATTTCCATTAGCCGTTGCAATGGAAATATTTGGACTAAACATTGCTCTTCCACCTGCCAGCACCCAGCTAACATCACTGCCCCTCCACCCGTAACATCACTACCCCTCCACCTGCCAACATCACTGCCCTCTACCTGCCAGCACCCAGCCAGAGGAGAGCAAACAACAAAAACAAGCAAGGTGTCCCGTCATGTACCTGGAAGTTTGGGTTGGCAAAATGGAGTAAGAGAGGGACTTGAAAAACCTTGGTGGCTCTCTACTCCTGTTGTTACAGTTGTCTTGGTTACAGCTCTCACGTGTTTTTTTGTTGCCATTTCCACATCTTTAGAAAATATGAAATAAAAAATTGAAGTGAAATCAACCTCTTCTCTGGAGAACAAACTTTGATTTCTCTGTCTTGTGAGTTTGCAGTATTGCTCCTCCACCTGTAACATCACTGCCCCTCCACCTGCCATACAGTAGGTTACTAACAAGATTACTTATATAATACAGTGATAGAATACATGTTTAGTATGCTTACTTATATAAAACAGTAGTATTAAACTTACCTTGTGTTTTCACACTCACTTAAGTCCCTCTCCCTTTGCCATCAATCCAAAATCAGCTGAGCTGCAACATTATACAGGCAGGTAATAATCAACATAATCACAAGGACACAATATGGCTCTGCTAAAAACACTCACTCTTACACGCACCAAAGTTATATTTATCTAATATTTAACTCCCTCCACCCCCGCATACAATCCCGTTTAGAAGCCCCTCTTCTCTAATTCAACAACGTTGGACCAAATGACATTAAGAGAACGGAATTTACAATTAAAAGGTTGTTCAACGTCTGTTGCTAACTTGCTTCGGTATCCTATCTTGATCTGTTATCTGTAAACGTTCCCTAAATCTACTGATTTAGGGATAATCCACTGACATCCTTTAATACACATGTTAATTTGAATCAGATGTACTGATAATATCCGCAATATAAATCTTTAAACTTATTCTTACCTTTAAAAGTCCGTCACGAACGGTTATTATGCTGCAACTCTACCGCTCTGCTAGCCTTGGCGCTAACTTCCGGGGAACGAATGAGAGGCTCCACGATCCGCCATTGCTGTAAAAAAGTGGTCCATTGGAGTGAACGGAGATGTCATAACTCTTCTATTATACGGCTCTGCCTTTACCCATGGATGCACATGATGCTAACACATACCCTAGCATTTTAGCATTGTATGTAACCACAGTTACCACACTGTGCATTTTTGAATGCTGCTTATATTAATGTTAATGAATTAGCTCGACACAGTAAAAGAAAAGTCAGCTGGAGACATTTTCCACCAAGAATCGTGTTGTGCATGATTTTATTTTGAAGCCACGACTTCCGGTCTCACTAGTGCAGTCTCAGGGGAGTTTGACGCGCCTTCAGCAGCACAAGCAGCACTTTGTCTCCGCGGAGGGGGGTGTTGACAGGAGGAGACCGAGGGGGAGGTGAAGGTGGACTCAATTGGACTGGCCCGGTTCACTTTGCACCGCAGAGCCCGAAGAAGGACGCGGACAGCGGAGGCCAGAGAAGAGGAGCGGAGGGCGGGAGAAAAGGGGATCAACGTGAACCGATACATCGGGGTACCCCTCTTTCGGATTGGGATACGAAGGGACACCGGGGCGGGGAGGAGGGGGCCCGCATGATTCCTCACAATCAGGCTGTGATGATGGTGGTGATGCACCGGGAGCAGAGCGGAGGATTCCTGCAGAGCCCGACACACTGCACCACAACCCCGCACCCGAGTGTGAGCTGCTGCAGGGTCAGGCGCTTCTGTTTCTCCCCATCTGAGCCCCACCAACAAAAACACGGATTTTCAGACACAAGCTTCACACAAACAACCGGGTAACAGACTACCAGATTCCATTCAGCCTTCACCGTGTCTGGGGCGGAGATTTTGAGAAAGGGAAAGCTTTACTGCACCGGTGTGGGGTGCATGCTCCGGTTGTTTTGCGCTAAGACAAGAGGGGGAAACATGTTGGTTCGATGCTACCGAGGCAAGCTGTCGGTGTGGGCCGCTCTGTGCGTGCTGGTGCTCTGCTGGTTCTACATCTTCCCCGTCTACAGACTCCCCCGCGATAAGGACATCGTGGAGGAGGTGCTGAGGCAGGGGGAGGCATGGCAGAAGAACCAGACGGGCATCGATCACTACAGGTTCGTACCAGGTCTCACATTTCTCTCCATGGTTTAAAGCAGATTCTACTAGGTCCCTGTGTTTTTTTAAAAGAGAACAAGAAGGTCGGTAGAGATGTTCCTTTGTGTTTTTGATTTTGCATAGTAAAGGACACATAAAAGAATATTAAGCAGCAACATATCACCAGGGGTTCTTAGGAATAATTTAGTCTGTGACCTCCTTTCTTTCTATTTCCCTGAACATATGGGCATGTCATTATGTTGACACTGTCCCACAAAAAAGTATTTTAGAATTGCTTAAAATGCTCAAATCAATAATAACAACTGTAATTATACCAAAAACACACAAACAATTTTAAATCTGTCAAATGTTGTAAGAAATCTAACAGGAAAATAACAGTAATAGCCTACCTCAGGGGATACAAACATATCATCCAGACTCTTGCTTTAGTACCACAGACTTACTTAGAGCGATACTGTTTAATACACTTGATCAACAGAGCATGTTATTCCCTCTGTGGGAATACATCTTATTCCGCTGAGAATTGACAATTCTCCAATGGCAAAGCCGATTAGGTTAATCAGGAAAGGTGACACCTGCTGATGCTCACTTGGAGCTGTGCATTAATAAGTAACAGGAAGGTTTTGTCCAGTGGGTTTTTTAATTTGAACAACAACATAGTGTATAAGCTAAGACAGTCCCAAGTTTTTCATTTAATGAGCCTTTTATTGATATTCTTGATAATAATCTAAAATATGTGATAACTTCATGTGATGTACAGGCCTTAACCTTACAAAAGAGTTCCTTGTCCTGTCATATTAACACTAGGGCTGTCAGTCGATTAAAATATTTAATCGCGATTAATCGCATGATTGTCCATAGTTAATCGCGATTAATCGCAAATTAATCGCACATTTTTGATCTGTTCTAAATGTACCTTAGAGTAATATTTTTCAAGTTTTTAATACTCTTATCAACATATGAGTGGACAAATATGCTTTATGCTAATGTTTATTATCATTTGAACAATGACAAATATTCTCATGAATATTAAACACAACAACCTCTGAACATTATAAATATTCGCCTCAATTCTATGGGCTCAGAACAGACTCATAATACACACATGCACACAGAAGGATTCAAACTTGTATTTCCGGCTCCATACTTGTGTTTTTCAATGCACACACAAATGTATTCCGTTTCATATACATGTAAATAAAATCCAAATACAGAAAAAAGTTGTACATATGTATTTTTGATCCTCACTTATTAGTTTCCTGTTTAAATCCCCTGAACCTGCAAACACAAACAGCTTTCTGTGCGCGGATCGCTTTGCATTCGTGTGTGGGTTTTTTGAGACTCCCCTGACGGTCAGCCGATTCGTACTTGTAATTTTTTCTATCTATAGCCAATCAGATGTCTCCTTCATTCTAAGCCAATCACATGAGCGCGCCCCCACGAGGGTAAGATTACTTCATATACGCATTTTGCGCAGTCCGGTCAGCTCGCTAAACAGAAGGCTGAGCATCAGGTGATCATGCAGAGCAGCGTGTCTCCATCAGACTCAGCAGCTGATCTGATCTCTCTCTTGCGTCCGGTTATACTTCACTCGCGTTTATGTCCATATCGATCAGATCCAGCTCTCCTGATCGGCCTTTATAGAGAGCACCGATCAAACTATTAAGAGTGAATATCGGCCGATAATGACCGGCGGGGCTCCCCCCCGAGGTCACTGTCTAGCACTGGCTTCGTAGTGCACTGATCGATTAGGCTAAGCTAACCTGTAGCTGCTCCCTCCACACTCACAACAACTTCATACAGACATAAATAAAGCAGCTGTATTCGCAATCGCCATACAGGAAACACACATTTAAAACGGTTTTGCCTGCCGTTTTTGTGTACACAAGCATTCATCAATGGTTTGGAAAGTGGCGCTGTACCTTAATAATATAAAGGCTTGTATTTGCGTGCATTTCCTGTTCGGAAAGTGGCGCTGTACTGAGAATGGAGGGTGTCCTGAGATTAGCGCCTGCAGGCAGGCTCCATGGAGCTGTCAGCTCCGGACTGCGCAAAATGCGTACATGAAGCGCTACGTCATGAACGCAAGAAATCTACCCTCGTGGGGGCGCGCTCATATGATTGGCTTAGAATGAGGGAGACATCTGATTGGCTATAGATAGAAATAATTACAAGTACGAATCGGCTGACCGTCAGGGGAGTCTCAAAAAACCCACACACGAATGCACAGCGATCCGTGCACAGAAAGCTGTTTGTGTTTGCAGGTTCAGGGGATTTAAACGGAAAACAAATATGTGAGGATCAAAAATACACATGTAAAACTTTTTTCTGTATTTGGATTTTATTTACATTTATATGAAACGGAATACATTTGTGTGTGCATTGAAAAACACAAGTGTGGATCCGGAAATACAAGTGTGAATCCTTCTGTGTGTATGTGTGTATTATGAGACTGTTCTGAGCCCATACTATTCAACCTGGAACCTCTCATACAATAATACAATACAAATGGTGTGTTGTTGTGTGTGTGTGGTGTGTGTGTGTGTGTGTGTGTGTGTGTGTGTGTGTGTGTGTGTGTGTGTGTGTGTGTGTGTGTGTGTGTGTGTGTGTGTGTGTGTGTGTGTGTGTGTGTGTGTGTGTGTGTGTGTGTGTGTGTGTGTGTGTGTGTGTGTGTGTGTGTGTGGGTGTGTGGTGTGTGTGTGTGTGTGTGTGTGTGTGTGTGTGTGTGTGTGTGTGTGTGTGTGTGTGTGTGTGTGTGTGTGTGTGTGTGTGTGTGTGTGTGTGTGTGTGTGTGTGTGTGTGTGTGTGTGTGTGTGTGTGTGTGTGTGTGTGTGTGTGCGCGCACACGTTGGAGCTATGTGCAACTCAAGGCATATGCTCGAACGGGAGCTGCCTGGACGCTGCAATCATGTTGCACACTATCCGTGCTGAGTGTGCTTACTTTTCATACAATGTCCCACTGTCTGGCTTCCTGCATAAAGTCAAGTGCTCGGCGCAGTTGTGGCGAAATGTCGCTCCTCAGTTTTCATTTAAACAGCTCCTTATATCCGTTAGCGCAGCTAGCTAGCACCAGATGCTAACAACAACAATGCACGTAAGGTCTCTCTCTTGCTCGCTCGGGCCACACATACACACACCCTCCCGGTCCTCCCAATAGCCAGTCGGGGCCTGCCGGTGAGCGTGGAAGTGTGGTCTGTCACAAGCGGGCGGCAGGAGCGGGGCTGTCAGCATCAGCTTGTAGATGGTATTTTAAACTCGATGCGCTCTGAAACTACGGGGCGGCCGAGGAAAAAAAATACACATGCGTTAATCGCGTTAAAATAATTAGTGGCGTTAATTTTTTTTATTAACGCGTTAACTTGACAGCCCTAATTAACACACATCTTACTCAGTCTCCAGGCAAATAATTAAGCAATTGTTATAGCCTGCCTTTCATCAGAATCCCAGCAGCCCTGTTGAATCCAATTTGTGTCACAGATCATTACAGAGACCCGACTCATTATTCCCCACATCCTCTCTGTACAGGAAGCTGCTGACGGAGTGCTGCGAGCCGCGGAAGATGTTTGCGGTGACCAAGGAGAACTCGCCGATGGGCAAAGTCCTGTGGTACGATGGAGAGTTCTACCACTCGCGCACTGTCAACAATGAGACCTACCCCCTCTTTGTGCAGGTATGTAGTCTTCAGAAACACGAACGGCCCCGTCCACACGGCGGTGTGCGTTGAAGCTTCAACGCTTCTGCCCATTCACTTTGAATGGGGTGACGTCACGCTTTACCGAACTGCATTGTGGTTCCGTTGCTTCGCGTTGCTCGCTTCAAAAGTTGAGCAATGTTCAACTTTTGAAGCTTCGACGGAAGCGTCAGCTAATCAAATCAAATGCCATTACAAGCTCTAGCCAATCAAACCGCGTGCTTGTGTGTCCGGGGCGGGAGATTCATGTGATTGGTTGTTGGTCGAGTTTCAGACACGCCCGCCGGCAAGCTTCAACGCACACCGCCGTGTGGACGCTGCGTAAAGGAATAACAGGGTGCCACAAAACACATTCAGGCTGCAGGCAGGAAGCTGTGTTCTTGAAAAGCAAATAAGAACAGATGAAGTGATTTGATTATTCACACACTCGGCACAATACGACTGAGTGTGGGACTGTGGTTTTTAAAGGTCACCTATTATGCAAAATCCACTTTTTCATGTCTTTTATACATAAACATGTGTCCCCTCTGTGTAAAGAGATTCTGAAAGTTTCAGGAAAAAAGATTCTCTCTCTTTTTGTCCTGATCCATTTATATAAAAACCTGTCTGAAAATGAGCTGATCCGATTTTGGCCACTTTATGATGTCATAACGATTTTTTGGCTCGTGTAACCATTAGCCAATCACCAACCAAGGTAACCCCCCCCACACCTTATCACCTGAATCTCCTCCTAGAGCACCATTGTGTGCACATTGTGTTCTTTTTAACCAAATATCTCTCAGAGGGACGTGGGGAGTGGCACTTTTGAAACAGGGCTGAGACAGAGGGGATTATGGGATGCTACAATTATCTGTTTGGTATTTCAGCCAAACAGTTCAGAGACATGTTTTGTATCTGACACCTATATTGATGAACAACAGTATAATATGGAACCTTTAACATGTTTTTTTGGTGATCCATAATGGGGGCGGGGGTGGAGGACTGACATCCTCAGAAGGAGAGAGGATTACTGGTTCGAAGCTCTGCCATGTGAGGGGAGTTAACAATAAAATGTGGAGGCTGATTAGAGAAACAAACACAGCATCAGTTAAAAAGCAGAAATGAAAGATACTCTATCCATTTCAATTAATCACCACGATAAGCATCTAACACATCTTGTTTCTATAACGACCAGACATGATACAGCTGGAAAATTGCAGATAAGGCTAAATGTGAAGTGTTTTCTCTCCTGCTCTGTGTTCTCAAGAGGATATGTCCTGTGTTGTTTCCACTTCGGCCTAATCTAAGATGGAGATATGTTTATGCATGGGTAAAACTGTAGCGGTATGCAAAACTGGACCTTAAGTGTGTATTTCTGATTGTATACAGATAAGGGCTATTTTTTACTAGGGCTGTGCAATTCATCGTATTTTAATCTCGTTTACGATTTTGGCTTGCAACGATTATGAAAACAACGTAATCGAAAAAAAACGATTATTTTTCTGCATGCCCTTTCGCAATGATGCTCTCAATTTGTCTTGCGTTAATACATCCTGCGTTATACATCCTGTTATATAAGCCCTCTCAGCCAGGTTGTGTTGTGACTTGCAGTCTGTTTAATAAATCAATAAAAACCATAGACTGTATATATAAAATATAAACACGTTACAAGGGAAGCTTTAATTGCCGTGTCTTTACTCTCCGGTCTCTAGCGTTCAGTCAACTTTCACTAACCTCGTCAAGCCGGAGCCTCTTAACTACTTCCGGTTTCCAGATAAGGGGTTACCAAAATAAGAGAACTCTAGGGACGTCAGGAGCCGTCCCTAGAGGGGGGGGTACTGTAACATCCCGTCATGTCTGCTAAATCATTCATGTCATGTTAATCAGGTTCATGTTATTGTTTCACGTTTAGTTCATAGCCCAGGTTAGATTTATGTTTAGTCAAGTCTTTTTGTTCACCTGTCTAGTCCTGTCATTGCACTTCCTGTTTTAATTTGTACTTACCTCTCTCATTTCAGCCCCCATTACTTCCTCCCTTTGTGTGTGTTCCCGCCATCGTCAGCGTCTGCTGCTGTTTCCACCTGTTCCCACTTACCTCATGTATAAATAGTCCTGTCTCCCTTTGTCCTGTGCCAGTTCGTCTTGTGCCTTGTGCCATTAAGACCCCGGCCACACGAGGACGAAAACGGCTAAACGCATAGGATTAACGCAAACGCAATCGCAAACAAGCTTCCGTCCACACGCAATAGTTATCCGGATAGTGTCTGCCCACACGAGACCGCTCCGTTTAGCTCCAACCGCTGGAGAAGCTGCAGTACATATGCAGGAGCCTGTACGTGGCGCTGTAACTTCCTTCACAAAAGCAGCGAAGAAGCATGGTTGTCATGGTTGCCCTTCTGTTTATTCTCCGCGGTGGGGGCAGAGGGAACCGGGCAGAGTTTTTCGCCAGTCAACGTGTATTAAAGTTTAAATCTTCCGACAAAATTATAAAAGTGCCGGTCAAAGGTCTTCTTTGTTATTTATTGAGCTTTAAAACAAATGAATAATGACTCTATATAATATAATAATAAAAATACACGGAGCCTCTCTTTTTCCTCCCTCTCTTCGGACAGCGCCAGTATCTGTTTCATGTAGCAGCTGATCCAGTAATGAGTGACCCGGCCGACAGTAAAAATAAACATATTTATATCTAGTTTAGGTAGTTTGAGAGGTGTCTCCGTCCTGTCAGATTAGACTTCACTCGCGTTTATGTCCATATCGAGAGAAAGATAAATAATCTGAATTCAGTGTGCAGTTTACTTTGACGCGGGGGTGAGCAGCAGAGGTGGGGAGAGGCGGGGCTATTGCGCAATCAATCATTAGCAGAAAATGATCGCTGAAGCTGCAGTACATATCCACAAAAGCAGCGAGTAAGATCCCACCCGGATGTGTAAGTCTGCTGTAGATGTTGCACAAAGAACTGTAGCATGGTCAGTAGCGTCCGGAGCACGATAGCAACTCTGCGATCCGCCATTGTTGTTGTTGTTGGTGGCGAAACACATCAGCAATGGCACGGGGTACGCGGAGGTGAGCAGCAGAGGTGGGGAGAGGCGGGGCTATTGTGCAATCATTATCAGAAAATGATCGTATAGGGCGCACACACGGAGCTGTTTGACCCCCCAGAGCGTTGCGTATGCCGTTCTATCCACCTTGGGACCCATTATCGTTTCCTCAGTCGTTTAGTGCCGTATGCGGTCGTCCTCGTGTGGCCGAATGGTCTATATGACACTAAACAGTAACGCAAACGGACGTTTTTGTCCTCGTGTGGCCGGGGCATAAGAGAGCCAGCTTGTCACACCAAGAGTTTTTGTACTTTGTGATCAGAGTCAAGTTTATTTAGTTTGTAGTTTGCTTTGCTATGTTTTGCCTCTCAGGAGTGATTTTTTGTTTGAACTTTATACTTATTCAAAGTAAAGACCTTTTGAACAACAAACTTTCTTTTGAGTCGTGCGTTTGAGTCCAAGTGTCTGTCAAGGTTCCTAACAGAACGAACTGGCCACAAAATGGACTCAGCCGACTTCCTTTAACCTGTTAAACCCCAAGGTCCCCGTCGGCGGGGACCCTGTTTTTTTTTTCACGACACTGTGTCTCAGGGGATCTTAATATTTAAGAACCTATTAATGTGTTATACCAGATTAACGGAAATAATCTCAGCTAACTGACGATATAAACCATTTTTACCAAAACAAAACACAAGTCTCATAAGAAGCATCTAAATGACCCCTTAGCGAAACATGCTAACGGACATTGGCACAGAACTCAAGATAAAAGTACCCTTATTACTTATCGTAGCTACACATACAAGATATCCGATTAAAGCTGAGGTTCCACAGATTATTTAGGTATATAGTATCATCACTGAGTCATCCAAACTCGCGACAGGGGAAGCAAACACAGACATCACAACACGTACCTTTACGGAGCTTCTAGGGAGATCGTCTCACCGTAGCTGTCAATCTGATCAAAAGACGTGTTCAATGGCATTAAAACGAGAAAAAACGCGGCTGAATCGGTTAATCCATAGGTTTTTAACATCTCTGTATTAAAAAAAAATGATTTCATTTATAATCCATAATTCAATTTGTATGTAAAAATCGCAGAGCAAACGTTAGCTGCTAATGGTAGCCACCAGAGTGGCTGCTGCTTCCGGTCTTGGGTATGCAGCAGTCTAACACACACACATTACCAAATAAGGACTGGGTGGGAGTTCCCCTCGATTCCATTGGCTCTGACGGTCAGAAAGAGATGTCACATGTCAAAATCCAGCAAGGGGGGCCAGAGATATGGAAAATCCACCCAAATGGCCTTAGAAGAGGTTTTCTTTTGCTAAATCTGTCTAAAAAGGTCAAATATCACTTGTTTTGCATCAATCTTGATACAGGGTACTTATTATATGTTGTACTTTGGATTCCTAAAGCTTTTACTCTACTAACCCATCATCCAAGGTTAGTTTTCACTATAAGTACCAAATATTTTTTGGACGAACACTATAATTTACAGTTTTTTACCATGTTCAATCTGAATTTTCTTTAAAATAAAAAACATCTATATTTATTCTGACTTTTCTACATCCAACTCACAGGTTTATCATTGCTTTGAGAAAAAAGATTATTAATGTAACCCTTTTAGAAGGGAAGATATGGTCATTTGTTCTGGGAATGTCATTTTCGAGCCTGAAACCTGAAAAACAGGCTCGGGGTTTAACAGGTTAAGACCGATGTGTTAGCGCAGAAAGCTAAGCTAACCATCCATGCTGAACAGCTGTCTTCCATCAACCGAGGAATGATTGACCTCACTGATCGTCAGGTTGAATTCCAATCAGCTGTAACCAACCAAGTAAATCACCTGGCACTTCAGATGCAGCAAGTTCTCTCCCACCTCAAAGCCGGTTCCTCTGCACCTACTCCAGCAATGCCAGATCCACCGTCTGTTGTTGTTGTTTCGGATCACACCACCTCACCTGGATCGACGCTTCGTCTGGCTCCTCCGGAGAGGTTTTCCAGGGACTCTGGGAACTGTCGACCCTTCCTGGTACAGTGTGAACTACATTTTGCTCATAACCCTGCTGCCTTTGTTTCGGACCAGGCTAGAGTAGCTTTCATGTTGTCCCACATGTCTGGTAGAGCCGCTGCTTGGGCTACAGCCGAGTGGTCAAGAAACTCGCCCATATGTCAGTCACTGAACATGTTTACCCAGACCCTAAGCCGTGTGTTTGATCACTCATCACCTTCCAGAGAAGCCTCACGAGTCATTATGCAGATCAAACAGGGACAACAGAGAGTGACAGACTATGCAATATACTTTCGTACCCTAGCAGCAGACAGTGGATGGAACACCCCTGCTTTAATCGATGCCTTCATGAATGGTCTAAAAGACTCTATAAAGGACCAGTTAGCACCCCATGAACTACCCACAGATCTTGATTCCATCATTGCCATGGCAATTCACATTGATAACAGGCTTCATGAAAGGCAGGAGGAGAGAACCAGAACCAGTGCACGACCTCCGAGCCACATGGGGCGCTCACCTGCCTTTCGACACCCATGGAGCTCCAGTCCACCTTCATCAGCCTCGCCCAAGGAACCAGCGCCCTCTGCTGCACCGGAGGAACCCATGCAGCTGGGCAGAGCCAAGGTCTCTCCAGAATAAAGACGGCGCCGAGTCCAAAAAGGAAGCTGCTACTACTGTGGGCATCAGGGTCACGTGGTGTCTTCTTGCCCAGTAAAAGGAGAGGCTCATCGGCACGACGGAGGGCGCTGGTGAGCCAATTCTCTGCAACTGATTTCCCTCCACGTTCATTGACCATGGTAAATATTCAAGTGCTTGACCAAGACATTACTGTGGGGGCATTAGTCGATTCAGGTGCAGACGAAAGTCTGATGGACTGGAGTTTGGCAAAAAGACTATGCATCAAGACTGTTCCGTTGACTTCCCCTGTTACTGCCAGTGCCTTAGATGGCAAGTTATTATTTAAAATAACCCATGTATCTGAACCTGTCCAAATAACCATTGACAATACACACATAGAAGAAATGAAATTCCATTTATTTGACTCTGCACTACACCCCTTGATTTTGGGTTATCCATGGCTGATCAAACATAATCCGATCATTGACTGGCGATCAGGGAGGGTTAAGGACTGGGGCCCAGGCTGTAGGCTGACCTGTTCAGACCTTCCTAGGTTCTCCACAGAACATGAAAAGGAACAAGACAAACACACTCATAAGCCTGACTCCATTTCAGATTATCCCGACCTGACTAAAGTGCCCTTGTGTTATCAGGACTTAAAGGAAGCATTTAACAAGACTAGGGTCATGTCTCTACCTCCCCACCGACCGTATGACTGTCCCATTAACCTGTTGCCTGGTTCTCAGATCCCTAAAAGGAGACTTTACTCTCTCTCTGTACCGGAAAGGGAGGCTATGAAGTCCTATATTGACTCCTCTCTAAAGACTGGACACATCAGACCATCCTCCTCCCCAGCGGCCACTGGGTTTTTCTTTGTCGATAAGAAAGATGGCTCCCTCCGTCCATGCATTGACTATAGTCCCCTTAATGAAATAACAGTTACAAATAGATACCCACTCCCTCTCATGTCTTCAGCCTTTGAACTTTAGCAGGATGCAAAACTCTTCACCAAACTGGACTTGAGAAACGCTTACCATCTCATTAGGATACGAGAGGGGGATGAGTGGAATACCGGTTTTAACACTCCCAGTGGTCACTACGAGTACCTTGTCATGCCATTTGGATTATGCAATGCTCCGGCGGTTTTTCAGTCATTTGTCAACGATGTGCTGAGGGATTTTCTTAACAAGTTTGTATTCGTTTATCTCAATGACATCTTGATCTTCTCACCCGATGAGGAGACCCACACCCATCATGTCCGCCAGATACTGCAAAGCCTGATGGAGAATCAACTCTACTGCAAGGCTGAAAAGTGTGAGTTTCACGTTAAGACCGTCTCCTTCCTGGGGTACATCATCTCGGCCACCCAAATCCAGATGGATCCAGAGAAGATCAGTGCAGTGGCCAATTGGCCATCCCCCACCAACAGGAAGAAGGTGCAACAATTTTTGGGCTTTGCAAACTTTTACAGGAGGTTTATAAGAAACTTTAGTGGCATTGCAGCACCTTTACATGCTTTAACCTCTCCCCATGTCATGTTTGAGTGAAATATACAGGCGGATGAAGCATTCCAGAAGCTCAAGAAACTGTTCACGACTGCACCAATCCTCACAGTGGCCGACCCACAGAGACAATTCATCGTGGAGGTGGATGCCTCCAACGATGGCATTGGGGCGGTGCTGTCCCAAAGATCTGTCCAGGACAACAAGCTACACCCATGTGCGTTCCTTTCACGTAAGTTGACACCTGCAGAAAGGAACTATGATGTGGGGAACAAGGAGCTTTTAGCAGTTAAAACAGCTTTGGAGGAATGGCGTCATTGGTTGGAGGGGGTGTGAGCAACCATTTCTAGTTTGGACTGACCATAAGAACCTGGAGTACATTAAGAAGTCCAAAAGACTGAACTCACGCCAGGCTAGATGGTCATTGTTTTTCAATCGGTTTCATTTTGTATTGTCATACAGACCAGGCACACATAATGTTAAACCTGATGTATTGTCACGTTTGTACCATCCTGAACCTGTTGCCAAAGAGCCCGAGAGCATCCTTCCACCTAACCGTGTGGTTGGAGCAGTTTTATGGCCAATAGAATCAGTGGTGAAGCAGGCAAATGGTGAGACCCCGGCACCTAGTGGTTGCCCACGAAATAGGTTGTTTGTCCCTGTTTCCGTTCGATCACAGGTAATACACTGGGGTCACACGTCTGTGCTCACCTGTCATCCTGGAGTGAAACGCACAACCTTTATGATCCAGCAACGTTTCTGGTGGCCGGCTATGAGGAAGCAGGTGGCAGAATATGTTGTGGTCTGCACTGTCTGTGCCAGGAACAAGACCTCCACGGAAGCACAGATGGGGT
This sequence comes from Gymnodraco acuticeps, assembly GCF_902827175.1. Taxonomy (NCBI): domain Eukaryota; kingdom Metazoa; phylum Chordata; class Actinopteri; order Perciformes; family Bathydraconidae; genus Gymnodraco; species Gymnodraco acuticeps. The sequence goes on along the minus strand of NW_022990225.1, from coordinate 768,794 downwards.
TGCTGCAGCCACTTCCTGTTCCTCATCGGCCATGGTCCCACATCTCGATGGACTTTGTCACCGGACTACCAATAAGACGGTGGTGGACAGATTTAGTAAAATGAATACCTCATGTATAAATAGTCCTGTCTCCCTTTGTCCTGTGCCAGTTCATCTTGTGCCTTGTGCCATTAAGAGAGCCAGCTTATGAAGGTAGATATGGTGCAAAATGCGAGAGTGTAAAACCTGATGTGAGCACTTGCAGAAAAAAAAATCTGAGCTTGTGTGCATACATTTACATAAAATATCCACGTAACTGTGATCCAAATGTACACTTGTATAAAATATCCAGGTAACTGAACCAAATTTACACTTGTAAAAAATATCCACGTAACTGTGAACCAAATTTACACTTGTAAAAAATATCCACGTAACTGAACCAAATTTGAAGTCACAGAAGAAGAAAAAAGGTTTTGTAGCTTGTAGAAAAAAAATGAACTTAGTGATGAAATGTTCACTTGCAGAAAAATACATATTTTTTAAATATATTTTCCATTACAACTGCAACTTGGTTATTACAACCTCTCAAATCAGTCATTACAACTTGACGAATCTGCTCTGTGGCAGTATACATCGACGAATCTGCGGTCTTGACTTTTGCTACACTTCTTGCGATAAATGTGTCGCAAAAGTAATTTTCACCTGTAGATGTGGGGGGAGGGAGGGGGGTTGGAGCGAAGGGGCGGAGCTATCAGAATGACGAGGCTCGGGTCAGTCACAGTCACAGCCAGTCAGGTCGAACCGGATGACTGCGGGGCTAACGGTTCGCTAACGGTTCGTGTCGCTACCGCTGACATGGCGCGTCAATCAACGGTAAGTTTTGCCCACACAAGCTCAGATTTTTTTTCTGCAAGTGCTCACATCAGGTTTTACACGCTCTCGCATTTTGCACCATATTCATAATTAAGAGAGCCAGCGTGTCATGCCAAGAGTTTTTGTACTTTGTGATCATAGTCAAGTTTATTTAGTTTGTAGTTTGCTTTGCTATGTTTTGCCTCTCAGGAGTGATTTTTTGTTTGAACTTTATACTTATTCAAAGTAAAGACCTTTTGAACAACACACTTTCTTTTGTGTCTGTCAAGGTTCCTATCAATTACAGGTTGTGAGTGACATTAGTTATCATATTTATATATGTTTAGTAGGTTGTGGAAGTGCGCTCCAAAACATTTGTTTATCTTTTATTGGTATTTATTATTTTGATATTATTTATTTAAATGTGATATAAATGTATAATTTAACTTTTGTATTGGTTTTTCAGTTGAATTATACTTAAAGTTCAGGGTATTCATACTGTTCAAATTATCATTTTAATTTGTTTTAAAGTTCAATAAATGGATGTTTTCAAAGTCAATGAATAATCGTATTTAATAATCGTGATATCAATATTGACCAGAAATAATTGTGATTATGGTTTTTGCCATAATCGCACAGCCCTCATTTTTACATGTCTTTACATGCTGTGTGTGGGTGTGCATGTGGATGTAGGGTGTTTGTGCTGGGAAACAGGACAGAATGAGAAGCTCATAAGTGTTGCTGTGGTTTTTGTATCCAGGGGAAATACACATTTTAAAGGGTTAAAATCCTGAAAATGATTGAATGTTTGGTAGTTTTGAGTACGTTAGAAGTTGTTTAAGTGATTCATGAAAAAAAGAAAAAAGAAGTAGAAAAAGATATTGATGTATGATGATTTAATAACAGTTGTTTTGGGCGTGTACATTTTTGCCACAAAGGTGTCCAGAGGTAGTATCTGATACTGCGTAAACAATAATAATGCAGTCAAATCAATTTTGTTGCTAATCTTTGACACATCCAAGACTCTAATAACCACCAAAGTTCCATCCCTCTACTAATTATTATATTGACATTTTTTCATTTTTGTGTTTGTTTGTCATAAATAATGAGATAATTCAAATAATGAAACAGGCATTTAAAGGGTTAAAATCCAGAAGATTATGGAATGTTTGGTAGTTTTGAGTATGTTAGAAGTTGTTTAAGTGATTCATGAAGAAAAAAAAGTAGAAAAGAATATTGATGAATGATGATTTAATAGCAGTTTTTTGGGGCTTGTACATTTTTGCCACGAAGGTGTCGAAAGGAAGAACATTTGAGGAGGGCACAGGGGTTAAAGTTCAATAAATGGATGTTTTCAAATTCAATGAATAATTTAATAATCGTGATATCAATATTGACCAGTTAAAATCGTGATTATGATTTTTGCCATAATCGCACAGCCCTAATTTTTACATGTCTTTACATGCTGTGTGTGGGTGTGCATGTGGATGTAGGGTGTTTGTGCCGGGAAACAGGACAGAATGAGAAGCTCATAATTACTGTTGCCGTGGTTTTTGTATCCAGGAGCAATACATCTCACTAATAAAGAAGATTGGATCCCCATTTCTGATGCAGTTTAATATCCTGGTTGGTAAATGCGATGAATTTGTGACCCTAATTTGCAAGCGAGAGCCGGGCATGTTAATTCATGAGGGGTGGGGGAGTTGAGGGCCAATAAATAAAGAAATGAGAATATGAAGCGAGAGTGGGCGGGCTGAACCACAGTGAGCACAGGAGGTTTTAAACCAAAAGTTGTTGTATTGCTTGTATGTGTTTATAAGTGAAATACACAGTTTTATCTCAATTAGAGCTTACATGTTCAATTAAATGTAAAGGAGAAGAAAAGGAACACATTTATCACCAATTTGCATTTTCGTAAATGTTGTCCCTAACACAAGAACATATTTAACTCTTACTGTATTCGACCCCTCCATTTTAAGTTGAGCAATAGGATTTTTTACATTGAAAAAACTGTGCATCAATGTGTCTTCCCAGAACCATTGTCCTTATTAACAAAGTATATTTTTGTAGTGATAGAATCAATGATTCTAATACCTGAGCTTATTTGTGTTGCAGCCACCCTATTTATTGGGATATGGATGAACCAACCCTTTAGAATCTAATATAAAAATCCATTCATGGCATTATATCCATGACATCACTTGTCTTCCTTGAGTGATATTAATCTTTACACTTTGTGGTCTTTTTATGTTACATCTATAACTGTCACCAGGATGTAGCTGGTGGTTTTCTTTCTGTGTCAGACTCCGCCCTCTCACCCTGCCTCAGGTCATGGTGACTGCTACATTGTACAACTTTGTGTTTGTGTGAGTCTAACACTTGCAATGATTCTTTTTTGTTGCACTTTCTGTACAGTACAAGCCTATAAAGTGATCAGGTGCATGTGTGTTTCTCTGAAGGAACGTAACTACTAGTTAGGCAGGAAGCACAGAGCACAAGCTCACCCACACACAGACACACAGACACACACACACACACACACACACACACACACACACACACACATATTCTCATCCCTCTCAACTACCAGTGCTGTAATTGCGGGTTTGAACACAGACAACCAGCCACACTTCACCAAGCTGGCAGCAGCTCCAGTATGGGCATCTGCCAGGGAATGTGCCAATTAAGGCTTTGACAGTTAAATACTGGTTATTCAAACGGCTCAAACAGAGCGTCCATACACAGAGTTCTCTCCACTGTACAGCAGATTATCTATTCGTATCTCTACAGTATCCTAAAAGTTTCTGATGAATTATTCCTTTATATCATGATAACACATTTGCAAGCTCATGAATGATCCTCTTCTCTGTGGGAAGTCAAACAGTATCTGGTTCCAGTTTTGTTTGGAATATTTTTCCCTTGTCGGTGAGACAAAACAAGAATTGTGATTGTATTGTCCTCTGACTCACCCCCCCTGTCACGGTCTAAAAGAGCCCCCGAGGCGCGGAGGGTTGTGCGTGTGCGTTTATGTGTGCGTGTATTCTCAAGTGTGTGCACTCCGAGGGGAATAATGAGCACAATTGTTTCCGCCGTCCCTCTTAATCCATGCCTTTGACTTTAATACAGCCATGTCAAAGAGAAGGGACATTTTTGGCCCATGCCTCGTGGAGCTTGGTATTTCAGCGTTCTCAGGAACAGTTTTAATACAAATATATCCAAGGCTTTCATTTAGATGATGATAGGACTGCTGTGATTTCCACCCCCGGAGTTACTTCTGCAGTGGCTAGGGTGTAGTAGAGAGTGGAGAGATGGTGGAGTAGCTCTACTGTATACAGAAAATACAAATTGATTAAAACACTATATATTCACATTTGTAACAGCTCAAGATAGTTAGCTAAAATCAATGGAAAAACGGTTACAATAACTATCTTTAAAATGAATCAACAGTTCCAAATAGCTAGCTAAAACATTGACGGATTACTTTTATTGCAAATATTGTAAAAATATCCACTTTGTTCACGTTTAAAATATGGTATGAAGGGGTTCTTGAGTTTATCTGAGGGATTTGTGGGTACTTTTAAAAACACTGTGCAGAGACAAAAGAAAATACATTTACCAGAACACAAATTTGATTAAAATGGAAGAGTAGGAGCAGAGATTATATAATCATATTTTGTTTTTTGGTCTTTGACATTTGTTTTCCCTGAGAAATAATGTGGGTACATTACATTCAAAGATCACATTAACATGTTATAGTTATTGGCCTGATGCACTTTGCAGTTCCAGAACGTTTTCTGTTTACAGGCATTAGAAAAAAAGTGTTTGCTGGGTATTTAATCCTTGTATTTTGCTGATTCATCTAGGTTTGTTTAAGATTTTTGATTCAATAATTCTATGTATAATATAGACTTTGCTCTTGACGCAAAAGCCATGACAGAACCTGATTTATGAAGTTTTATGACCTCTACTTGTCCACTTCCTCACTCATATATCCAGGCTTGTTTGTCCTTCAGCACTTTAGTCTCTTAAGGGAAATTAGAAGGTCATTTTCTTTCCTGAACCCAAGGTCACTCATGCACCTGCCTCCATTTTGGTTTCTAGGTTGAGTGAAAATGAATATCTGTTTCTTTGTGTGTGCTAACAGAGCTGCATGTTTCCCTCTGCGCAGGAAAACCCCCTGCAGCTGCCCCTGAAGAAGTGCGCCGTGGTGGGCAATGGTGGCATTCTCCGGAACAGCAAATGTGGACGAAACATCGACCAGGCCGACTTCGTCCTGCGGTGAGAGACCAGGGGACTCAAAGGGGCTGGTAGTGCATGAGTCTGCATTGTATATAATAATAATAAAGCTTTATTTATATAGCACTTTTCATACAACACATGCTTTACAAAATGACACATCACAAGTTAAAAATAGACAACAAGAAATTCCCCTCAGATTATTTGTTAAGAACTTTACAGGTACATGCAGCAAAATATAACATTTGATTAGGTTAATAGACACAAGGAGGTAAAATGTATGATAATACAAATAAAATAAATAATGGTTTCTCTCTGACAGATAAGACACAAGACAACTGAATCGATGCAACAATATAAAATATAAAACCCCATAAAACAAAGTGAACACGTAGGTACAACAGAAATACAATTTAAAAAATAATAGTAATAAAAATGCCATAATTATAATAAAGGTTAAACGATTAAGAAATAAAAAAGACCATTGTAAAAATAAATATTGCTATTGAAGCATGTTAGATCAATAAAATAAGATAATAACCTTTAAGACCTATAACATAATATAAAGGTAGGTAAAGAATAAATACTAAAAGAACATTTAAAGTGGGGGGTTGCTAATAAAAAGCTAATCTAAAAAGATTAGTCCTCACTGGTCAAACGATATGACTGCTTCACTGCTCAAATGTGAGTGTGCCGTGCCCATGAGCCCTCAGCCCATGGTGATAATGAAAGCTGGTGCCGACTGTAACCGAGAGAGAAAGGCCTGGAAAGCAAAATAGGACACAGCAAAGGGAGGAGGAAAAGGAGGTTAGACGTGAGTAAGCAGAAATAGGGACACACTGAGACGAGGGAGGAAGAGGAGAGGCAGCAGAGAGGCATAAAGCAGAACAGATCCGGAGAGCACTCATTGAAAACGAGATGCTGGTTGCTGGATTGGGACATATTTTTAATATGAGATAAATATGTTTTTCTTTGAAAAACTAGTGACCAAAGAGATTTTATATGGGTTTTGATTAAGGAAGAAATCCCCTCTGATGGAGCTGGTATTCCTTCTGAGGACGTGACAACTGATCCAGACTGTTGAAGCAGAACGGATTAAAGAGAGAGCTAATGTTTTGAAATGTAGACCTTGAGCGTGAGGAAAAAGTGCATGACGTCGTGCGGATTCCAGCTCAAACAGAAGACCCTTTAAGAGCATGATACACATCTTCATGGGTGATCCTGTAAAAAGATTGAAATCGACAGATCAGATATTGCATTTTGAACAGGGTGTCTCTAAACACTAGCACTACAGGGGTCATCTGATAATGGTGGTGTGGCAATCCAGCACTCACAACAGGAAAGAATGAGACAGAGAGGAATAAATAAAACACAGACATAGTTGAAATTAATCATTATTATTTAGTTGCGCAACACCAAATGGGAAAACATGACCTGCTCATTCAGCAATGCTCCCAGCAAATACAAGAAACACAGGGCAGATATATGTTTTCTAAATGACACACAAACATGTTCCCTAAACATGTTTAACGCACACACATTGTCAGTTCTCCTAAACTTGGACATGTTCCAGATGTCGAAAGGTCATTATCTCACGTCTTTAGGAGTCTTGCAGGATATGAATTATCCAATTAACAAACTATATATACACACGTCTGCACATGAACGCACATACATTTCTTTACATTAACTAACACACAAACCTCAATGTTTTCCCTCTAACTCTATTATAATCTAAACATCCTCTTTGTCAGCTCACTTTAAGTGAATAATTAGCAAAGAGACAATTAGCCTCTTGGCTCTGAAAACTGTCATTTAATAACATACCTAGTTACTATGACTAGGTCCAAGATTAATATAACAATGGGTTTTTATATCAATCAATGAATTTAAAGGGTGGTTAAACCTGTTGATTCACAATATAGTTGCATAGAAATGTCTCCATGCACAAGATGCAAAATATATGCAGTAATATTCAAACGGGCAGCTTTGACTGCACCTAGTATGTCGGTCACTGATTCCAAATAACACCTGTGTACAACTGCTCAATGAGACCTTTTGATATTCACTGGTCAAACTGACAGTGCTTGTTAAATTCCAAGACAAAAATGTGGTATTCAAAACAAATTCACTGTTGCGTGAAATTTAAGAAAAGGTTTCCTCAAAACTGTCACTCTTTGTTCCATAACCAAACTGTCAGTACATCAGAGGAAGTGATGTGATTGGTCGTGATTGCAACCAGCCCAAAAAGCCCACTCATACTGTAATGTAACAAACCCCTTCTCTGAGTACGTGTCTCTGTGTTACAAAGTACGAGTGGGTTTGTCCTAAAATAGACAGTAGAATGTATGTCCTGCAATTTCCCGTAAAAAATTGCTTTGTTGAGATAACAGATAAATATTTACAATATACCCAAAGTAATGTAAGTACAAATCCATCTATGAACACAACAGTCTATTCGGGGCTTAAGGAAAAGATAGCACAACTGTTACTGAGATAATCTAAACTCAAGCAAAGCAGGGCAGATAAACCCAGATAGAGGAAACACTATGGCAAGGACACAATGGATATGTTCATCATTCTCAAAAGTATCCTCTCCAGCTGTCCTTCATGTCCTCCATCTGCTGATATAAACAGCTCTGATGTGATAATCAGCAGGCGGTCATTATTTCATTATTTTCAAATACTCAAAAACGATAGTTACGGCTGTAACTACGGTTCTATGAGTCCCGGATGACCGCCAGAGGCGGTGCTTTAGCACTGGGGATGTGTCCATCGCGCGCATGCGCAGCTCGAGTACCAATACCAACAAAGTCACCTGTGACCCACGTGACACCGGCTATATCAGCCGGTGTCGTCAGTGGATCTGTTCCCAGAATCTTCTCGCGAGCACACAAGAATTCTGAGTGACAGGATACTCTGGCGGTCATCCGGGACTCATAGAACCGTAGTTACAGCCGTAACTATCGTTCTATTTCGTCCCTACTGACCGCCAGAGGCGGTGCTTTAGCACTGGATGACCTATACCAACCATGTCATGAAGAATCCAAGCACTTACTCACCTAGCTGGAAGCAGCGGAGCTTGGCAACAGGACCACACCCAGAGGGTGAGGAGTGGCGACATTGACTCGGTAGAACCTGGAGAATGTGCCAGAAGACGCCCATGATGCCGCGGCACAGATGGTCTCCAGGGGCACCCCTCTTAGGGCAGCCCACGATGTTGAGATGCTTCTTGTAGAGTGGCATCTCACCCCTGATGGCAGGGGGCGGCCACTGGCCCCATAGGCATGTGTGATGGTATCAACCACCCAGTGGGACAGCCGTTGCTTAGAGAGAGCACGACCCTTCTTAGTGCCGCCATGGCAAACGAAGAGCTGCTCTGACTGCCGTATACCGGCTGTAGCATCAATATACGCCCTCAGGGCACGCACAGGGCACAGCAACTCAGGTGTGCCGCTCTCCTGTGGAATGTTAAAGCGTGCCAGCTGGATAGGCCGATTGGAGTGGGCTAGTGGAAGCACCTTGGGCAGGAACGCCACATTCGGCCAGAGGGTAACGCCCGAGTCATCGGAGTTCCACCTCAGGCATTTACTGCTTACGGAGAGGGCATGAAGCTCTCCGACTCGCTTCCCTGAGGTTACGGCAAGCAGAAATGCTGCCTTCAGGGACAGCCACTTAAGCCCGACCTGGGCCAGGGGCTCGAAGGGAGGAGATGATAGGGCATTCAGCACTAGGGGCAGGTCCCAAGCCGGGGCCCTTGGGGTGCTAGGGGGACGCTGCCGTAGAGCCCCTCTTAGAAAGAGGGACACCAACCTGTGGCGCCCCACTGTGGCGCCATCGACTCCGACATGTCGGGCAGAGATCGCAGCCATATACACCTTCAAAGTGGAGTGAGAACGTCCACTCTCCAGAAGGGACTGCAGGAACTCCAAAATGGTGGCCACGGAGCAATGCCCCGGATTCTCAGCCTTACTCACACACCAGTGGGAGAAGAGCTTCCATTTGCACTCATATTGTGCCCGAGTGGATGGAGCTCTGGCATTCAGGATAGTTTCCCTGACTGATGCCGTGACACCGCTCAACAGTGGGTTGGGCCCTGCAGAGGCCAAACCCAGAGCTGAAGGCGGTGAGAGTCGGGACGCCAGATCTGACCCTTGAGCTGTGACAGAAGGTCCTTCTTGTCGGGGAGACGCCAAGGTGGGCTGCAGCAGAGACTGCGCAGCAGTGGGAACCAGACTCTCCCCGGCCAGCGGGGGGCGACCAGAAGGAGCCTGTGCCCCTGAGTAAGGACCCTCTGAAGCGTCTGCAGTATCAGAGGCAGCGGCGGGAAGGCATACAGGAGAGTGTCCGGCCAGTCGTGCGCCAGGGCATCCTGACCCAACGGGCTGGTCACCTCCGTCCAGGAGAACCAGAGGGGGCAGTGCCTCGACTCTTCTGAGGCAAAGAGGTCCACCTCGGCCCTGCCGAAAAGGCTCCAAATTGTCTCCACCACCTCTGGGTGAAGCCTCCACTCCCCCGGTGGAGGCTTGCGCCGTGAGAGGAAATCTGCGACCTGATTCAGGTCTCCTGGCAGAAAGACTGCCTGCAGACTGGCGAGGCGGGGGAGCGCCCAAGGCAAGAGGCTCTGTGAAACACGGAGCAGCTGTGTGGACCTGGTGCCCCCCTGGTGGTTGATTTGGGCAACGGCGGACATGTTGTCCGAACGAATGAGCACATGCCTGCCCGCCAGTTGGGGTAAAAAGTGCATGAGTGCGAGCAACACAGCCCGCAGCTCCAGCACATTGATGTGGTGTGCACCTTCCTGGGCAGACCACTGCCCCTGCACAGTCCTGCCCTGCCACACCGCACCCCACCCCGAGAGACATGCATCCACAGTGACCGTCTCCCGGCGGGATGGGATGGCGCCCATAGGCACACCCATCAGAAGATAGGCCCTGTCCCTCCAGCGGGACAGAGAGTGGAGGCACCGCTGAGACACCCTGACTCTCTTGTGCCTGTGCCGTTTGGCGTCCAAGCGAAAGTTGTTCAGCCACATCTGCATGGGGCGCAGTGATAGCATGCCCAAGGGCACAACGGCTGAGGCAGCTGTCAGTCTGCCTAAGAGCCGGAGGAACTGGATGTAAGGCACCCTCTTGCCCAGTCTGAAGATGCGAAGATGGTGGGAAATGTCGTCCACACGACGAGGTGTCAAGTAGGCCCTCATGGCGACCGAGTCTAGGACCATCCCCAGGTAAGTGACCTGTTGGGAAGGGTCCAGGCAACTCTTCCCGGCGTTCACTGTTAGGCCCAACCGGGCTACATGGGATGAGAGGTGCGCCGTATCCTGGGCCACTTGGGCCCGGGACGGCGCGCAAACTAGCCAGTCGTCCAGATATGGCAGGACCTTCATGCCCTGTGCCTGCAGGGGAGCGAGCGCTGCCGCTACAACCCTGGTGAACACCCTTGGAGAGAGGGAGAGACCAAAGGGAAGCACCCGGAACTGATAATGTCGGCCCTGAAAGGCGAACCTCAAGAACTTCCGGTGATGGGATGCAATTGGCACGTGGAAGTAGGCGTCCTTCAAGTCCACGGTTGTGAACCACTCCCCCTGTGTGACAACACGAAGGGTGTCTGCTGTGGTTAGCATATGGAAGGGTAGTACCCTCAAGAATCTGTTGACTCCTCTGAGGTGCAGAACTGGACGGAATCCGCCAACTTTCTTGCTCACAAGAAAGTACGCCGAGTAGAACCCCCCGCCCTGAAGCAGGGGGTCCACTGGCTCGATTGCGCCCTTGGCCAAGAGGACGGACAACTCTTGGGCCAGAGCTAAGGCCTTCGCCGGGTCGTTGACAACTGTCATACTGACCCGGCCGAAGGCTAGGGGCCGGCGTCGGAACTGCAATTCGTAGCCCTGGGTTAGGGTGGAAATCACCCAAGGGTCGGAAGTACAGGCAGCCCAGTAGCTGAGCTGCTGCTGGGAAAAACAGCCGACAACCGGCCTCGAGACTTCAGGGCCTAGCCCCCCGGCCCCTGGGGCCCCCTGGGGGGCGCCGGTAAGGCTCTGAAGCACGAGGCCGCCTGGAAGCCAGGCGACCTGGGGCACGAAAGCCATCGGCCGGTTGAGTGGGCCGCTGGGACCTCTGCAGACCACCCCTGTAAGCCGGTGGCTGAGTGCGGCTGCTAGAGCGGCCCCTGGGCCTGCTGGGAGTGGCCACGGGTCTGCGAAGACCCGAGAGCTGCTGCCTGGTCTGCCTAGCTTGGGCAGCGCGCTCCAGCGCCTCCAGGGCAGCTGACCCAAACAGCTCCCCTGGCACGACTGGTACGCTACGGAGGACTCTCCTACATGTCTCCGTCAGTGGTGACTGAGCCAGCCAAACCTGGCGACGAGTCTGTACCAGAAAGGACATAACTCGTCCCAATTCCCTCGTCATTAGGGCAAAGGCCTGCAGTGATGCATCACTGAGGCCCAGCAAAGAAGGCTCGGCCGGAGCCTGCTGCAGCGAGGCGGAGACGGCCAGCATTAGATGGGAGAGGGAGTTCCCGATATGACCCATGCGTGCTGATGCGTCGTAGGCCCTACAGAGCAGCCCATCTGTGACCCTGCACTGAGGCTGAGGGCACCTGACCACAGGCCTTAGAGCCTTGTCAGGAGCCAGAATCAGGGAGGCGATGGCAGGCTCAATGGGTGGCATGCCACCCAGCCCCACCCTCGCCGGGTCCTGCATGGCAGCCAAGGTCCGGGCATCGGAGCCAGCGTGGCCGAGGGCCCTGGTGTTCCTCCAGCATGCCTGGAGCTCCCTCAGGTACTCCTCTGAAGGAGGAACGGTGAGGGGGACAGGGGCTGGGCTACGCCTGAAGAAGGCACTAGCCTGAACTAAGTCGGCCTGCGGAACCGGAATCTGCAGGTGCGCCAGGGCCGTACGAATAATGGCCGCCATGGAGTCGTCATCCACGCCCTGCCGAGACCCCTGAGCAGAGGAGAGGGAAGCCTCCTCGAGCGGGACCTCGTCCTCCGTCTCTTCATTGAAGAGGTTAGCCGAAGCCGCTAGCGACAAGGCATCCTCATACAGAGGTGCGGCAACCGAAGGAGGGGCGGCAACCGAAGGAGGGGCAGGCGGCACACTAGCAGCACCTATACCGGGCCCTGGCTGAAGGGCCAAGAGGAGCGACTTCATTGTGTCCATGTCGGTAGCCAGCTGATCCACTTTAGAGGACAGCCTGTTTCTAGTCCTCCTATTGGGGGGTGCACCCATGGCCATCGCTCCCTCAGGTCGCCGGGGACGGCCGAACTGATCTGGAGGAGGATGTGACCAAGAGAGGTGTCCGTTGGCTGCCGCCAGCTGTTCCACCTCCGTGAGTCTAGCCATTCTGAGTGCCCGGGGCATGCAGCTACAGTTCATGCAGGCCCCTACCGTGAGAGTTTCCCTTAGATGCTCGAGGCCGAGGCAAGAGGGGCAGCGGTCATGGCCGTCCTCGGGCTCAAGAGAAGCCATACAGGCGCTACATGCATGAGCCATTCTGTAGGTAGCCAGACGCAGCGTAGCCGGGAGCGGGTGCGGGAACACAGCCTTCACCAGCTACCTGCTTCACAGAAAGAGTAGAGCCGCGCCGCTACTCGCCAAAAGAGGGATGTAAGTATACCCACGTTACCGGCAGAGGGAGCGGGAGCGAGAGCACTGACTTCACCTAGCTGGGTTAATAAATAAGGCAGTTTACCAGGAGCGGGGGCGAGAACACTGCCTTCACTGGTTGAGCTAGAGGCGAGTGCCAGATGCAGCGTAACCGGGAGCGGGTGCGGGAACACAGCCTTCACCAGCTACCTGCTTAACGGGAACCGGGCAATTTAGCGTTTACCAGGAGTGGGGGCGAGAACACTGCCTTCACTGGTTAATTTAAGACAAATGCCAGATGCAGCATAACCGGGAGCGGGTGCGGGAACACAGCCTTCACCAGCTACCTGCTCAACGGAATAAACGAGGCAGTTTAGCGTCTACCAGGAGCGGGGGCGAGAACACTGCCTTCACTGGTTAATTTAAGACAAATGCCCGATGCAGCGTAACCGGGAGCGGGTACGGGAACACAGCCTTCACCAGCTACCTGCTCAACGGAATAAACGAGGCCGTTTAGCGTCTACCAGGAGCGGGGGCGAGAACACTGCCTTCACTGGTTAAATTAAACACGAGTGCCAGATGCAGCGTAACCGGGAGCGGGTGCGAGAGCACAGCCTTCACCAGCTACCTGCTTAAAGGAATAAACAAGGCAGTTTAGCGTCTACCAGGAGCGGGGGCGAGAACACTGCCTTCACTGGTTAAATTAAACACGAATGCCAGATTCAGCGTAACCGGGAGCGGGTGCGAGAGCACAGCCTTCACCAGCTACCTGCTTAAAGGAATAAACAAGGCAGTTTAGCGTCTACCAGGAGCGGGGGCGAGAACACTGCCTTCACTGGCTAAATTAAAGACGAATGCCTACCTGCTGAACGGGAAGAGTAGAGCGGTGCTGCTACTCGCCGAACAAACAAAGGGGATGTAGCTACACCCCAAATCAAGAAGCTTTACACAAGCTAAGACCGGAAACTGGCTTTTAAAGAAAAAACAGCACGGGAAACTCCGGTGCTTAACACGGCGTCAGCCGAGTGGCTGCAGCGCTACTGCTAACTAGCTCAATGCTAATGAAGTTCGCAGAATAAGTACAAAAGCACAGCAAGGGCAACTCCTGGGAGAGGGAGCGGAAACACCTCCGTCACCATAAAAGTTGAAGCCCAAAAAGCAAAACAGACAGTAACGGGACAACTAGGTTGGGAGAGGGAGCGAAAACACTGCCATCACCAACCAAGCCGACACCAACCTGTCCGAACGAAGTCTCTGCGCAGCCAGCCACAGCTCCTGGAGGACGGGTAAACCCGCGCCCCCGACTGGATGAGTCGCGAAGCTGCACGCAGCCAGCTGTTTGCAGAGAATCCTTAACAAATATTCCAACCGAACGAACGCTGTAGGCTACAAAAAATGTAGCCAAGGTACTCTCGCACAGCGAGAAGATGAAAGGCAACAGATCCACTGACGACACCGGCTGATATAGCCGGTGTCACGTGGGTCACAGGTGACTTTATTGGTATTGGTACTCGAGCTGCGCATGCGCGCGATGGACACATCCCCAGTGCTAAAGCACCGCCTCTGGCGGTCAGTAGGGACGAAATAGAACTAAACACATCTTGCAAACACAAAATGAACTTTAGTTAGTCCTTGTGGATTTATATTCACATTGTTGCTGCAGCTGTTTCTTGGTGAAAGAGAGAACATAAGGGAACGTTATATTTGGTGTTAAATATGGGACATTGTCACTCCAGTTAATTAAGATTGAAACCATTCTGCAGGCGTTGTTGTTTAACCACTTCTAAGCAATGTCATTCCACTTTAGAGTTTAGAATCAAATCTTTTTAAGAAAGACATTATTTCAGTCTGAAGTCATCATTTCCCAATGACCTTAAACTGAATATATTAGATTTTTGGAAAAACGAGACATTTTGGGGGTTGTGGGATACGCTGCTTGACATATTGCACTGTTTTTCTACTATTTTATATTTCTATAATAGATTTTATTTATAAGATTAATCAAGAAAAAAATCTACAGATTGCCAAATACTTACAGCTCTAGTCCACATCTAATGTCTCTTTAGCTGTTCTCGCTTTTAGTTGAATTATAATAGCTCCCATTACCCCCCTTTAACCTCTTAAAGTATCTTTGACCTGCTGTAAACACACACACACACACACACACACACACACACACACACACACACACACACACACACTACAATGGAACCTGTCTGTTTGATAGCGTAATCAGATCAGATAATCACGGAAATGACCTCGAGGAATCCTGTAATTGTTTATTCTGTCAGTGCATTTTGTACGTGGAGTGTTTACAAAAATAAAATGAATAATAAACTGGCTGTGTTTTGTTCACTCAGGTGCAACCTGCCGCCGCTTTCAAAGGATTATGTGGAGGATGTGGGAACCAAGACGCACATGGTCACTGCCAACCCCAGCATTGTAGAGAAGAGGTGATCATAAAAACATTGTCCTCTCAGGAAAACATTCATCACTTATCAGAACAAAGTGCATGCATGGTTTGAGCAGGCATGGCTGAGGGTGATGATGCGTATATTGTGAGCTATTGGTTATGGTTTACTGTAATTCAAACTTTATGTGGCGCTAATCTACAAATCAGGAAGGCATGACATTCAAATATGCATTAGTCAAAGCGAGCGCTCAAAGTGCACCAAATGTGAGAATGAAGAAAGGCATTATGAAATACAAACATGATTAGGGTTTAAAGAGTCAAATAAACTATATTGACTGAGGCATATGAGTTAACCCTGAACTTTAAAACTGAAACTCATGTAGCGCTGAATATAGTGGGTACGAGCCCGCCACCCATTGTGCTGCAGTGCGGAAAACAGGAAGTTCATTTCCTCTGTAGACAGAGAGGGAGCAGCAGATGAGTAAACCAGGTCATGGGTGACTTAACGTTTAGTGTCAAAATGACAGATAACTTAACTGCAACTTCGACAACTTTGATGTCCTTTTCAGAATGTACTTTTTTGCACTAAAACTAAGGGAACAATTTGGAGTTGGTATTGGTTATTATGCTACGATTTTACTGTTCGCCCACTTCAGATCAGATGTGGCTGTATGTGGCCCCTGAACTGAAATGACCCCCCTGCTTCCTCTAGCAAGAAGGCCATCACCAGAATGAGGTTAAAACCAGGAGAAGCTACTTTGGATGAGTGGACTGACATTGTTTATGATATTTTCAAGATGGAAAGGATAACCCTTGCTTTGAGACTGCAACAGGGAATCTTTTTGACGAGATGGGAAAAATTGATAATATATGTTACACCAATACGACCATCATTTGTCTATTAGGGATTCTTATGTCTTATATTTGTATTTTTTTCTATGAAATAGAATAATAGGCTGCAGGTATACCCCCATAACCTTGTTTGTGTTTATGTTCATTCTGTATGTTATAGCATGATTGAAGAGCCTGCCTCTATTATCCACAAATATGTATGTTTTCAATTTGTTATTTTATTGATTTTTTTCAATAAAGGTACATAAAACAACAAACAATCAGGTTATTAATACAAGACTGGTCCAGTAAAAATGCAAAGTTAAATGAGGCAAAGGACAACACGTAGACAACCAAGCATGACATGTTACAATGACTGTATAATACATAGGGAAACAATTATAAACTGACCATTTCAAATCCAGCATTCTTCCAAAGATATTGTCCAGTGTTCATTTAGATAGCTCCAAACAATATTTAACACCGAGAGATTCCACCGGTTTAGACTTCCCATCCAGACATTGTTTTATTTGTTCCCGTCTCATTACCTCTGAGATGAGTGTTTTCCACATGGAGATAAATATGTATGTTTGATTTGTGATTTCACTGTAAACTACAGAAGGCTTACAGAGAATAGTGTATTGTCTATGATTGTGAAAAGCTGAATACAAAAATAATTTCAAAAAAAGTCTAACTCTTCCTCTGTATCACTCTATCTCAGGTTTCAGAACCTCCTGTGGTCCAGGAAAGCGTTCGTGGACAGTATGAAGGTGTACGGCTCCAGCTACATCTACATGCCAGCATTCTCCATGAAGCCCGGCACTGACCCCTCGTTGCGGGCCTACTACGCCCTGGCCGACACCTCCTCCAACCTCACCATGCTCTTTGCAAACCCAGAATTCCTGCGCTCGGTGGGTAAATTCTGGAAAGGGCGCGGGGTGCATGCCAAACGGCTCTCCACGGGGCTGTTCCTGGTCTCGCTGGCCCTGGGGCTGTGCGAGGAGGTGACGGCCTACGGGTTCTGGCCCTTCTCCGTGGGCCTGGACGAGCAGCCGGTCAGCCACCACTACTACGACAACATCCTGCCCTATAAGTGGTTCCACGCCATGCCCGAGGAGTTTGTCCAGCTCTGGCAGCTGCACAAAAGCGGCACGTTGCGCATGAGAGTGGGATGCTGCCCCCCTCAGGAATGAGGGAGTTAGAGCCTCCTGATGGAGCGATAGCGGTCAGTTCAGTGGGCTACAGGAAGCAGAGGAGGATTGTAAAGCGGTAGGAAGTTAGTGCGCATATTTCCTCAGAGGAACCTCTGCACTCTTTCCACACACACTCCTGCTGCCCCCCACCAGAGCTAATCCCTAATTATCATAACAAAGTCCTCCACCCAAACCAGCAGCATCGGGGCACACATTCACACAAACATGCCATATCTCCTCTCAATTCGGAAATGGTGTGTGTTTATGGTATGTTGTGGAAAGCCTCAGCTGGTAAGGTGTGGGGTTAGATGGGTGGGGGATGTTTTAGTTTTTTTTTTTGTGCTGACTAATGTATCTGAATGACATATGGGGCAGCTGGACCAAACCCCCCCTCTGGGTCTTTTCAAACAGAGACAGAAGGAGCTGAGGACCAGGGGGGATAATAAAAGGCACTGAAAGGCAGGCGAAATGCGAACAAGGGAGAGATAATGGAATCCGGGTACCTAGTAGCTTGAATAGGACTGAAATGTAATGGAGGAGGGAAACAAGGACTGGCAGGGGGGAGAGAAGAGTGGAAGCTGGCTGGTATGTGCATGAAAGGATCTTTCTCTCCCTGCTTTACTTCAACCAAGCGCTTCATTGGCATTTTCTGGTGCCAAATAGAGCGTCAGTTCAGGAGCCATTAGAAATGGAGTCTTAAGTAATATACATCCCAGAATGTTTAGCCAAGTTGCATTTGAACACTTCACTGGAAAGGGACATTGAGTAAACCATTTATTGTTTTTGACAAAATTGTGATTGTTGGGATTAATGTGAATTGTGCTATTTTTCCGGTTCCTCCGTGGCCAGGACAGAAGAGAGAATCGACAGATGTAGTAATAAGACATGTTTTGCAAACTAACCTCACACATAGGTACCTCACCTGGAAGCGGACATCCTCACTGACTTTATGGTACAATTCACTCTCAAGAAGGCTCCTTGGTTTGAAGAAAATCTGAGTCATCTTGGAATCTGTACTATACTTGCCAAGGGAACAGAGCTCTCTTTGATGCCCACTCTGACACTGTCCTTGTTCTCTCAAATGGAGAGACACTGATATAAAGAGAGGAAGTGACAGAAAAAGACTCAATCTCACAAAGTGGCATTTACAGTAAGTGGCTGACTTGTTCGTGCAGTTATTATAATTGTTGCGTCCGGGTGCAGGGAGAACTGAGCCTCTGTCCTGTGCATCTTTTATAGTTGTGATTTGTATTTGTTTGTGCACAAGGGAAAAACAACTCGCTGATGTAGAAGCTAACACTACGAACACAATCGTTGTTGTTTTTTGTACTTGCAGGCCTTGCAGATGGAAAATGTGATATGAAATGTCTTTAAGAGTGATAAATGTGACGGTGCCATATTGTCGATACTTCAACACAGGATCACTCTGCATGGACAGTGCATGGAGTGTCCCACTATCCTTGAAAATACTCCTTAAGACTCAAGGTACGGAACATGTTAATAGTTTAGTGATTGATGCTGTGACTCCTCTGTTAAGCTGTAAAAGGTCCAGTGCCTTTTGAGACATATTAAGGCATAAAGGATCATCTAAACAAGGGATATCTCCAAAGCTGACCATGCTCTTAAATGTTTTATTGTTTTATTTTGGCCCTGCGGATCAATCGTTGATATTGAATAACTTAGAAGAACTACAAACTGCTGGACCAAGTTTTTTTTTAAAACATTCGGGTCCAAACGCAGCATGTGGTTCAAAACTTGATCAACACTTTTAGCTATGTTTCTTATTTGCACCTTTCTGTTTTCTCTCTCCTGCCCAGTATTGTGAATGAGTGACACTGGACAGAGTGTGAATTGTATATCGAGCATGAGGATTTTTAAATGTGTACGTGCTTTTTGTACACATGTTTTTGTATCTATTCCCATTACTGTCTGATTCGGGCCTTTATTCCATCCTCTGAGTTTTCTTATCAAAAGGGAGTTGAATCTGTGACTTGAAGGTCTATGTTTGAAACGCTTTATTTTGTTGATTTTGCATGGAGGAACTTATAAGAGCAATCTCACCATCGCAATGAGGGCAGAATATCATTTATTTACATTCCAACTGAAGGTTCCTTATCAAGAGGCTGAACACGCCACTATGTTCTTGACAGTTTTATGGTTGTGTTTTATCACTTATTGTTGCATTGGGAAGGTACTGTTACGCTTTTTTGCTGAGAAGATTTACACCACTTCTGTATGTCAAACATGGAGCTAGCAGCCAGTTAGCTTAGCTTATTGAAAATTGGAAACAGTGGGAAACTGCTAGTTTTACTTAGAATTTACATTAAAACAAGATCACAACTTAAAAAAATACACAAGAAAATATCAACACAGATTAGATTTACAATTTCACAGTTGTGGTTTTTTGCAATAAATCTCCCAATGTGGCTATGAGCTTGGCGGTTTAATAACCGCCAAGCTCATAGCCACATTGGGAGCCATGATCGATCCTTCGGATTGTAGGGATTACGTTTAAAACAAAGTTACAGTGATAACGATATTTAACTGGCTGCTTGCTGTTGCTTCATATTTGTTTCAAAGTGTTTCTTTAAAGCTGTCATGGAGTCTGTGAAACTAAAGTTGAACGGCAGATAGAAATGGCAGTATTGTCCATTGTATTGTACACACTTCTGAATCTGCGGTATGTGTGACCGCAGGGAGACCAATTTGTTCGAGTCTGTTCCTGGAAAGGTCACATGTTTGATTCCAGTCGCAGCCATATTACCAGCTGATCTCTGACGTGATTATCACTATGAGAAGGGCCACTGTGTTCGTGCACATCGATCCGTTCCGTAGCCTTCCTTCATGTCATGATGGTGAAGTCTTCTAATATTTGTCGTGGGTTTAACACGATGTGGAGATCGTTATTGTTCAAAGTTTTTATATCATATCTTCACCTGGGCTCATGCTGACACAAATCAATCTAAAGTGGGTCAAACAGTTGATGCAAACACATCTTTTGCATTTGTTTTAATCCGATTAAATTACTGCATTTTTTTTATTTTGAAAGCCAATTATGTAGGATTTATAATGCAATACAATTATAGCATTTTTCAAATTATTTGATTGACTTTCTTTCTTTAAACGTAAGACATTGATGCAGTATTTCCAAGTTACTCTATACTATTAGATTAATAATTTGTAAAGACGGTTTGACTCACTTTTTGATATCAGTCAGGAGGGCTCATCTTTCTTACATATTTAAATAGTTGATGTTTTGCCAAGCTTTGTTATTTTAAACAACGGATGTAAATGTGCTTTTTTTTTGCCTTGACAGTCTGAATTTTATACATATAAAAAAACGTCTTGATGGTATTGCTGTTTGCGCCACCCCCACTGTCACCTCCTGTGCTCATTCATGTCATCTGATTTAAAGAATCTGAGCATGTTAACAAATAAAAGTAACAGATTGGATGTGCCATCTGGATTAAACTGTGAAGGATGAATAAGTGAAAACAACCATATCCATATAAAAGTCAAACTGGTATCAAATAAAAGGAAAATGTTTCCACTGTGGTTTCTTTTGATTTTGAGTTCCAGATGTGCTTCTGCTGATTTCTTCATCTTGTTTTATTGCCAAATAATAATTTGATACAGGAGACAAATGTTGCGCAGCTTACAACTGAGGAAAACATTTTCTCCGGATTGAAGCTCAGATAAATATGTGCACCACTTTTTTGACAGGAAATCACTTTTCTTTGGCTTTTCCCCCCATTTGAATGCTTGCCCTTTGTGTGGGAGGACAGATAGTTTGTTTGGTGGTGAGGGAGGTTAATGTCGTCACTGAAACCCTCTGCTGACCTGTTTTCTGGGGAATTACGTTTTAAAGATCTCTCAGCAGCTGTCTCCCATGTTCCCATCCGGACCCTTCAGCTTCACACAGCTGTTTCTGTGATCAAGCCCTTAATGTGTCTATCTGGTGTGGTGAGATAGGAGGGGGCGTATTAGGGATGATAGAGATTTGGTTAATGAGTATGTGTTTTTGATCGGCTTCTGCCTGGAATAAATCCTTCATTACTGTAAATATAAAGGAACAGTACTGCCTTATAGGAATGATTAACCCAGGATCAGACAGTTCCCAAACGCACTTAGGATGTACAGGAAAAGTATGAGCTAAAAACGTATAAAGATTTGTATGGATTCTTACGGCATTTCATTACAGATGGCCTTAATCTGTCTGTTGGTCAATCAACTACTTTGTTCCCGAAATGAATCCTGATAACTTTGGGGATCCTTAAGGAACTCCAGGAAATGTTCTGGTTCATATCTTCGATATCAGCATGTTAGCACTGTCAGCATAGTAGCATGTAGGAAAAGGATCAAATAGCTGCTGGCATGGCTGTATAGTTTAATTCCTTTATACCCTCTATGAGACAAATGTGCAACTTATCCGTGTAGTTTGTCCGTGTTGTTATAGGTGAAATTTGCTAAATGACTGAATGGATCGGAAATATTATCTCAGCTTATCTTCTGATAGTTTATTTTATAATATGGCCGAGGTTCCAGACTCCAGAAATGAACTTGCATGTTAGTTTATATCTCACTTTATGTTATGTTGCTTAAAAGTTACAGCCCAGACGTGTGGCAGTGTCAGAGCAGACGTGCCTCAATTTTCCTCTGCTTGCCAAGTCTATGTCATATGTCTATTTCTGGCACTAAAGCAATAAACCCATAGAAAGTGGCAAAAGTTTAAACTTGAGAGGGATTAAGAAACTCTCTCTCACACATGAATAACGCCTCGGCACTATTAGAGCCTATTTTAGGAACTCTGGACACGGATGAGTGTTTCTCGCCTTTCCACAGCAAACAGCTCAGCTCAACAATCTGAATCAAATGAACCTGAAAATAAACGGTGTGTCGTGATTTGTATGTTTATTAAGCTAAGAAGTAATTACCCTTAAATCGGAATTAGCCATGTTTGTCCGACGAGACACCACAGTGACACAGCTTCTGCCCAAACCCTCTCTGAAAATCTTTCCCCCATACTGCTCCTTTATAAGCCTGTAATCAAACATTCCACCAGAAAGACATAACTTTCTTGCAGAGGTGAAGGCTTCTTAAGGCCTCAGTCAGATAAGGTTTACTCCGACACAAAGCATGTTTATTCATATCATTATCTGAAGGAGAGATTGTATACAACCTTCCAGTATGCATATTCAGAAGTAAGAAGAAGGTCATCTAAGAGTAAAAGGAAACAGATGCCAGTTTATTGTCGTACAACAGGGCGCCAAGCCCCAAGGTCAAATAGCTGCTTTCTGTACGGACAGAGAAACATGAACTGAGGCGAGGATAGAATACTCCTATCAACTTATGTTTCATTTTCTTGGTCACTTCTTGTCACAGATGTGATACATACAAAGAGCTACATTCTCAGGGAGACTCATGCTCTGCTGCAAGTGGTGACTGGACAGCAGAACAACTTAACACACTATTTTGGACGGCCAGATCACCTCCTCTGAGTCCATAATGAAAGACTGAGCATGTCTGAGTATGTCTTGCTTTCATTTGCTTACCGTAGCAACAATGGTGCACTAAGTGGCGATTCTTCTTGTTTAAGAGGCTTCTTGAATCCAGTGCCAGTGATGCCAGCAGATAACAACAGAAAACATTGGCTTTTTATTATGAATGGATGGTTAATTAATAATTGATGTAGGATTGTTAAATGCCTTCAGTGCATTAATTCCTTAAGTTATCATACTATTGTGATACATACAGTAATCCTGTTGTGTGGTTAAATGATTGAGGACATGTTGAGGAACATTTCAAAGAAAGAATAGCATGAATAAAACGTTATGGTCAGCTTCAACTTTTGTTGCATGGAAAATATCTTCATTCTGGTTTATAACAAGAACTGAATGTTATGTTGTGTATAGCCAGTATCTGCTGCATAGCCTCATGTATAGTGCATTGTATGTAACATAAGTGTCACCTTTACACTTACGAATCCCTGTTTTTTTAACACCACTGCTAGCTTACATAAATATAAGAGTAAAAGAGGTTACAGCTGCTCTATCAGGAAGGACTTTGATCTAAATACTAATGCTAGCCTAGCAACATGCATAGAGAAAAGGACATGTATGGTATTCATGTACAGGGACTGTAGAAAGGTTCCTGGTAATACTTTATAGGGTTAGGGATAGATTTCAGTCTGGTCCGAGTGTCACAGCGCTATCAGGGTGAAAAATCATAAACATTCATTCAATTTACGAAACATTAAATGTACTTAAAAGTGCAATAATCCAGTCAACGCCATGTGATACTCCCCACCTTCGCCATATCAGTACATTATGGAGCCTAATGATTTCCCCAACTCGCTTAGCCTGCTGTACCGGTTTAACTGATGCGTCATGCTAACTCTAACATACGTTTTCACTTTGTGCTTGTGGTATGTGTTATGGAAATAATTATCATAAGACGCCAATTTGTAACATACAGGACAAACCTTGATGTCTGTTTACCTTCTTTAAGGACACAGGCGGCTTAGCCAATAATGTTATTGTTCCCATTCTGTGACCGGTCAATACTGGGATACAGATGGTCTGTGTTGTGGGTACACTGGGACACTTCCTTCTCTGTATTTGTGGACTCCAAGGTAAAATCTTCGAGGTCATAAGTGTCCGACGCAAGTAGCTCAGTGTTCCCACACTGTTTAGGCTATCTTCTCAAATATGTTGTTTACTCTCTGCGAAACCAGTTAGATGGGCTGGCAAGAGAGAGGCTCTCCAGAATTGACGTGGCAACTCTACCGTGAAGTCAGAACCTCTGACTCTTGGATTTGTGATGTGAATCCTCCGGCCGTAACTCCAAATAAATCACAGTGGTTTGACATCAAAGCTCCGACTCTTCCCGTGTCTCCTTCCTGAGTCGGTGACTCCATTGCATGCTACACAGAAGTTTCCTCTACAGTATGTAAAACTGTTAACATAGCAGATTCATGACCAAAAAAAGATCCGCCTCCACGCCTTTAAGCTCAATACCTCAGCAGCTGAGTGTTCCTGGTTAATGGTTTCCACGTAATCGATCAGGTCCAAGTAGTTTATGAATATTGATGCACTGTATTCACGTTCTATATTTAAAATGTATTCCCTTCACATATGGACATGCTGTATAACTGACAAAGGGTTTCCCTCCAATTTCCCCCTCTCAGCGCTTCTTGAATATAAGTGGTATGTACATATGATGAGATGGTTCGATAGGGAAACCTGTTTTTCTGCTCTTACATCAATGTTCTCAATGTATGGTCCTTTAACCCTCAATGGAAACCAATCTAACAAGTAAGACAGCTTTGTGAACATCTGCCATGGGTTGCCACATTTCTTTCCTGCGAAACTGCTGACAATGGAAATGTTGTCTTAAAATTGCACTGCATGTCGTAAAAATTAAGTTGGTAGCACTACAGCTGTTGCCTTTTCAAACCAGCAGTGTCACAAAAAGACATAATGGCTATTTAACCATTATTTGACACATCTTGTATATCCATTAAATGTCAAACAGCATTTATATGAGAAATGTACATACAAATGCATGTGGCGCAGTATTAAAATCTGTGTCTGTCTTTTCATTTTTCATGCCCCATTTATATTTAATTTCCTCTGTTGATTTGGGACTGTACTCCCGCCCTTTTCATGTGCACACATGCAGCCTCGCACACAGGCGAGTGCCTGAGCTCTCTGGCATCCTGTACAGAGAGGACAGAGGGGGAGACCCAAACCTAAGGAGAAGCCGATGAGATCTGCAAACGAAAACATGTTTCCCCAATGGTGCCCAACGTCAGCTCTCATTACAAACAGCAGCAGAACCCACTGGGCCAATTAGGGTATGGGACTGCACTCCTAAAAGCTGTGGGATTGGCCCGTCACTGCAACACCCTCCCAAATGTTGACATTATGGAGAAATAATAAAGGAGGACTTGTGGGAGGTCAGCGTTGCACAGGAATGTTTCAATTAGTGAAGTTAGAGGCACTGAAACACACATATAACTAGTGTGTAATATCCATTCATGCACACGTTCTACTTTGATTATCCTGCTAGTATTTTCATATTTAGAGTTGTTATCTTACTCTTGGCCAAAAGTTACCTGGGAATGAGAGATAGTCAAAGCCTGTTATTGAAATCCAAGGGTTGGAGGGGACCGTCTTTTTAACAAGCTGTCTGTGATGTTTCCAGTATTTTTTAAAGGTAGCTTACAGCATTCAAACATTTTAATAATTTATGTTTTTCGAAAATGTGACAAACATATATATTAACTATTGGTTGTGAAATAAGAGGAAGAAAAGAGCTATGATCTGTTCTCAGTAATCTAGCTCTCTCCCTGGTGGCATGCCACATTTATCCCCCCATCCAATCCATAATGTATCATATAGCCAACAGGGGGGGAAGTGGAAAGCCTCTGGGATGATTTCCAAAGAATGGAGGGTAATTTGGAAATGGCCCATGTGGTCCATTTCAATTGACTGAAAGAGATGAGATTTAAGAGCTGCAGTTAAACTTTGGCCACTTTGGAAATGAGCTAATTTAGCAGATTGGGGTCCTAGTAATGATCCCAACCAGGAGGGGGCTAACAAGATAAATAATGTACGTATCAGACACATAAACAGACTCAATAACTTGATGTGACCAATGGCTGAAATGTCTGTGTGCAATGTGAAACAGACGATAGTGATGAACCCAGAATATGCAGATCCCTGCAATTTCACACAGACTTTCTTCAGTGTCTATTGACACCTAACTGTTTTAGGTCCATAACTCACACATTTGATGTATGGTCCACTCTCAACGCTCTCATTGGCATTGTTTCTCGATGCAGAGGGCAGCAGTGATAAACCCCAGCACCAAACAGAAGAAAGATGATTTAGCATTAGCATAGCAAATAGCAGCCATATATTCCCCTCAACAGTTGGTAGAGGGTTAAAGCGAGCTAAAAACAGTGAATATTCGACACAAATTCCTCAGGCGTGACACAAACAGAATCCCAAATCAATGTCAAAGTTGCTGCATATGCTTTTCGTGTAAGTCAGTAACTGTCGGCTAACAAGTTAGAAATAGCAACTTAAAACGAGAAGCCACAGTTTGTTTCAGTTGGTTTACTAAAGCTCTTTCATTAGAAAACTGTGTGTCAATAGTAAGTATTATAACGGTCAAGCTCAAACCTTCTTTGGTTCTTCATTTATTTTTGATATGTTTTGGTAATTTGGCAGTTTCAATCCAACGTTTATCTTGCGTAACTGCTGTCTGGGCAGTTTGTCCTTTTATCACTTCCTAATATACGGCTAAGATACGTCTGGCAAAAGAGTAAGATGAGTCACAACAGGACATGAACAGAGAGAGGAGTAGGATAAGACACAGTGTGCCTCTGGAACAATCAAGCTTTGCTGCTCTTTCTGGAACAAGGACACCCCCCCTGACCCAGCACTCACTGTATCCGAGTTAACGACCTGGCCTGGCGCCAGCTGGAGGCACACGCTGAGCATAAGGAATGAGAATTACTAATTCGATTGAGCTGCTGTATGACCTTCCTTAGGGCAGACAGAAAGAAATCAATCAATGTGGTTAAAAGCATTGGTAATTGGAAGGAAGAGGACAAAATGCAGCCCCTGACACACAAGTCCAGCCATTCCTCTAAGATTTTACTGACAAATCAATGCACAGCACTCTAAATCAGAGAGTAAATATGCTATCTTTATTTTTGTTTCATTAATTGGAACAGGCAGGATATCTCTATCCAAGTTTGAGACCCAGCTAAATGAAAAATACATTCCTCCAGTTTTAATCCTGTCCCTTATTATTCATTTATCTCTCGCTAGTTTGATGACTCATCCTGCACTGAGGGGCATTTACGAAAAGTCTTCCAATCAAATGAGACTTTGAGCTACTAGCTAGCTATGTAAAACTCACTTCACTGTTTGTGGGTCGTAGGAACTAGTAGAGAAATATGGAGAGATCTAACAATAGATGAGGGAGGTGTGTGAGGAGCCAACAGTCTGTAGCTCTGTATCTTGACACTCTAAGCCGCCTATAGCAATCCAATCAAATGCATTGGATTTGATTTAAATTCCTTTTGTAACTGTACACCACAGCGACAGTACTGAAGCTAAAGACACTCAAACTTCCATTTCACTCTGACATTAAAAGCCTGGCCACCAACAGTGTTTTAATCTGAGGCCTGAGTGGTATGATATCATGTTACTGTAAAAGGCTTTTTGCAGTAGCAATAAGAAGGGTATATTCAGTCTCGCAGACTACACTACACGGCCACTTTACTACCCAACACCCCCCTGATCACATCCAGGATTAATTTATTTCATCCCTAACACATGCGTTTTTTCTAGACTTAACCGAGTAACCATACTGTGACTGTTTATGTCATGTAGCATGTCTTGTAGATGGATACTGTGGACCCTTTCGGTTTTGGATAGCTGATCAACACCATTGAACTACAACTGCTTTAGTGCACATTTTTGTTGTGAGTTTTCAGGACGAAAAGCTTTTGACGATACCATAAAATAACTTCAGGCGACTATATCATTAAATATATTCGGCGTGTTTCAAATGGAAGTCTGCCCTGCATGGCATGAGTGTGCAGAATGGTTAAACTGCTGAAACCACGATTTTCTCTACAAGACAATTTGACGTGCAATTATTTATTTAAGTGACCTAGTTTTTGTGTCAATGCAGCTACAGGGTTAAAAGGGCATCTGATGGCTCAGCTGTAAAAGGCAATGTAACCAGCATAGGAACACACTTTCCTTGGTGTAAACCCATCCTGGAACCATAGTCACATGTCACCTCCTCCTGTACAATATAACAAGCTACTTTCATTTCATTTCATTTTTATTTGTTCCGCTCATGGGACGCAAAACCCAATGTACAATAATTGCCAACAAAACATGTCTCAACAAGCACACCATTGAGCCAAAAGGAGCAGGGTGTCAGGGTTGGGGAAAAATAGGACCCAAATGCAGTAAAAGGTCAGGTAACAAAAAGCGAGCTTTATTTCCCAAAGCTGAATGACAAAAGAAAACAAGGAACAACTTAACATACCAAAACCGGGGGAGTACGAGGAAGGATCAAACATGGTAGCATTGACAAGAACAAAGAGACTACATGGTATCATAGACGAGAAACGACGACGAACAGACATGGAGCACAGGGGAAGACAAGACTAAATACACAGAAGGGTAATCACAGGACAAGACACAGCTGGGCAGGGGAGGCAGAAACACAAGGGCAACAGGTGAACACAATCAGACAATCAGACACACCAGGGAAACTAAAGACAGGAAGGCAAACACAGGAAGTAGGACCAGACAAGACACAAGGAGGAAAACATTTCAAAATAAAAGGTGGAAAATGAAAACAACAATCCAAAACCATGACACAGGAAGAAGATAAAAAATCTTATTTGAAAGGAAACAAATAATAATAATAATTATTATTATTTTTATTTTTATAGCGCCTTTCAAGAGACCCAAGGACGCTTTACAATGGGAAACAAAACAACAACATAATAATAGTCACAAGGATACACAGGTTAGAAAATAAATAAAAATAACCGGTTGATGGGTATTGCATTTTAGCTGAGGCCAAAGGCCCGGGTGAACAGATGGTGTTTGAGTTGTTTTTTGAAAGTGTCCAGAGTCGGCATTCAAAGGCTCTTTCAAATGAGTCAGAGCCTATCTTGTTATAAAGAAGTTCATGTAAGTCATAAAATGTGTGATATGCGCTCTTCCTATCTACACAAGATAAGCCTCCTGATAATAATTCATATTTCCTCGATCCATAAAGGAAGTCTTAATCCTTGTGTTTTCTTTGGAGATCAGAAAAGTGCTTTTGTCTGCTGAGGGTGACATACTCAGTTAGTTTGGAGCTTCTAAAACATTTCTGCCAGATCCAATGCTGCTTGTTTGTAACCACAGCTCAACAACAACCACCTGCAGAGAGCAAAGCCCCTTAATCATAATTAGTATGAGCCTCTTTGGAAGGGTGCTTGCTAGTGTGTGAGTAGTCCTGTGTTTACTCAATATAGCCTACAGTATGAACAGCCTGGATCTTTCTCGTCCTCTTTCATTTACTTCTGTTGTTATCACGGATATTGACTGGGATGTTTTGACTCCCACACCAGCAGCAGTGACTCATAATGTAGTAGCTGGAAGGCAAGTTTGGAGAATAATGGCAAGACGAGTAGGTGGGAGAGCAGGCGGGGGGGCTGCGTCTGACTATGCTGAAGAGCTTTGTTCATGATTTTTTTTTTCTCCCTCTCTCCATCCCTCCCTCTCTCTCTCAAACCCTTTTTTTTCTTGCCATCCTATGTGGGAGGGGCAATGGGAGTAAGTGCATGCATTCATGTGTGTGTGTTATTATGCGTGTGTGTGTGTGTACAGAGATTGCAGTCTTACCAGTCAGGTCTGTTCTGGGATATTTATAGCTCTCATTAGACACATCCCGCTAGAGCCGGGGTCACAGCAGACACCACACACACACACACACACACACACACACACACACACACACACACACACACACACACACACACACACACACACACACACACACACACACACACACACACACACACACAGGAACACCATGTTCTACAGCAGGGGTGGGGAACCTCCGGCCCCTGGGCCGTATACGGCCCGTGAGACCATTTGGTATGGCCCTCGAGGTAATTTATAAACACACGCAAAAAAGAAAAAAATTATAGAAATCTAGACCGCAAAATAATTAAACAAGCGAGTGCCTGTTTTTCCTGGCAACGGTCATGGTCTTTGAACACAACACGAGCCTAACGTGTCATCACGTAGTATATGTATCATCTGACAGGGGTGCAATTCTGACGGAGAGCACCAGAACGCTGCTCCGGGACTTCAATATTTAAAAATAAATCTTCCC
Source organism: Gymnodraco acuticeps (assembly GCF_902827175.1). Classification (NCBI taxonomy): domain Eukaryota; kingdom Metazoa; phylum Chordata; class Actinopteri; order Perciformes; family Bathydraconidae; genus Gymnodraco; species Gymnodraco acuticeps. The sequence goes on along the minus strand of NW_022990225.1, from coordinate 738,771 downwards.
GGGGGAGCATGCCCCCCTGGACCGCCCTAGAGGAGGTTAGATTCCCCCCCCCCCCCCCCCCCCCCCACTTAAATCATGTCCACATGGATAGGAAACTAAATACATTTGCACACATCTTGTGTCCATATCTTTCTGTTTGGTGATCATGCCACAACCGTGCACGTGCATGCATGCGTGAGTCATGGCAAGATATCTGGATTAAGAGGTTTCTTTTTCTTTGCACAGCATGAAAGAAAGGCCAAATGAAATGGGCTGTGATTTTTAAGCAGAGGTCAATAATTTGTGCGGCCCTCGGAGGATGTTGAAAAAATTGAAATGGCTCTTGAGAGGAAAAAGGTTCCCCACCCCTGTTCTACAGGATACTCTTACCCAGAATTCCTAGCAGAATAAGAAACCTCCTCCCATCCCATATTTTAAACCTATTGTGGCATGTTTTGCAGACACACACTTAGTAAAAGCTGATCATCTGTTCAATCTGTGCAGTTGGGAGATCCCAGCATGCATTTGGTGCACCAGGTGGCGAGTGGGCGTAGAGGGAGTGGAGGAGCAGGATACGGCCAAAAAGAGACATTGAGGAGTGAATGGAACAAAACAATGTGTGCACACACAGTCACCCACGCGTCCATGTGTGAAGCGGAGTAAATCACACACAAAGGGAGCTGATGATGTCCCTCTGCTTCCACATGAAGGATGGAGATATTTTCCTTGGCTGTTGTCATGGCAACAGGTATCAAACTCGGGAGAACAGGCCTGTTTGATTGGAAACATGTTGGTTCTGGCACAATAAAAAAAAGATAATAATAACACTAGATCAAGTCTGTTTAGAGAAATACTGGAGAACAGAAACAAAGTCTCAGAAGACGATTCTTTCTTAATCAAATATTTAGTCTTTCATCACCATCATAAAATCTGAGATGCTCTTTTTGTCTGCCAAACAATAATACTCATGTCCACAAATATTTAATTATCCAATTCATTAGACAAATTGTTGACAGATCTGAGGTTTAAGTGGCCGTGACAGACCTCACGTACGTGCACCTACCTCTATTAAATGTACCATTTATAAAAAAAACTAGGGCTGTCAGTCGATTAAAATATTTAACCGCGATTAATCGCATGATTGTCCATAGTTAATCGCGATTAATCGCAAATTAATCGCACATTTTTGATCTGTTCTAAATGTACCTTAGAGGAATATTTTTCAAGTTTTTAATACTGTTATCAACATATTAGTGGACAAATATGCTTTATGCTAATGTTTATTATCATTTGAACAATGACAAATATTCTCATGAATATTAAACACAACAACCTCTGAACATTACAAATATTCGCCTCAATTCAACCTGGAACCCCTCTCATACAATAATACAATACAAGTGTGTGTGTGTGTGTGTGTGTGTGTGTGTGTGTGTGTGTGTGTGTGTGTGTGTGTGTGTGTGTGTGTGTGTGTGTGTGTGTGTGTGTGTGTGTGTGTGTGTGTGTGTGTCGTTGGCGCTATGTGCAACTCAAGGCATATGCTCGAACGGGAGCTGCGTGGACGCTACAATCATGTTGCGCACTATCCGTGCTGAGTGTGCTGACTTTTCGTACAATGTCCCACTGTCTGGCTTCCTGCATAAAGTCAAGTGCTCGGCGCAGTTGTGGCGAAATGTCGCTCCTCTGTTTTCATTTAAACAGCTCCTTCTATCCATTAGCGCAGCTAGCTAGCACCAGATGCTAACAAAAACAATGCACGTAAGGTCTCTCTCTCGCTCGGGCCACACATACACACACCCTCCCGGTCCTCCCAATAGCCAGTCGGGGCCTGCCGGTGAGCGTGGAAGTGTGGTCTGCCACAAGCGGGCGGCAGGAGCGGGGCTGTCAGCATCAGCTTGTAGATGGTATTTTAAACTCGATGCGCTCTGAAACTACGGGGCGGCCGAGGAAAAAAAATACATATGCGTTAATCGCGTTAAAATAATTAGTGGCGTTAATTTTTTAACGTTATTAACGCGTTAACTTGACAGCCCTAAAAAAAAGTGCTACATTGGCTTTAGTTTGGTTTGATGGAAAGGAAGTATTTCTCAATAATGTCTTACTAGACATATGAAAGCAGAGATAGAACATCCTGAACTTTTGATCTATGCTCATTGAGCATCTTAGAATGTGCAAGCCAAGCATAAAGTTGTTTTTGACACCTTGAGAGCAGTTACAACGGTTGGCGAAGACAAAGCACACAGGATGCAGGTGGACTGCGTATAGACTTGAACCAACAAATCTTAGAGACAATAGAGACAGTTTTGTTAAGTTTGTTTCTGTTAATAAATTAAAGAATAAAGTTTGCATATTTTAAATTGAAGTTAGAAGAAATCTAAATGATAAACATGACATTACAATGTGTTCTGCTTTCATGAAAAATGTTCTAATTCACTTTTGTTAAAATTGCATATCATTACTATAGTCTTCTTTTGTTTAATTTGAACTTGACATTTTAATTGTTCATTAAATAAAAGTTGAACCTATCAGACCTCCTTCTCACCCAAAGATAGGAAAGGGGAGGACACCTGATGAAGAGAGGGAGGAGAGAAGAGACTATAAAAGATGATGAATAAGGAGAAACGTGGTCCTTTTGGGGGTTCTCTTGGGATATGCTTTTGTCCTTTGACCTTGTGTCTTTGCAAAACTTTTATTTTTTCTTTTGCATTTTTGGATTTTGTAATCTATTTTTTGTAAAAACCCAATAAAACCAGATTGTACTTTGTACATCTCGACCCAATTCCTGGTCTCTCTGGTGGTCTGAAGGTATCTGCTTGGTCTTAGAGTAAGGTTTAGATAGAACACCCTTCCTTGGAAAAAGCTGACAGTAGTTGATCATTTGGACTTCAAATTGTTTAGGGGGGTAGAAACCACGCTAAGGTTAAGCTGTAGTTTCATCTTGGTGACTGTGGTTGATTTTGATTGATGCTGAGATATGACTTGTGCTTTGCTTGTGTTGTAATATCACAGCTGTGATATCAGTGTTTGACTCTGGCTATGATTTTAGAGACAAACCTCACAATAGAGAAGCTGAAACTAAGGAATCTTTCTTTTTGCCAATTATTATACAATCATGAGCTAATGATGATGCTTAATGGGCTAACTAATATTATAACACTTAATCCAGAAATTGGTAAAAAAAGTCAGTGGATTTTTTAGGGTTTAATGTTCCTCTGAACAAACACACACAAACCCATCGAAGCCATTGAAGCCTCTCATGCGTTCCTCTGAACGAGACATCACTGCTCAGCTTCAGGTGGCTCTGTTATGTCACCACTTCCCTTGGCCATCTAAATGTTTATCCAGTCCTCTCTGTTTATCCTGCTGGCCTACAAACCGGTCATCTGGAAGGATAACATTTCAAAATGTGGGCTTGGTTGACAAAAAGATGCTGGCTGGGAATTGATGTTATTAATGAACATCTGATCTTCAGACACAATCATTTCAATGAATTGTCAGTTTGACCCGTGGCCCTGATGCCTGGTTTAATGCTTCCACTGCCTAATGCATCAACACGCATGCATACAATAAAGCCAAGCCAACTATCACTCTCTGTCACTGTGTAATTCCATTAGAAGGTCTCATACTGGAACTCACAACAAATCATTCAGTCAGTTGCCATGACCAGAGATGAAAAATGCTGATCCAGGCCTGCAGCATATCCTATAAATCACTCATTTTTATAAACAGATTACCTTTCTGGTGTGTAGATACGCAGGACAGTTGTAGGCTATCTGAGACGAGAGAGGATCTGTCCTGGGGAAGAGAAAGTGAGATTTTCATGGGTATGATGACGGATAGGGAACAGAAAGAAACTAAATGAAGCTGCTTATAAGTGAGAAACTGGGAAATCAGATTTATTTTGAGGCTTCGAGTAAGTTGCAAAATGTCCGGTTGAATTTAGGACTTGAACCGTCAGCGGGTGCAGCCTCACACGAGCAAAGTCACATCAAATGATTCACAATGTTTGACAAAGCTGCCGGTGTTTGCGTGTGTGCAGTGAGTGATGTGTTTTTAGGGTGTACAGTTGCCCTTGCGTCATCTCTCTCTCTCTCTCTCGTTTGGCTTCACTGTCCTCCCCCCCTCTCTTTCCCTCTCTCCCTCTCCACAGAGCCACTGCACTGCGGAGGAAACTTGAACTGTGCCCAGCTCCCGTGAATATCACTCTCACACAGCTCTGTCCTCACCCTGCACACAAACCAGCCAATGCAAACACACTCAGACCTATATGCATCCTACAAACATTGTGCAAAACATACACGCAGACCTACATGCATGCAACAAACATTGTGCCACCCAAAACAAAAAATGAAGGAAAAAAAGATCAACCTGTCATGCTGAAAGAGGAAGATTGATTTAGCCAAAGTTGCCTTTGGGTCTGTTTCTAAAAGGAACCGATCTATAAAGAGAATGTCGTGTCAAGGCATGTATTTATCTATTCATGTGCAAAAAGGGAATTTGGATGATGGTAAAAAATTATTTGCTTCTTCAATTCTCAACATGTTGCTCTGGCACATCCTTACATTTTAGAAAGTGCCTGAGGGTTTATTTCCCTGTATATTTAAGAAATTATTTATTATTATTCTATTCCATTAATGAGCAAAATGTACAAGTGCATCGTGTTAAGCCGAGTGCTCATGTGTTTCATTGATTTCAGAACGTTTAATAAAACTATAGGAGGAAAGGAACCAACTAGGTAAATAGTGTTAAAATACATTGCTTAAAAAACATTGGGCATAGTTTTCAAGCTCTTGTGCTGTGCCCATAGCAGGACATTAAAGACCTGGAATCGCCCTTGTTGTTAAGTGTTTTTCATCTAAACAAAACAACTAATTAAATGAGTAACTGTAATGTGAGAGTAACTGTTACACTGATAACCAAACCCACACACAGTGCCGCTGAATCTACATTGTTGTGACTGTGCAGTTAAGTTTCACAGTTGTCATCGTCACCAATAAAAACACTTCCAGCAAACTGGCTCTGAGGTGCCAAGTTTACTTTCAACCACAAAATGCCAATGAGACAGAGTAAACTGTATAGAGAGTTTATGGAACAAGCCAGATCCAAAAAGGACCACTTAATATGTCTGCCAGATATGTCACTATCCAACCATTAGCCATAACAACTTGATAGGCAGACTGTATGTATATCAGGAAGTGTTTTCAGAGATGAATGCTGATGCAGTGATTTCCCTGTATTAAAAAATCACTCAATACAGCTTGAAATAACTTAATCACAATCATCAATCATGTCAAAACCCCAAATTTGATTTGTTTTATTTCCTATCATTTAAAATAAAGCCATCATTAAAGGCATTTTAAAAGGCACTGCTTAAACTATATGCAATGTCATTTGTTTGCAGTTGCTGGCGGTTTAAGCACATAATAGGGCATATTCAAATCCCATCACTTCTCCTCAGTATACCGCTGTTGATGCACCACAGACCTCACAACAACGTCAGCACTACTTTACTCGCCAGAAGCAAAAAATTAACAAAAGATTCAGCTCTCATAATGTCTCTGTGAAATTGTAGTGGTTTATGAGGGCATGTTTCCCTGGATGTATTATTCAGCATGTTCCCAGATTCTTATGCAGCACTGTTCAGATTACAATGAAATATGAGGCAAACAATCTTCAGAGAAGAGATGATGAGCAAAGAAGAAAAACATATTTGAATAATAAAAGGAGGTCAAATGGAAGTAGGGCAAGAGTTAGCATTACGGATTATATTTTTGATCAGAAGATGCCTTTTACCCAAAGATGTATAATTTGAAAGCACGATTATTCTTTACAAAACACACTTTGAACTGCAGTGCCCTTTGGATTCAGAGGATGTGAGACTGAGGAAGTAACACAATTTATCTTCCGTCTAGACCAGGGATGGTGGTGGGGGACACATAATGTATGTACTGGCCACCAGGGGGCCGCAGATTCACTTGGAACACACACACACACACACACACACACACACACACACACACACACACACACACACACACACACACACACATTCCATGTATTGTATGTAATTATTAACAAATTAAGTCTGAAATCTTCATTGACATGTTACAATCTTTCAGGGAACATCCTCTAATAAGCTCACCTCAAAAAATATCAGTTCACAGAAATGTTATTTAATGTTTACAAGTGGCATGTTTGTATTGAACATGGTATTTAACAGTGGAATAAAACTATTTTAAACTATTGGAAAGCACGGAAAATGTGTGTGCATTGAGATTAAATATTAAGATGGCATAAACATGAAGTCATGAACACTAACCCAGACATTAGTTGTCGATGAACCTAAGACACTTGTAGTTTCTGCTGACGCACAATAAGGGGAATGTCAACACAGACACCTGTCAGCCCGCACTCTGCTGTTCCTCAGCGCCGCTCCCCCTCCCTCCCGCTGAAATTATGAATGAAAAGCCGAGTTTATAGTAATCATAGATAACACGGCAGGGTCCGTGACAGTTTGTTTTCATCTAATTTTGGTTTTTAGAATATAAAACTTGTTTCGCCAAATTCAGATGATGAATGCAACTTTTAAGCTTGTAAAGGCATAATTACAAGCGGCAATTTAAAGTCACAGCAGGGATAACAACAGCCAGTGTTTCTTGTGAGTGTTTCCCCGGGAATCAAACACAATACACAACCCGTCACAGATTATTTCGCGGTGTTTGGCTGAAATCATGTACGCAGCTCGCGGCGTAACTAGGAGTCTAGTGGACGGTATCACTACTACAAGTACAAAAATAAAGCGTGTAGACATTTTGAGCCCCACTAGTTAACTAGTAAGGTAAAACAGGCGTCAACTAGTTAAATAGTTAACCTTTTGCCTTTACTAGTTAACTAGTGAGTGATTATTGGTGCTACTAGTTAACTAGTGCAGATAAATGTATGCCACTAGTCTAGATAACTATAGTTCTGCTTCTTTGTTGTAACTAGTTAAAATGTCAGAGCTTTTGCAGTGCACTAGTTAACTTGTAAGACTTTTAGCTTCACTAGTATGGCCACTAGTTCATCAAAAAGCTTACATGTTGCGACTTTGGTGCTATTGCTGCTCATCACTAGTAAGGCTTATAGTAACTAGTCGGACAAAAGTGCCACTAGTTGCTGAAAAAGAGTGACTAGTATAATGTTTTATTGAACTAGTAAAGCAGAGTGCGAAACTAGTTTGACCATAAATATAACAAGTGCAATCAAAGAGCCAACTAGTGTAGGCAGCTGCCGTCTGGTATCAAGGATGGAATAAATACTCAAATGGCTTGCCATACAGCCCTCTGTCAGGGACATGCTGCCCTCTGGCGGTGCTTCAAAGTATCTGCTAAATGTGAGAGATCTACATTTCATGTTGGAGTCTGCCAACAGTCTCCAGTGGTTCACAACATAATTTCCCTGGAGATTTTGTTGACAGCTATAAAATCACTTTAATAATCCTGCGATACATACACTAACTGTGATTTCATTGGTGGGAATCCTCAATGATGTCACAGTAATATTCCTGTTGGGTGTAGAGATGTATTGTGATTGTTACATTGGTTCATCCTAATGTCATTTTAATTAGATTACACATTTTATTAGTTTATTGTAGTTTTACAAGATGGCTGGTATGGAGGGATTGTGAATAATGTTCTTGAGTAGCTCTATCAAGTTCATGCGATTTCTGATTTATTTGTTTTTTATATTGACCAGCAGTACAGTAACAACAAACTGTATAGAACTATCTAGATCTCATGTGTTCAAATCTGGTTCAAATAGATAAGAAACCATGAAATAAAAATACATTAAATTTATATAACTTAGTTTGTATTTCAAAATGTATTTCGAAAAGTCCCTTTTAGAAGCTTATTCAAAACTGAATCTTGTTTTGTATTGTTACAAAATAGCACTTTTCACCATAGAGTGTAAATCAAGACAATGTGTTTAGGAAATATTATTGTGGGAAATGTATACAATGACAGTTTTATTTCAAACTATTTCATACTTATAGTGTGTTATTGTTCTCCATGCAAATTCAGAGGATGGACGTAACTAAATACATTTACTCAAGTACATTTCCCCTCTTTGGGACGAATATAGGTATATTCTGATTCTGATTTTGTACTGTACTTAGATACAATTTTGAGCTACTTAACTCCATTTAAAGCTACTTTATACTTATAAAGAACTACATTTAAAAGGTAAATAATGTAATGTTACTCCACTACATTTATTCAACAGCTTTAGCGACTTTTAAGAGTCCAATTATTTAAATTCAAATTTTACGAAAAGTCATTCAGAACTGTGTTTGTCTACAACAGTAAAATTCTAGTTGATGCAGCAATATTATCTAGAAATGTCACTATACAAATGTAATTAATATATACACACGTAAAGGCAATTTTTCTGCACATTTATTACTTTTTATACTTAAAGTAAATGTTGCTGAGAACACTTTTGTAACGTTTACTGAAGTAAGGTTGAATGCAGGACTTTAACTTGTAATTAAGTACTTTTGACAGATATATATTGGTATTTTTACTAAGTAAAGCATCTGAATACCATTCCACTACTGCACAAATTATTAATTTGAATTTTCTCACAACGTTGATTCATTCGATGTTGAGCACTTCGTCTCCCTGTTGAAGTGTCTGTCAGAGTTTCGTTTGTCTCATTCCACCCCAGCAGGGGGCAGTGCCGCCATGCAGCCCTGCCTTTGTTTCGGAAAGCAAAGGATTCTGGGTGTGTTTTATAATAAATGCGACGTAGGCCCTGCGTTACACAGACTTTCGACGAGAAGGAACTTCAGACAGGACGTGTTGTTAGAGCTCCGAATATTTAGCAAACATTTGTTATTGTTTCTAGATTTTGTGGTACAAACAGTACGGCATTTTAGTAAAGGCTATCTTTGTTTTTTCTCACTTTTAAACTCTGAAGAAGACACTTTAAACTCGCTCCACAGAGACGTCCCTCAGCTGCAGTCGACGTTTTTTTTTCTCTACAATAATTTTTTGGACGGACATGTGTCAAGAAGTAATGGATACCAGATCGAAGCACCCTGAAACCGACAGCCTGCGTAAAACCATGAAACCTGGGTCGAGATTGAAGTGGAAACTGCCTCGTGTCTCCACGGAGGGGGATGCGGCCTTCAAGAAGTGTTTAACCGGCTCTGTGAGGACCTTCCGAAAATGCCTCCGGCGGGAACAGAGACGGGCCCAGCTGGCTAAACTGGCCAAAGCCCTGGGAAAAATCGGGAAGACAGCGAAGAAGGCCTCCGTGTGTGAGGAAGTCCCCAGCGCGGCCTGTATGCTGCCTCAACCATCGGGGGCAATGGCGCCGCCTAACACCACGCAGTACCTTATGGGTAATGTCTACGACGACTTAAAGACGACCTACTCCCAGACAGTTTCTCATGTAACATCTTCACATCATGATAGTGAATATGTATCACCCAGTGTATGTGATGCATCAGACTCTGATTACGATAGCTGTCTTGCCTTTCAACAGAGGGACTTTGAGGAAGTGTTTGACCTGTACTGGTAACCGGATTGAACTGGTCTACGCGGCCTTGTGAAACTGGTCTGTCCGCCTCTCCAGCCGAGACTTACCGATAAGGGCAAATAAAAGGTGTGACATTACACTTTAAATGACATGAATGTGACCTGTGCATATTGTGTTTTTGTTTTTATTCGCCCATGTTATGCATATGCTATGTCACAAGTTTCATGGTTGGGCTTTATTTGTCTCACAGCGGCGCACTGGATGGTGCCCGCCCAGTAGAACGAGTCCTGAGCACTGTGTGGCGCCGCCCAGAGGAACGAAACAAACGCACATCGGCTCTCGCCTGGCCACGGATTGTGAAATCCAGGTAAACCCGGGCAGGTATTGTGTTACCCTGCATTGTCTTGATGGCAACAGTAGTACATTGTGTTGCGATGTTGGGCCTTTCCACAGTTACTGTTGTCTGAGCGTTTTCCAGGTCGAATTCCTGCCGGGACACGTGACTCTGCTGCGAGAGGAGCAGGAGACCAAGGAGCTCTTCCGTCACGTGACTGACATAAGGTGACATTTAATGCCCATAGGTCATTTTGACTGTTTTCAAGAAGGTTAAAGTCCAAATGATGCGAGTGATAGATGTAAAGTTGTGTTTAAAATGAAAATATATGAAGTGATTTATCCTGAGTTTTAAAGGGTAGTAATGTTCAATAAAATGTGCTTCCCAATGATACATTATTGACTGTTTGCATTTCTTTCTGATCATTTTGGTGACTATTAATCTCTGATTTTGAGTCCAGTACCATAGCCATTCAATATGAAACAAACTTCAGTATTCCTGATCAAATTTAAAATATTTTGGTTACATCAATAAACATCTTGTTTAAGGAAAAACATTCAATAACAAACAAAACATGTTGAATACGAACAATTGGGTAGTTTAAATGCTTTTTGGAAAATGTACTTGTATATTCGAGAGGAGAATTTACAGCTTAACATTCAAAATGTCAGCAATGGAGCTACAATTGCTTCTATATATGATATGCTATAATATTTATATTCTCTGCACACATTATCCAGATGTTAAATACTGGTCAGTGCCTTAGACTGACACATCATGAACCATCTCCATGTCTATTAGCTGTGGCAGAACTGGTGATGTAAATATCAATAAAGTAATCGTAATACATCACCAAAATATATATATATATACTTATATATGGTTAAAAATATATTCTGTAAGCTGCCACATGGTGGCAGTAGTGTCCGACAAACCAGCAGGTTACTGTGGCCATAGGAGAGGCATTACTAGTGGTCCCTCTTTTAGATCATGTTTCAGAGGGGAACACTGCAGCACTTGTTCAATGACATCTGGTGGCAGCAGGCTGCTGGGGACAAAGGTCTCTGGTTACTAGTTTAACAAACAATTCCTTTATTCTTCTTACAGAGGAGAGATTTACATTGTTACAGCAAAAGTACAGACAAAAAAAAAACCATAGAAGGGCAATATATTTAAAATATAAATGAACAGTTATTACAATTTGGGTAGAAGAGTAGTAGCAGCAGTATTAATAAAACCAATTAAAACACGTAGAAGATAGATATCAGAAGTAAAATTATGTATTGCAGTTACTTTGAGATTCTTGGTAGAGTAATACTATTATCAAACTAAACTCAGCGGTGAGTAGGAGCTGCTGTAACAGGCTGTCACTCGAGCAGAGCTGGAAGTGTCTAAACCTTATGGCTTAAACGCTGCCGGTTTAAATGCCTGTGCTTTAGGGTATGAGGTTTAGCTAATCTTTATCTGATAGGGGGTTTAATGGCGGTGCTCTTAAAACCGTACACAAAGTTCCATGTCTTTTTAAGGGAGAAAAAGCAGCAGGTGGTTATCTGGACTCTTTACATCTCAGTGTGTCTGATTCAGAGGCTGATAGCTCTGAGAAATGTTGGAGAGAAGCATTGGCTTCTACTTCTCTTATTGCTGCTGGGCAACTGCCTGCAGCATCTTTCAATATAAAAAAAACTCAGCCTCTGGTAAAACTGCCAAGTATGATGGTCAGCAATTACACCTAAAGGTACACTGTGGTGGAGACAGGCTGCTGGTGGCTGATTAATGGATCCCCCTGAGGCCTGAAACACCATCGATCCACTGTCCAGGTAACAACTCGTCTGTCCATCTGGCCGTATGAAACAATAGTCTGTTCCACCCCAAGGTGTCTGGAAAGACAAATGTCTGCATGTATTGGGAATATAACCGGAGGTGGTGGGAGAAGTACTCATATATCTTGTACTTAAAATTACCGGATTGTAGGAATACTGTTACAAGTAAAAGTCCTGCATTCAAAATGTTACTTAAGTAAAATTACAAAAGTATTGCCATCTAAATATACTTAAAGTACCAAAAGTACTCCTGCAGATTGGCCCATTCAGAATAATATATGAAAGTACAAAAGTATTGTCATCTGAAGTACATATCATACAAGTTGGCCCATTTTCTAAACAATATATAATTTTAGAGTATAATTATCAAAGGTGCAGCTAGTTTTAATGACTTGCGGGTAACTTGTGAATTTACTCCGGGTGTAAGGGTTTGTACAAAATAACAATTGTATTTCCAACCCTGATTTAAGGGTTCAAGGCTTTTATTAGTCATACGTACATAGCTACAGTGTAGTTATGGCAATGAAAATCTTAGGTCACAGGCTCCTCCAACAGGGCAACACAGAAAAAATAGTGCAAGTAAACACAAAAAGAGAAATATTGCAATAAGAGTCTATATACAAGTGATTCGAATATGATATATTAGATAAATAATTTCTAAGTAGCAGCCAGATGAATGTTATGTATGTTCTTTCAAAAGTTCAGGTGTTTAACAGTCTTATTGCCTGTGGGATGAAACTGTCCCTGAGTCTGGTGGTTTTAGTCCCGATGCTGCGGTAATGCCGGCCAGACGGAACAGTTTGAGGCTGGGGTGATGGGGGTCTTTTATAATCCTGAGGGCTTTCTTCCTGAGCTGCTGGGAGCAAAGATCCTCCATGGATGACAGCTCCGTCCTGGTGATGTGCTGTGCCGTTTTGATTATAATTCAAATAATGAATCTAAGAGTAAGGGAGGGGTGTGGCGCAGTGGATAGAGCCTTGGTGTTTGGATCAGGGGGTCACAGGCTCAAACCCCACTGCAGTCAGCATGTCGTTGTGTCCCTGAGACACTTCACCCCAAATTGCTCCTGCATTGTCCACAGTATTGAGTATGTAAGTCGCTTTGGATAAAAGCGTCTAACAAGTCATATCTAATGAATCAAAATGTAAGGTATTACATTATTGTGGAGTAAAAGTACACTATTTACAATTACACTTCAATTGTAGGGGGCTATAACTACAAAGTAGCAACAAATTGAAATACTCATAAATGTACTTGACACCACTGTAACCTACTTTCTAGTTATTTAATACATTCTTGGGTTTGAGTGAAGCAGTTCTTTCAAGAAGTTCACATGTTGCATGTCTCAGAACTACTTCCTGTACTGAATTAGATTGTATTTTACATGAAATGTCTGAGGCCATTACAACAAGATAAAGCATTATCTTCTACATCAGATAAATGAAAGCATTCAAAAAATGTAGTGTGACATGACTTTTAAAAATACAATCCAGATGGGACAGTGTTAAATGCAGATTACAAAAAACATTTCCCTTCCATTTTTAAAAAAAGTTTTTCATTTGTATTAGTGTAATTGTCAAAGTGATTGTATTACCTTCTTACCACAAGAAAACTACATTAAAATCAGCAAAGTGGTCCTTAAAATCAACACATTATTACAGTACACGCTTTCCTCTGACCTATATGTGGAGATTATGCATTTTTTGTGTATTTAATTTCAAGCAAAAAGTAACTTCCAGCTCACTCATTGGAGGAAGTTTGGGTGCTTGGCTCCACATTAGAGAGAGGGCGGCCAGCCAAGAGTTGGGATTTTGGCTGTGACAGGACTTTTTCAGACAGCCTCCTTTTAATTGGAGTTGTTAAAAGAATCTTGTGTGGATGTGTTTGTGTTGCTGTGAGTTTGAGCCCTAGAGTGTGAAAACACATCAAGGATAAATGTCAGGCTACAGCAAAAGGAGGGAATTAAGGGGTAATCTTTATCCTCAGGTCCTTTTCTACACCCCACATGAAGCCCAAAATACTGAGCTGACAACCGCCGATGACTATCTGTCTGGGCTGTGCTGACGTGTTTTGGTGTGAACTTCAGGACGCACCCGGGAGAGATCAGATTAGAAGAGTTCTTTACATGAATCAAAGCAGAGGAAGCAGTCATTCAAAGTCCCAAGAGAAGCAATTTTGGCAGAGATCCTTTGTTGAGAGAAGTGACTAACTAAGGAGTAAATATTTCAGCATTTTTCCATCCTGGGTGGGACTTCAAAGTGATTTCTAACTGGAAAACAGGGAATGGTGGGGGTGGGATTTGGGTGAGTAATCAGCTGCTGAATGATTAGCATTAAGAGCATGTCCATGTAAACACTTTCTGGGCGTCAGTGGTCTTAGCTCCCATGGCTTGATCACCCTGATTTAAATATATTGGGCCCTCCATAGCATCCTGGGACATCGAGACAATTGAATATTTAAATATATGGGTTTACCTCTTCTGCAACACCTTTTATCCCCTGAAAGAGCTCCCTGCGGTGGAACTAAAGTAGACATGTTGCTGTACAGTGGGGGGCAGCAGATTGTCATAGCAGCCATCTTGTGGTTGACAGAAAGACAGGATCTGAAAGATGAAGAAATCTCAGGTTGAGTTCCAAATCATCGGACACACGACCATACCACCATTAAAACTGTATTTAATGTCTAAAGCTGAGACTTTTCTTTGGTTTTAATATATTTCATACTTTTGTTTCATTATTCTTTCTAATGAAGAGTGTTTTTTTTAAACCTTTGTCAATGGCCTGTATTTACTTGCCTTAAATTCACTTAGCAGCAAAACCCAGATTTTCCAAACTAAGACAGTCAATTGGATTTTCAAACATCTCAATTTGAAGGGCTCGATAATGTTGAAGAAGTGTAGGGCTGGTACTAACATAGCAGAATTCCTTTTAAAGGGTGTTATCAACACATTCCCATTTTTGCGTTGTACAACTTCAATGTGGTGACTGGTGAGTTACCCACTTAGTCGCTTTAGTGACGCAATTTGGGGTGAAAGGTTGCGCTCAAAGGCTCCTCAATGTTGGTAATCAAGAAAAGGAAAAAAAAGCGTTGCTTCTTAATTTGCCTTCCAAATTCATCTGGGGATGAAACATTAAATAATTTGTGAACTTCTTCACCATATTATTTTTGCTGATTTCTTAAGTTTCCTGTCTCCCTGTGATTATCAAGGTTATTAACATAGGACAGTGGGCTGTTCCAAGACACACTTTAACCTGGTTTTTATATGACCCAATTGGAAAAAGCTAGCTAGCTGTGCCCAGCCCAGGGTGAGTGTTTTATGTCAACCACACATAGTTGAAACAGACAACCACACACACAGAAAATAAATAGGGCAAGAAGAAGGGGGCACTGACGTTACCCAGTGCGCCCTTTGGGAATTCACCCCTCTGCTATGCTGGCTCATTAGTCAAAACACTCCGAGGAGAGGAACTGAGGGATGTTTGCGCCACATGTATTTCCGTCCTCATCCTCCCATTTCTCCTCTGCACAGACAGAGCAGGGGACGCTATTGGCCGTTGACCCAGCATTTCCAGAGAAATAGGCAGGTACAGAAGTGTGTGTGTGAGACACACTGTGTCAAGGGGAGGAATTTTCAGTATGCGGTGACAGTCCTCTAGTCCTGTGTCAAGGATTTACCAACCGGGTATATCTAGACTAGAGAGTGAGAGAAGTCCTGATTTAGTCACACACGGAAGAAAATACAAATAAACCATGTTTTTGATGTTCCACTGAGCAAAAGCTGGCCTCATTTCAGACCCTTTCACTGCTTCTTCATGCTTCTTTAGTAAATATCAAGCTGCTTTGAAGACAGCATTGTGTACACTAGAGGAACTAAAGTGTGAACAGGGTACACACAATTGCCCTGCTCCTACATTGCCATTTATTCCATGTTTTTTTTTTAACCACTGCGTTAAATTCATGCAAATAACCCGAGGATTGATTGAATTGATGAAACATGCTGTGTTAATTTGTGAGCACAGCACAAATGGCAAGTGTGACTCATCCATTCTCTCACACACACACACACACACACACACACACACACACACACACACACACACACACACACACACACACACACACACACACACACACACACACACACACACACACATACCATGTATACAGCACTTCAGGGGACATTACATTGACTTACATGCAGTTCCTGGAGACTTACCCTAACCCTAATCCTAAACCTTACCCTAACCCTAATCCTAAACCTAACCAAGTCTTCACCCTAAAATTAATGATTCCCCTTATGGGGACCTCCATTTTGTCCCCATAAGGGAGGCGAGTCCCCACACGTGACTATGTAAATAGATTTAGGTCCCCACAAGTATAGTAATTTAGGCCATACACACACAAAACACACACACACACACATACACACACACACACACACACACGCACACACACACACACACACACACACACACACACACACACACACACACACACACACACACACACACACACACACACTGGGCTGTCTATCTTGTTCGATACTTTTACGACTGCAGATTAGCCTGAGTGCCTGATTCTCTGGTCAGAGCTGGTTTCATTACAGGTCAGGTGTCACACCTGCCGGTCGCTCATGACTGCTGATTGGTGGATTAAAGCGAGGAGGTGTGGCTACATAGCTGTATCTGCTTAAAGTTCAGACATGCCATTGTCCATGTCAATTTCTGGCAACACATGTCAAAACCTGTTCAGAGAGACATCTAAAAAGTGTGATGTCCTACTCAGAAAGCCGTTTCTGAAACTTAACTTCCTGTCATATAACTTCCAACACAAGGTCGACAGTTGTTACTTTATGCTTTTAAAGTTTGAATTTTAATATGACACATCTTTTTAAAAACATGTCACATACAAAATGTATTAAATCCTGTTAAGTTTTCATGGCTGCAATGACCTCCTTTCTTTGGGCTTCCTGTTGCTGTCATATAAATGAATTTAACATGGGTTAACTTAACTGTGCCTTCCTCTAACCTTTGTCGGCACACAATAAAATATTACAACCACAACAGGTGCCTGGCACAGACAGACAGCAAATAGTAACACCTAAATGTATAGTGTTAGAATACAATGTACTAATTGAAGGATAATACTGAGAACATATTGTCTTGCAGCTGTGCTCATTTGTTTTGAAGAAATCAATCATCTTTTTGTGCATTGTGACTCTCCTTTGTTTAGTTTCTCATTGTTACTTTAACCAGCATTAGCTATATTTCAACAGTGCAGCTGATAAAAAAGTGCAGGAGATCAGGGACAGCACGGTGTGAGTCTCTGTGTCACTGTCACCGCAGAAACAGGGACAACTGTGTCATTGTCAGATATTGTTGAGGGCAGCCGAGTGTAAACAACAGATGGTTGAGTTAGAACCTGATCGGCATGTCAACGTTCAGCTCAGTGCTGTTCGAGAGGCTGTGTGTGTAATCACAATCAGAATAATGTATTTGTCCCACAGTGGGGACATTTACAGTGTTACAGCAACAACAGGTTAAAAAAAGGCAAAGAAAAGCCGATATTACTAATATTTATTTTAATAAAGACAAATATATTGCGACCATATATATCTATATATAATCCCTGGTTCTCAGGTGTTTTGTATTGGCTCATGATATGGCTTAGTGTATGGATTATAATTGACCTTGGACCTCTGAGCTCTTCGACCTTCACTACGAAATCCAATAAGGAATACCTTCTAATCTTCAATAAGGAAAACCCTGTGTCTCTAAGGCACATATATACCGTATATATATTTGTTATCCTAGTGCGCCTTCAATTACACAACTATGGAGATATACAGATTGGTAAGAATCATGCAAGTGTGATCCTTACTGTTGCCAACCAATTGCAGAAAATGACACCCATGTGTTGCTAACGATGCCAAGAGTCCATATGTGACATATGATGCCTGTATGTTAATGTTTAATCTGTAAATGAGACGTGACATTAGCATGAGCTTGATATAAATGTTTTTTTCAACCTTTCTAAGTTTTTCTTTTTTTTCCTTTACTGCAATGTTTTGGATATTTAAATCAAGAGGAAACAAACAAGGGGTGAACAAGCTGTGTGACACAACCAGCACCGCTGTGCACAGAGCTACATTTGTTTCTTTTAATTAGCAATGAGGGATGTACGGAAGAGGATTAGGGCCACATGATTATTTCGGAGGATTTGAAAAAAAAAACGTTTTTTTTTTGTTTTGAGAAAAATGTCAGAATTCTGACTTTTTTCTCAAGACAAAAAAACAACTTTTTTTGGCCCTAATCCTCTTCCGTAGAGATGGGATTGCTTTTTAGCCAAGAAGAATGTTGAGGTTTTGATAATATTTTATAATGGTTTAATCCTTAACTGAAACCTTAGTAGCCGTCTCTGAACGTAATTAGTTTTTCTCAGTGAATGAACCACCCCACAAAGCTAAAGGTCACCACAAAGAAAACAGACCAGTATTCTCCAGAGATCACTGAGTACATTTTGTTTAAAACCCTTGTTCTGGAGGATTTGAGGCAGATACCTCCTGCCAGCAGCTGCTCTGTTCTGACTTTGTTCTGTGGCTCGGTCAAAATGAGGTGTAATAAGCTTGAGTCAATACAGAGCTGTGAGTTTTGGCAGGAGCTAAATAAGATGGAGGGGGGGATCGATACGATGAGAGACGGGGACGATATGAGCCTGCCGCTGGACCCGCTGCCTGTCAGCTATTTGTCACCCAGTGCACACATGTAGAGAGGTGCAAGAGACACACACACACACACACACACACACACACACACACACACACACACACACACACACACACACACACACACACACACACACACACACACACACACACACACACACACACACACACATCAGTTCAATCAGCTACTTCTGTTCGAAAGCAGTGGAGGACTGTGCACATGCATACGGTACATGGAAATGTCCCTGCATTCACATCAAATGATGCTCTCTGTGTGTAAATGCCACCTATGTCACATACATCACAAGGGCTACAATAAATTGTCCAAACAGAAAGAAAAACCACCACACACACATGGAAGAAGATGAGGACTAAAGCTTTGGAATCGCTCACGCTGCCTCACCAGTGGCAGGAATAAAAGAAGAACATTGATTTTTGCTAAATTATCTGTGGTGAAGGATGACTCACACCCTCTCGCCGCCTTAAGATGATGTGTGAGTAAAAGATGGGAACGCGGCAGAACAATAGCACATAAACAACTGCAGCTTGAATATGATCGCAGACCTTCATCACTTGTACATTTTAAGCCATTACATGAAAGAAAAGGTTCATTTATTCTTGCATTGTGGCTCTGCACCTGGTTGTGGGAACACACATCTAACCCCTAGGTACAGCTCCAGAGAAAATGTGACACTGTCATTGGTTGGGTCTACATTTGCTCTGTTCTGTCCTCAGACTTTTGTGGCTATCTGGGCTCTCCCAGACGAAAAGTGTCAACTTGTCATTCTGGATGTGCATCAAAGTCAGTCATAATGCCTCCACAGCCTGTCACCACAGATGCAACATTACAGTACGCATCTAACAAATTGTCAGTCCACTCATCAGAAAGGTAATTTTGAAGAAACTGTGGGGGAAACAGCACATGGCAAAAACACAACTTAGGGACAGCAGCAGTACACGACATGCTGTACAGTACAATGTACAGTTCCAAAAAGCATACACATCACATAAACTGTACATGTTCTGTCATCGGGAGTAGGCTATATGGAAGTGTTTTCCTGGGCGCTCAAAATGTATTTTTCGAACATCAGAAACACTTTTAAAATCTTTATTTAACCAGTAACGCAGAAAAATTATTTGAGATCAACATTTGTTTTTCTGCAAAGGTGGGGCAAAGTAGGCAGGATAAAAAACACAAGAACAATACATAACAGCATAGAAAAAGACAAAGACAAGATATTTCATCACAGATTGGCCAGTAAAATCAAACAAAGGGGGATTGGTGGAGGAGGAGCCTATTGTACGTGGGTCCAAGCCACTGATTGGATAGGTGGAGTTTGTTTGAATAGGAGCTTCCTGAAACAAGGAAGAAAAGCAGGTACACCACTGGCGCATTTCCACTGCAGGGCCCAGGTTAAAGGGGCTGTGCATTTAAAAGACCCTTTTGAATATAATCAATAAGGAGCAATGGAGGTGAGTAAAAAGAAACGTGTTGTTGGAGGAGGAAGAGGTAGTGGGTTAAGGAACCTGAGACAAACAGGAGGGGAAAGTTAACCATCAATTGATTACTTACAAGCGAATACGATTATGACAACCCCAAATAACGCTAAGCAACTACAAAGAGACACAACAACTCCAAAGAGACTCAAAATGATCATAAAGAGACACAAAAGTACCATAAAGACACAAAATGGCCACCCGATGACTCCAACGATACACAGCATGACTATAAAGAGACACGGAACAACTGTAAATAGGCACAAAACTACAACAAAGAGACAATTATCAGCTGTAATCTTGCTACAATTCTTGAGATAATACTGTCAGATTATAGTTAATACAATATGCTAATTGTTTATGATTCAATACATGTGTTGGGCTTTTACATCACACACACTTGGCTGGAGAGGAGACCAATGAGCCACATTATCTGCAGACTGTCAGACTAAACTTGCCCCCAATTAATGACACAACAAGTTGGTTGGGTTGGTTTTAATGCTCTGGACCAGGGAAGCTTTTTACATCTATTTGGCTGCGATGCCCTCTTGTTCACATGTGTGATTGGGTCAGTAATGACTTTTCTTACGGCCAGTTGTTGGAGAGAAGTCACTCGAGGATACCCTGAAACATTTTAATTAGCTTAAAATAATTACTCACCTAGATGGACAGATACAAGCAGGTGAATAGTGTTCTTTAATGTTTTTAGCATGTCATGTAATTTGTGGAGCTCTAACACATACAATTATCAAGATTTACAGCTTTTGCAATAAAGTCATGAAGTTTTGTGGCTTGCTTCAGTGCTATTTTATGACTTGGCGAGCTTCCCGCTGTAATCAGGAGCAGGTTTTCTGGATGGAGGGCAGGGTGAGTTATGTTGTTGAGTGGATTTCAGCTGTTTACATTTTGTGTTTCCTCTGCCTTTCGGTCATATTAGACTCAGCCAGTTTAGATTGTTCATCATTAGGTCCACATTGTAAGCACTGGAATGTCTTTCAGTGAAATATTGCTGATTCATTTACACATAAACCCCTCACTTTCACCATTGTGCAGCTATAATCTGTATTTCATGGCTGATGTTTAATGATGTCAAAACGTAATATGAAATAGGATGAGGGTAAACAGATTCACTACTTGATGTTTAGGTTTCATTTACAATTTACTAAGATTTAAGAGGGTTTCCCCGCCTCTGAATACCTTGTTCATCACTGCTGATATTTCTCATCATTGCTGCACTCTCTTCTCTCTCACATCACACTAGTCTGTTTCCCTTGACAACCATTTTGTACAGTTCATTATGCAAATTATATGGATCTGTGGGCCAAATAGATGCTCATAAACAACCAACCCCTTCACCCATCCCTGTGTTAGTCTATCTAAAGTGGCTACGATTAGCGTCGGAGGTGGAGGCGTGAGTTTAATTGAATGTCACAACTCATTTCGCTTTTCATATTTGCAAAAGGTCAGTTTTTTAATGAACACCAGCGTACACAAGTGGATGTGGTTGAGTAATTCTTTTTCGAATTCAAGCCTCCTACTCGCCAAGAAATGGACAGAATTGCAAAGATTGACATTTCAGTACTTCTCCTTCCCACACTTTGGAAGACTCCCGCAGGGTTTCTTTCTGCTGAGCCTGAAGTCATTTCTCGTCCGTCAGTGCTAATACTTTATAAACCAAACTACCAAACGGTTTCTTTTTCCACTCCGGCAACCATTTCAAGGCAGAACAAACAGTCCTTTCTTTCCTTCCATTTTTCCCTCATTCGTCCATCAGTGTAATTGCTCTATTTCCAGGAATAGAAAGGAGCTGCCACAGACCTGTCAGGGAGCCGGTGGTTAAAGCGTCCTTCAGGAGACCATTCAAACGCTCCGTAGTTAGGGTTGTTTTGGTACAGTTTGGCAAGTTTCTCACACCTCAGTTGTATCACTACCGTTACTTTTTATAGACTCACCACCAAGCAGCTGGATCAATCATATCAAAGCAGACAACATATTTTTCAGCATGCATAAGTGATGCTTTCCAATGACAGTTATTTTGGTTTATAAGGATGTTTTTTTTAGTATTTACATCAGTGAATCTTTCACTGGGTTAAGTACAAATAATAATAATAATAATAATAATTCCTTACATTTATTATAGCGCTTTTTCAATGACTCAAAGCGCTTTACATATACACACATTACACATATATCATACATGCAATGGTCAGATACTGTGGACAATACCCACAGGAGCAAGTTCAGGTGAAGTGTCTTGCCCAAGGACACACCGGCTTTACAGACGCAGCAGCGGCAGGTTCCACCCCTTGATCTGATGATCATTGCACAGCGCACTGCGCCACACCGTCCATCTTCACGCCTCGAGGTCATCGAGGTGCTTTTACAAGTACACATTGATATTATACATGTACTGTGGACAATACCCACAGGAGCAAATCCGGGTGAAGTGTCTTGCCCAAGGACACAACGGCCTGACGCAGTGGCGGCAGGAAGGGGTTTCGAACTGGAGTTCCCCCAGCACTCCCCCTTGATCTGATGATCGGATGCATACACAGTACCAAACTGAATAATTTAGCTTTGAAATGTTGCTGTAGATCTGTTACAATTGATAACATTAACAGTGTTTAATACTGCAATATATTTCACTCGAAACCTAATAACAATAAAGTTTAGTTGTAAAGAATCATACATTTTAAACGACAGGGAGACATAATACAATGTGAATATGATATGTGTTGGCTCTGCTTAATTTAGAATCTCAAACTTCATATCCTTATGGTCAAAATTCATTGTCATACAGTAAGTTGAGCATGGAATTGGTGATCCAGAATATAACCTTCAAAATAACTTAGCCTTTCAGTGCTAGCTATTTCTGTCCCGTCCATCTGTTGCAAGTAGGTACTGTGCGAATACAGCTCAATCTCTGTGTGGTATTTCTGTAAAGGTGGGAGAATAAGTGGCTGTTTCGCCCTCTCTGCCTAGCACACAGCTGTGACTCACTCTAACTACGTACAGCAGTTTTCTTCTTTCATCTCTCCCTGCTTTATTTCTGAAATTCCCTTGCTTTCAATTATTATTGCTTATCTAAAAGCATTTTTACGCTGCCCCAAGGACACATCACTCACCAATAGAAACAGCCTTGAAAGTGTTTTCCATCTTCTGCTTCTCTGTGTTTGCTTTGTCCTCGTTCTTCTTTATTTTCCTTCATCGTTGTCTGTGATATCAGTCATCCGTTCTGTGATTTTCAAAAGATGAGAGAAGAGAGAGGAAGATCTGATCTGGTTTTTCTTGTTAAAGATGTTGACCTTAGGAATGCACTCATTCTCTTTCTTGGCAAGAATTAAATCACAGTTCAGTTAAATATGGAGCTTTAGCCAATAGAGTTAGCTTAGCATTAAGACTAGAAACAGTAGGAAACAGTAAGCCTGGCTCTGTTACCATGCCTACCATCACCTTTTCAATACCTTCAGTATAACATGAAATATCATTTGAACTATGCTGAGAAATATCAATGAATATATCAATATTGGATGGATAATATGGTCTGATGTGGCTCCAGTCAGAGAAATGTTTACTGTGTATACTAATTGTGTTGGGTTGTCATTTACCTGTCCCTATTAAATGTCAGTGTGTGTGTGTGTGTGTGTGTGTGTGTGTTTTAGAGGGCAGGGGGTAGTAGCATGGAGATCACACACGTTGCATAAGCCTGTGTAAGTGAGAAGCCTTCACCCTCTCTGTAAATTATCTCATCTCTGTCATTAGCCAATCTTGTGAGTCTGCCTTCCCTCCAGGCTTGCTGCTAAAATGCTAATGAGGCCCGTGCACTGCAATTACAAATCCCACACAAACGCAGAAACACACACCTCACTCCGACTCCAAATAGCGGGGGCATAACAACCCAAATTCTGGGCATGATTTAAATCAATAGGGCAGACTTTTACTTTGGGCTATTTCATTTGAGATATTATATTAATCTAATATTACAGTCTAATTAAGAGCACTTGGTTTGGATGTTCAAGAGGGTCGAGGGAACCACATGTAGGAATCGGAGACTGAGAGCGTTGGGTTTGAGATGAGGATGTTAGATTAACCACTTTGGTTCAGACTGAGTGCCTTATGCGATGAACCATGGCAGATGGTTAATACCTTGTATTCTTATGAAGAAGATTAATCCAACTCTCTTCATGCAAACATAATGCTCTCTTTCTCTGCCTGGCTTTTTATCTTAAACACACAAATACAAACAAATTCATCCTGGATTACAAAGCACCACGACCCTGTGGAAAAAGCTGATTTTTACTAGCTACATGTCAGATTCCTTCAGAGACTAAAGCTTGTTTTTTGCAGGTGAAGTACACAATCGAAGGCTTTCTGGAAATTAATTATTTTCTGTAGCTTTATAGGCACACACACAGAGAAAAGCACAGTACATGCGACAAAGGTCCTGGTGAGGATTCAGACTGAGGACGTCACAGCCACATGATAGGTTCCTTTAGCCAGCCCAGCCTCCCACACAGGGATTATATTTGGGAAAAAAATGATGCGGAGACACTAACAAATGTAGTTCAACATGGCTGGGGTGGGTTGCTGACTTAATTTTATGCTGATTAATCTGTACACCTCATAACGCATTTGTCCCAGCCCATGTTTTGCTTGTCTAAAGAAAGCAGTATGAGTATTGTTAACATCACCTATCAAATGTGTTTTTTTATTTTATAAAAGGCATACAGGCACTCAGGATTTTGAGTAAGGCATGCATGTTGTTTTGTTTGAGACAGAGGGAGGGAGGGGGAAAAAATCCTGTTTGTATGCTGTTGCCAGGTAGAGCTCTGTAGGGATTTGAGTGTGTGTGACTTTGCATGCATGTGTGTATTTTGGAGAAATTACTTTGGGAGGCTGTGTATTTACCCTGCATGGCAAAATAATTTGTGTTGACTGTGTGGAAAATCAGTGACATGTCTCTTGCTCTGCCTGCCTTTGCAAAAAGTGAGAGTCCACATGGTGGCGCTCTGAGGCAACATCAAATCCCTCTTGAATGTCCCTGACACCTGCACCTGTTCTCACCTGATTCTCCCCCACTTCTCTTGTGTCCTCTTGTGTTTCTCTCTGTTTTCTCTCCTCTGTTGACAGAGGCTGAATGTCACACCATCTGCCACGCCATGTTGCTTTTGCTGCAGCCTTCGAGGTGGAATGTTATCAGTGCTGCTCCTGGCAAAGATTGTGGCCTTGCCTGGCTCTCAGCAGGCACACCATTAGGAAAAAACGTTATACATAAGCATAGGGAAGATTTATATAATTTCTAAGCATTGATTTGCATTTTGGTTTAGCCAAACTGATGGAGGGGAAGTGGACGGGGGTGGAGGGAGAAATAGAAACGTTGGTTAATTCTGTCTGAGCTGGAAGCCTCGGCCTTGGGGGCTTGTCTCTTCTAGTTCCAGAGAGCGCAGTGAAATGCCCTGTGGAGGATACACATGCGCAGCAACCAAAGAAAAGTCAGTGTGATCAGCACACTCGCTGCCTGAGTCAGGGGTAGGGGATTTTAATAAGGGTATTTAAATGTGTTTGGTTGTGTTTGTGTATGTTATTTGTGTGTGTCTGAATGCAGTTTGAAGAAGAAGGAGTGTAGATGGGCTCCGATTGGACTCTGCATCAGAAACACACACATACACACACATTGCCTACACACTGAGTTATTTTTAGCCACTGTCGCACTCTGCCCAACCCCTATTCTCTGTCTCTCTCAGTGCAGACCCCCCCCCTGCCACTCTCCACAATGAAGAGAAGGACGGCAATTCATCAGGTTTTCCTGAATACCTTTTTTGATAAATATCTCCTTTGCACTGCTTTTTTCTTCATCAATTCACCATAGGTAGGAGGTGATAGAAAGAGACAACAGGGGATGGGGCTGCAGGTTCATAACAATCTGGAAATGGAGTGAGATGGAGAAGAGGAATGCCGAAAAATCAATCCTCCCTTGCAGTCTCATTTTCTCCCTTCTATACTGACTCTGACACACCAGGATATTGATGTGTGTCTGCCCAAGCACCTCTCATTGTTGTGAACATGGCTATTGAACAATGACCATTAATGTCCCAGTATAATCAATCACAGACCTGTTCTGCACAGCTACCACATTTATAGTGTCCACCACTCTCTGCTGTTAGCTTAACAGCTTTTGAAGTTCAATTGTTATTCTGTTAATTCACACATAATATATGCATATGTTCACCTTGCACTGTATTGATCAACTATTGTGAAAATCCCCTGGAGTGTAATTCAGTTTGAGCAGTAAATGAGACAATTTCTATTTTGGGCTATACCCTCACTTTCCTCATGTTACACGATGTAGGTTGTCGATAAGAATTGCATCTTCACATGTCACTGTGGTCAATATGTTTTTGTGCTCCGATTGATTCATTTATTGAGTTAGTATTATCGACTACTTCATCTTACACTCACTTGTCACATGGTCAGGCACATGCAGATATACGTGTAGGGTAAGTGTATGTAGTGCCAGTGACAACTTCCCCTAGGGAACAAAGAAGCTGTCGTCCCTTCTGGTGGACTTGAATAAACCATTTGCCCCACACTGCAGTGCAGCTATACTGCCACTCCATCCTGCTGTATCCCTGCTGTAAAACACATGCTAACCCTTGGGACTGAAACATATGTATACAGAGCAAGAATGATGAAGAACAAAGAACAATATAGTGCCTTTATATTGTTAATAGATTTGAGAAGTATAATCAGGGCACAGAGCATGCAGTTCATAGCAATGTGGGAGCAATTAATAATTAATTAATCATCACTATAATTATGGAACATGAATTAGAAATTACTCAGAGCAGCCTAACCACTCTGAATCAATTAGTACTTATACAACAGATTGCCTATTATGAATTTAACAGGAGCATCACTTTAATAAATGTATGTGACAGGGCAGTGTGCATTTTCTTTATTTGAATTGGACACATTAAGTTATTTAGATACAGAACGTAAATTGTATTAGTCATTACATGTCCATGCAGCAATTATGTTTTTCAGAGGTAGAAAGTATAGGTTTGGAGGTACCTCAAAACCTCCAATGCATTTCAAAAGTGTATAAATATTGTGATTTAATCCACTACATGCATATGATATTTTTCTTCATTTTGACATAGGCTACTCAACATATTGAGTTAATAAAATGTGCACTTCATTACAGTACATAGTAGGCTGGATGAGTCACACAGGCCCGGTTCCAGAACAAAATGACTGAGGGTGCATCTGAGATTAGAGAGGGTGCAGTGGTAAAGTGATATTTTTATAAGTGGGGAGTGGACCTAACATCTCTAAGGGGGTCCTCACCTCCTCTAGGGGGGTCCTCACCTGCTCTAGGGGGGGGTCCTCATCTCCTCTAGGGGGGTCCGGGGGCATGCTCCCCCGGGAAGATTTGTTTTTAATATTGAAGTTAAAAGCATCAATCTGGTGCACTTTGAGAGCAAAATGAAGAGATCTATGGATACATCTCTCAACACCCAGATGAAACAGAACTGTAAACAGATTTACTTTTTCTTTATGGATATTTTACAAATCACTCCCCTTTTAAACAATTCTTGTTTTACTGTCATATAGTATTTCATTATTAGTGAGTGAGTTACTCAGATGAGTACCATATAATTTAGTATTATTAAAACCATGTACATCATCACCTTGGTCCCATCATATACTCTGGGAAGAGAATTTACTATGTTTGAAAACTGGTATCACATCATGATGTGAAGATGGCTTTGTGACGTGGAGAACATTTCAGCTGCAACATTAGCTTGTTGATAGGCTTGGGATACGAGATAAGATTTTGATATGTGTGAGGTGTGTAGGAGCAAACACAATATCTGTGGCTTAAAGCCCACCTGTGCTCCGCGCCGTCCGTTAGATGAGCCTGGTCAGATTGATAAAAGAGGGAGTTCAACACACCGGCATAAAGTTATAACAATAATCTGATTTTAATACAGTAAAAAACACAATACGAAATACAGAGTGCCCTGAAACAGAACACTCCGGGCTCCCCGCTCTACTGCCGTGTGATACAGATATCGGGACCAGCCAGTCAGAAACAGGGGGCCCCTTGCATGAAGAAACAACAGTATATATGGACATATTTGGAGGTGGAGATGTGTCGGCTCTTCCGTCCCATTTTACTCCCAAGCGAATTAGAGTTCTGGGAAAAAGTATCTTTCTTCTGAACAGAGCGTGACAGCATCGGAACTATACAAGGTCAGAATCACTTTTTATCTTATACCTGGGATAACTCCTTTAATTTCCCAGGGAAGATTTCACACAAACTGAACTATACAAGGTCAGAATCACTTTTGATCTTATACCTGGGTTAAGGAGTTTATGTGTGTGTGCTGCATGAAGACAGGAGGAAGTGTATGTGTGTGTGTCAGGGTCTCTGGGTCATGGAGTGTAAGTAAGAAGGTTTAGATATATAGGATTACTTTAAACAGTCCCAAATAATACATGTTCACTTCAATACAGTTCAAAATAATACCTGTTTACTTTAATACAGTTTAGAACAATATCTGGGTGCTTTAACGAGAACATTTCAGCTGCAACATTAGCTTGTTGATAGGCTTGGGATACGAGATAAGATTTTGATATGTGTGAGGTGTAAAACAGAACAGTATTCTATACAAAAAAAAACACTTTTGACTAGAGTGCAACACAACCCACTTTTTAATAACATGTGGCAGAAGATTTGAACTAGATTTGAGAGGTATTTTTTAAATTCTCATTCACATTGTAACGTAGCAGCCATTTTCTCAAAAGATCTCATGTTGTCCAATTTTTCCTGTAGGAGCTTCAAAGATAGTGGCACACTGGAACCACCAGGGAGCACAGGATCCTTATTGGACAGAGTCAGAGGTCAAAGGTTAAACCCATAATAAATTGTACATAATTAGATTTTCAATAGATAAACTCAGTACAATAGTATTACTTACATTAGCCAACAACTACAACAGCTTAGGTTACATAATCATGTAAAAATAAATATATAATTGATACAATAAAATAACTAAAGTGATACAACAATATTTCTTACCCTCAGAAGAGCTGTAGCCTCCTGGAAGCTGTGTTGAATCTTCTCAGCAGTCTCTCCTTCCACTCTCCAGTGAACTTTTTGGTAAGGTCCTTCTCAACAGCGATCTGGATGAGACAGGCTTTTCTTTTGTGCAGCATGCTCCTTCTGTGTTCACTGAACACATTTTTCAGAGTTGAGAAGGAATTTTCACATGTTGCAGTTGATGCACCGAAGGTTAAGCTGAGCTTCAGTGTTTCTAACACAGTAGGCATGGCTGCCAGAGGCTCGCAGTATCTTCTCAAAATGTCCTGTGTTGTCCAGTTTTTGTCTGATTGGGACATTTCCTCCTGCAGAAACTGCCTTGCCACAGCAAACTCAGCTTCCTTCATCTCTGTCCCTGTTAAGTCAAGCAGTGGTCTCACTTTATTTGCATCCAGGAAATATTCACTCCCTGGGTGTAAGGTGCACAGGGCCTCTACTAGTTTGCTGTTTCTTTCACCAAATCTAGCTGTCATTTCTCCCACTACAGAATCCAGAGTACTGAAATACAGTATTTTACACTCTGTCTTTTCTCCCAATCCTTCCGGACGGTGACCAACTGTGGTGTCTACCACATAGTCTCTCAAGTGGGACATTACTCTGCCTCGTTTATTGGGAGGGGCTGCTGCAAGAGGTTCTATGGTCTCTCTGTCTTTTGTGAATTTCTCCCAAAGTGTGTCAAACTGACTGTCACATCTCAGTTCCTCCACACAAACCAGGGCACTTTGGACCAGTCTGACACCAGTGTAGAGGTCAGTGGATTTAGCTTGGAGTGCAGAGTTGGGAGGATCCAGCAAACTGAATATTTGATACATCATGCAGGCAATGAACTGGAAGCTGGGCTGGGTAATGGCCTTCAAAATCCCTGTGGACTCGATTCGCACCTCTGCAGCACTGGTTTGGTTGTCTTGAATCTCACGAAGCAGGTGGACAATGTGCTCAAAGGATTTCATGATCACTGTCACTGTGGCCAGGTGGCCTGTCCACCGTTGATCAAGCAAACGCTTCAACTTCTCTCCTGTGTAGACTGCAGCCACTGTAGGTTTCCTGAAGAACTTGTAGAGAGAGTTACATACACTAAAAAAGTTCTCCAAAGTGTTGTCAGATGACATGGCATGCACTACTACTAGATGCAACTAGTGATTAAAACAGTGCACATACGGCACCTCTCTCTTTAATTCTTCCTGCAGGATTTTCTGCATCCCTCCATGTACTCCAGACATGACATTTGCCCCATCGTAACATTGACTGAGCACCTTGTCTGTACATAACCCATGTCTCTCAACTTTGACAAAACCAGTTCAGTCAGAGACTTGGCATCACATATTTTACTAGTTGCCATTGATACAAGTCTCTCCTTCACAGTGTTGCTTTTATCCACAAAGCGAAGCACAATTGAGATGTTTTCGCACCCAGTGGGGTCTTTGGTGCCATCCACTTTTAATGTGTACCACGCCTCTCCTATTTCATTTACTATTTCACCTGTGATGATTTCACTCATGAGTTCAATTATCTCATTTTGTATGTGATTTGAGGTGTATGTGGCATTGGACGGGATGGTGCTAAAAATCTTAGCAAGTTCTTTGTCCTTTTGAAGGGTGTACTCCATCATTGCTAGAAAAATACCACAACTCCCATCGCCTCTAGCATCCAACGCATCAACAGAGCCACGGAAAGGCAACTGGTTTACAGCTATACATTTAATTATGTCCACAATAGCTGCTACCTAGGTGCGGTTTCTCTCCAGTTGTGCTGCATTTACAAGAGTGGAAACCTCAGTACCAGTCTCACTTCTTGCACGCCTCTCCTTCCACAAAGCCACTGACTTCATGTGCTCTTTGCTTGATTCATGCCTTCCCAGTCCCTTATGACGTACAAGAGCATGGCGCCAGTTGTTGTAGCCAGTTGTGGTGAAGACATCTGACGTACTTGAACTAAAATGTCTACATGCATAGCAGAAGAGGGCATCTTTTTCACATGAATATTCCAGCCAATCTCTGTTTTTAAACCATGAGTTGCAAAATGAGCGCCTTACCCCACTGTACAGGTGAGTTGGGTACTTTTTTAAATATACCTGGGCAGGCTCTGTTTTGCCGAGGTCCTCTGGCACTTGCGGGCCGCTGAGGGGTGGCGTTATTTGGGGCAACGAAGACGGCTGCGGCTGCTCCGCCTCCGTGGGAGAGGCGGGCAACGTAATAATGTCCCCATGATCTGAACTGTTAGATGCAGTGTTACTGCTGGCGATTAGGGCTAGTTGTTTTAACCATTTTCTGATGTCCATGATCATTGACTGGTGCTGCGTAAGCACCTTGGAGATGAGATGACGAACGCGCAGCGGCACAGGTCACGCGCACCTGACATAATAACGTTACTCACTGTTTAAATTGACCAAATAAATGCAGCAGACAATGTTATTTAACCACAATTACAATTTATTTTATTTAAACAATATTCTTCTTCTTCTTATTATTATCACTATTATTATATGTAATATTTTTCACTTTTAATTTTTTTTTCACTGAACACATTTTCCAGAGTTGAGATGCACCCTTATGCACCCCCGTAGAACCGGGCCTGGTCCAACAGAGCCAGATAAAAATCCTGGTGGAGGCTATTTAATTAAGTAATTAGTATCAATAATAGGTTTTAGAAAGTGTACACAATAGGTTAAGTGTCAAGGCTCTTGATTAATGTATTGGTCAATTGATAGGCTCCCCTCTCTCTCTGTGTGTGTGTGTGTGTGTGTGTGTGTGTGTGTGTGTGTGTGTGTGTGTGTGTGTGTGTGTGTGTGTGTGTGTGTGTGTGTGTGTTGGACCAATTATATCTTAAAAATTCAGAAAAAATCCACATTATGACTTTAACTGAATGCAATGACTGTTGCCTGGGCAACTGGAAGTGCACCAGCTAGTTAGCAATGCGCATTAGCTGCACATGTTTTAAGACTTTCAACCATTGTTACCTTAATGTTACAGGCGTTCATAGCCACAATAAAAACACTCTTGACAGATGTAGGTAAGCCGTTTGGTCTACAGTGAATGACGTATAACTAACTGCAAAGAAAAACAACTCAACTTAACTATGTGAACAGCAGCTAGGCTAACGGCTAGGCTTAATTATTTTTGTTAGCATATTCCAAGAACCAGCAGCAGAGGACGCAGGTGGAGCTGCAGGGTGTCAGGTAAGACTTTTTCGTTATTTTCTACCCATAATTATTGTGTAGTTTTCCATGACGTTCACTCTTTAAAACTAATGTTATTATAATGTGTTCAAATGTGTTTTCTACAAGCCTAATTGATAGCATTTTTTTTTTAATGCTGTAACTTCCTCTCGATGATGTTTCCCAATAACCTATTTTATCAGTATTATATGAAGAATTTAAAACGGTACTAGTTCTCCAACAGTTTTTTGTTACAGTATTATATTATTTTGTTAGGTGCAGAAATCAGGCACGAGGCACCAGTAGCAGGACAGAGACAAGAGGATAGAGGCCAGAGTGTCTCAGGTAAGTACCACTGCATTTCAATGTAGGTGATTATAAGTGTGCTATATATAAGCTGATATGTTTTTAACATATTCTTATGGAATACCACATCACTTTGAAAGGTAGCTGTTATCGCATGAGTGCCACTTCACCTGCAGTGCTGCATTACGCTGTAAAATGTGTTTTGCAGGCTTCTAAAATAATTATTATCTGAACACACCAGTTGAAAGAGAAAAAAACCTTTCTTTATAATTATTTTCTGCGTATTTAACCGTAAGGAACACATTGATGTCAATAACTTACCCAAAACAGCAGCTGTCATTCTTAGAGCTTTAAGTTGCTTAAATTGTGTGTTGAGGTGTACCTGTCCTAATCTTTACTGTCGTTTTACTTTGGCGTAACTTTGTTAGGTTTTCCCCATCATAGATCAATCAATCAATCAATCAATGTTTATTTATATAGCCCAATATCACAAATGTTACATTTGTCTCAGTGGACTTTACAGTTTGTACAAAATATCAGTATGACAATACGACACCCTCTGTCCTTAGACCCTCACATCGTACAAGGAAAAACTTCCGAAGAAAACCCACAGTTTAAAGGGAAAAATGGGAGAAACCTCAGGGAGAGCAACAGAGGAGGGATCCCTCTCCCAGGACAGACAGACGTGCAATAGATGCCGTGTGTAAATTGAAAAGATAATACATTTGCAACATAGGTAGTCCAAATGTTTGGAAATGCATGTGTGTATAATAGGAAGATGAATCCACGAGGATATCCATCCAGGACCTATGATCCAGGACCACAGCCACGACTCAAGATCCAGGGCTCGCGATCCAGGACAGAGGAGCGCAGGATCATCCATGACTCCGGATCCCGGCGTATATAGACACCAAAAAGAAAGACATTTGGGGAAGCTGGGTTAATCGGAACATGAGAGTACACAAGTATAGACAGAGAGAAGGAAGAAGTAAGATGTCCCACGACAAACTAAGCCTATATCAGCAAAACTAGGGGCTGAATCTAATCAGCCCTAACTATAAGCTTTATCAAAAAGGAAGGTCTTAAGCGCACTCTTAAAAACGGATAGGGTGTCTGCCGCCCGAACACAAACTGGAAGCTGATTCCACAAATGTGGAGCTTGATAAGAAAAGGCTCTGGCTCCCATTGTACTTTTAGAGACTCTAGGAACAACCAACAACCCTGCATTCTTGGAACGCAATGCCCTAGTAGGACAGTAGGGTATAATGAGTTCTTTAAGGTAAGATGGCGCCTGCCCATTAAGGCCCTGTCACACTGTCCCGAAATTGACACCCGATGGACACACGAATATGGAATTGTGAATTTCGCACGATGATGGCCCCGAACCACACACGAAGGCAACATTTACATTACATTTAAGACATACAACTGCAATGAAAGTACCAAAAACAATTGTGTTACAGTACTATGATACTGTACTGATATCTTCAGACTTTGTTCTTTACTTTATCCGTCGTTATATGTAGAAAATATTACGTTTTCTCCGTAATGTTGTTTCCATAACAACAACAACTTCCTGTCAACTGTCCTTCAAAATAATATATTATATCCTTTTTAGTTTCACAGAACACAAATTGGGTTATTTACATAATATATTTACATGATTTTGTTGTGCAATAAAACAACCCGATGGACACACGATAAAGGAAATGTTCAAATTCGGCTGTGATCGTAGCAACATCGGGCCATTCGTGAGGGCATCTTAAGCCATCGTATGACCGCCGGTGGAGTTTCTCAGGCTCCGGCAGCAACTTCGTGAGCGGTGGCAAAATCTTTGGCATGCCAAAAAATTGCCGAAGGACCTTGCGAAGGTTCATTTTCGTGTTGAATTCGTGTGTCAATTTTGCCCTTCGTAAGGCCATCGTGAGGGCATCTTGTTATCATCGGTGCCATCGGGCATTCGCCACGATCAGAGTGAGGGTGAATGCACCGATGATAACACGACGATGACACGATTTGACAAGATGCCCTCAAGAGTGCCTTACGAAGTTGCCGCTCACGAAGTTGCTGCCGGAGCCTGCGGAACTCCACCGGCGGTCATACGATGGATTAGATGCCCTCACGAATGGCCCGATGTTGCTACGATCACAGCCGAATTTGAACATTTCCTTTATCGTGTGTCCATCGGGTGTCAATTTCGGGACAGTGTGACAGGGCCTTTAAGGGCTTTGTAGGCGAGAAGAAGAATTTTAAATTCTATCCTGTGTTCTATAGGGAGCCAGTGTAAGGCAGCCAGAACAGGAGTAATGTGGTCCCTTTTCCTAACTCTGGTTAGTACACGAGCTGCAGCATTTTGAATCAGCTGAAGCGACTTGACTGACTTCTTGGTACACCCTGATAATAAAGAGTTACAATAATCCAGCCTTGAAGTAACAAATGCATGGACTAGTTTCTCTGCATCGTTTTGAGGCAAGATATGCCTGATTTTTGCAATGTTACGTAGATGGAAGTAGGCGGTCCTTGAAATTGATTTTATGTGGGCGTTAAAGGATAAATCCTGATCAAATATAACACCAAGATTCCTTACAGTTGTACAGGTTGACAGTAGGTCTGGTCTTACTTGTTTTACCTCAGGTACATCACATCCTGTGGTCCTAAATTGTGTGTATGAGCTTCATCAACTATAAATACACGCATAAACACACTGTCAGAATTGTTGTACATTTCAGTAATTTTCCACAAGAGCAAGATGTTACACAAGAACTTGGAATCTCTGACTCTGGGCATACTTTTTTAACAGAAATAACATTAACAGAGGTCAACATATTGTATTAATTGATTTCTAGAAACTAAATATTTTCTATTGCATTGTGATGCTTTAGATTGGGACTGAAAGACTATGTTGGAGGGCCGAACATTTTATTCCATACACTTATTGACTGCTATTGTTGGCTGACCTGGGTGTGTCTTTTCCCATAAACCAGACAGTCATTTACCAGTGTTTCTGAGTAGCCTTGCCTTAGGTGTGTTACGCAAATACATCATGGCTGGAATTGCTTAGGACCCAAGGAAGTCTAGTGTGGGGCGTGATGTTGTTTGAATGAACGGTTCTCGAAAAAGCTGCTAACATGAATACAACATGCCAAGCATTCGGTCTATCCAAAACGGGTTGTGCAGAGGCCCTGCTCTGCACTACTTCAGAGCACTACATGATACCCTCCTCAAAGTGCTATCACAGCTCTTTGTTTTGACTAAAACTAATTCTGGGGGTTTATACCAGTTGGTTTGTGTAGAAGCTGTCAACGAAAACTCTCCATAATATTATGATGGAGTAACGTATTTTTCTACCATGTTTCTATCTGTTCATTATTATTATGACCTGATGTTGAATTGCAGCCTTTTTTTAATGCTAGAGAGCCTTCAAATACACAGGAATCAGAACAACATGCTGCCAGTCACCAGAATGTGATTTCCCTATGTAGATGTATGTGACTGATGGTGCTGTGTGGAGATGAGTGGAACTTGTCATTTCCTTCCACAGAGCTTTTTAGTGCCACCGCAGGCAGCGGGGGATTCAGTGAGACGAGATAGCATCACCTCTGTCATTTTGTTACCATTAACACTTTAATCAAAGCCCTTTAGAGTTTGTGTAAGATATAAGCTCTTGGTGTCATGGTGTTTAACCAGCGTGGGTGTAACACTGATATATCTGTGAGATTTAACGATTAGGGAAATAGGTGCTTTCTGAGCAGGAAGCAGGTCTGCAAAATACTTACTGATCTGTTATGACCCAAAATTAAAACACCTCTCATTTAGAGAAGAGGTGAGTTTGCTGCCTCTTGGATCCTGCCATCTAGAGATCAACAATGTTGTTATAGGTCCTACCCATAGGTCCTACCACACTGGCATCATTTCCCCAAAGGTCATCATTATCACCACATGAATCAGGGTTCTGATCTTAAACAATCTCAGGTTTGAATTGATGATTCTTCTTTAGGAATATTACAGCAGTGTGTGAAGCAAATATTTATTCATTTTTCCTTTTCTGGTAACACCTACTTAACATCTGCATTTTTCTTTATACCTTCATATTTAAAATCTTGCCCCAAATGTTTTTTTTTTATTAATTGAAGCTGATTTATATCATTCAACCAAATAAGAGTATTTACATTGTTTAGATATTTAAGAATGTTTGTTTATATACCCCATGTTCATTAAGACAACGTTTTTGGTTTCTTTAATCCTTCTTTATTAGACGAAGGGTGAGTGGTCTGGTATTCTAACCTCTAAAAGGCTATAACTGGAACATACTGTCAAAGGCTGTTGGCAAGAAGCTAATTTTACTGTTCGGTGCATCTCCCACCTATCAACACACACGCACACACACACACACACACACACACACACACACACACACACACACACACACACACACCACACACACACACACACACACACACACACACACACACACACACACCACACACACACACACACACACACACACACACACACACACACACACACACACACACATACACATACCAACATCCTTAGGGAGTCAGTTCTAAGTTTGGGAGCTGCTAAGTCTTGTCAGGAAACCCTATACCCCTCATTGTCCCTGGGACGCGAGCACTTCACATATGACATTTGAAGAAAGACGATGCTGCAGGAGGGTGGGTGATGTGGGTGTAGGTATGACAGATCTTAGTGCGTCTGTATGTGTCCAAGCTCCTAAGTTTTGTTAAGAGAGGTATGTGGATTCATGCATGAATGTACAGTGACTGCATTAATTACTGTATTTACTGAGTGTGAAGCCAAACATGCAGCGAGGTGTGAGGCGTTTGATGCTGCAGGGTTAAGGAAAATATTAGAGGGATGCAAGTATACTTCACGGTAAAATTGCATTTCCTGACTGTCTGGGGGAAGGTTGACACGGTTTGCTGAAGGGATTTTGGAATAACCAACAGGTATGGTGCTACATCTTCGGTGTGGGGGGTGTAGCCAGGTGAAGCCGCTTCATATCTGCCCTCGTCAACTCAAAGCTCAGAGGTCACATCAGCAGTTGTTAGAAGCTGAATTTTTGAAGTCAGCCAAAGGTTGTGAGAGTCTTTTAAAAATGCATTTAAGCAAAGCATTTCAGCTATGCAAACTAAATGTTTTGACACACTGTAAAAAACGCAGATCATATCAGTTTATTCTAAATCATCTATTAGATTATGAGACCTCTAAGGGCTTGAGCTGCCTCCATGTATTATGGTAGTGTCTTTTGCTGGCATACCATTATGGGAATTGGGGAATATCTATAAACACACCTCTC
The DNA here is from genome assembly GCF_902827175.1 of Gymnodraco acuticeps. Lineage (NCBI taxonomy): Eukaryota > Metazoa > Chordata > Actinopteri > Perciformes > Bathydraconidae > Gymnodraco > Gymnodraco acuticeps. The sequence continues at coordinate 701,009 of NW_022990225.1, read as the reverse complement.
GGCCATGATGCCAAAATGAATAAACATGAGAGCTCTGTTACAACAGAAGGGCGATGTTGCACACTGGATTAGCTCTCTCTATCTCTGCAGCAAAGCCATCGAAACTTTTTCTCACTATTATCATTCCAGCCATGACTCTTTCCCATCACTGCTTCTTCTTTGACTTCTCACATTTCCCACAGAAATGCTTCTCCCTTATCTCAGTGTTGAGATAAACATTATTACGCTCTGTTGGCTCCACACAATCTTTCCTCATAGTGGTTGATTATCCCTAATTGACAAAGATGTATGCATTACAAATAGATGGCACACTGCACCTGTAATCAAGCCCAGAGAAAGAATATATTTAAAAAAAGAAGAAATTCACCTCACAGGTCCAAAGCTCATGTTGTAGGCTTAGTTGTAATCAGTGTGTTATTTATGTGGTTAGCTTACAGAATGATTCATTACTCCGCTAAAACCCTGCATACACTGAGGATTTCTTGGCATTTATGTGCAACAATAGATGTGGCAAACATCACATAATTACATATGGGAAATCTCAGGGAAATCAATTTCAATTTAACGTTAACATTTTACAATAATGTTGCAAAATCCAGAGGACTTTAAGAATACAAATGGAATAACATACTTGCTACTATTTTTCTGAATCAATTACAAAAAAAATGCTACATGTATTAAAACAGTTGAACAGAAAGTTATCATGACTGCCCCTCTCCTAGAAATACTTTAAGGAAAATGAAATAAGGTCAATTCTTGAATAAACAAATTGTCCGCAAGTCGTACAATGTTGGGTAACGCTGCAGCGATTAGTTGGCACAATGATTGGTCCATCTGCAAAAAAAAGCAACTGTTAATGGTCAAACAATTATCCAGCTTATCAACTTTTGACAATTTGCTCATATATCACAGTAAATGAAATATCTTGAAATTCTGAATACCTGAACTCTATTTTTTACAATTGATTCATATTTTAATCAATAACAAAGCTAATCATTAGTTACAGCCTTAATGCTGATATTAAACGTATCTCTTATATATTCACTGTTAGCTTATTTTTTCGTGTCATTACCTTCATAATCTGGTGCAATTTATACATAACTACAATTTCATGGCACTCAGCATTTGGTTATGGTATTGGAAAGACCACTATTTTTTATAAAACATTTTATATAAGTTGACAGTGAATTTAAACATGAGTTTAATTTATTCAAATGAACCTTCTTTTTATGTATTCCTTGAAGTGGTGCACTAGTGTGGTACTACTGTATCTACACACATCTTGCATACTTTGCTGCCTCACCTAATATTTGTTATGTCCCCTCAAGTAAAGTAGATCATCATCCAGCCCAACTGAAATGTAGCTACTTAGTGTGAATTGGAAATGTACCATTAATTCAATTATGACACAAGCCTTAGCCAGCAGAATCCTCAAAGGGCTATTTTAATCATTATTTTTAGAGCACATTTATATTAATATTTAAATCCATGTGTGATATTGGTGAATAACACAGCCATTAGGTGCTTGCCAGCAAACACCTATTTTTTAATTTACAGTACGCGGTGTGTTGCGGGTCACTAATGTTCAGGTTAGCTTCCTCCATGCATTCATTTTCTTTATTTATAGCCGCTGCAGAAGAGCTTTTAAAGTTTTCAAATAATGAGCCAATCGCTGCTGCTTATTGAAATTCATTAGAATTCACTGTCGCTGAGCCAAATGCACATCACTCTATTGGTAAAGTAACACCTTTAAAAACGTTCACATTAAATTGCTCAAATCAAAAATAATATGACCACAATGTATTTAAGTACTTGATAAATAATGATGTGACTTTAAAATAGTATTTCCCTAGTCCCTTTGTTGTAGCGTGCACTTTAAGCAGTATGTATGGGATAACAGAGTGGCTGATATTTTGGTTGTAAGCCTTGCTCAGAGTGTGTAGTCACTATGGGGTCGTCAGTAGGGGGCTGCTAGTCCGTCTGAGTGCTCTGTGTGAGGCGCCATCTCCCCACTGAGAGTCTAAATGAGTGTTTAGAGGTAGAAGCATGGCACACTTTGCTATTGATAAAACCACCAATATATCTATACAAACACTGAGCACAACACGCTCCCATACGAGCATGCGATGTGGGCGCCTGTCTGATTGATTCATTGTTTGCATGATGAGAGAGAATAATGGCAACATATAATCACAGATCAATGTGTGTTTACTCGAAAGTAGGACGGAGGCAGAAAATACAGCTTCTTAAATGATACAAATTGAGCGTGCAGCTGTCAGTCAGTGGTGCCATCACCATGGCAACAGCACACGTATTTGTACGGTCCATTATAAAAATGTCTTTTAATAACATATTTCAATTTGATTTTTCTTGCTAGGCGTCTGTGTGGCGTCAGAGTTCTGATGTCACCAAACAGACTCCCAGTCATTTTCCATTACAATCACAGAGAATCCAACAAGTAATGATTAACCTGACCTGACTTTGAACTATATAAGATAACATATTTGTAATAGTTTGCAATCCTTGTGAGTGACCTTCCTCTCTGTTACTTACAAAATGTATTTGGCTAGATTTATTATTACAAATCATATATGGAAAAACAGGAGGACAACAATAATAACTAATGACAATCTTGTTTGTCAGGAAGGACAGTTTACTTTGTCTTCATCTGGTAAGTAAACACACCCGTGTATCAATATAAAGCATCAATAAAAATGGATCACGCAACACAACAGCTGACTCTTTTTAATAAATGTTGACTCAAAGCGGTGGGCTTTTTTTCTGAACTGTAATGTTTGTATAAAAAGGCATGTCCTTCAGCATATCCACTTATGAATTTCCTATGCTGAGGACAGCCACTTTGAAAAATACTTCCCTGAGCAGGCGTGTTTACTGAAACTCACCAACGATAGCTGACCAAACGCTGGATGACTCAACATTGCTTTGTCTTCTCATAAACGATAGATACCGGGATCCACCATGACAGATTATTTAAAAAAATAACCAACCCACAGAAATGACTGCATTCCCTTCAAAGCAAAAAGCGGATGAATGTGTTGCATAAGGGCTGAAGCTTAACAAAGACCTCTATTGAAAAGGCAGGGCATAATTGAGTGACGACAGCAAAAAAGAATCTCACTTGTTATTTGCCAAGGTAGCATCTTTTCATCAAGGAAGAGAGGCAGCATGCCCTCCAGAGAGTCAGGAACAATGTAGGGCTCTGTCTTTATGAGGAGGATGGATTTGATTCACTCTTTGAATCCCGGGGTCATGGTAAAGCGCTGTTTAAATAAGTGCAACAAGCTTGACTTACTGTCCCATATTCAGGTTTATGGTATTTCAAAAACAGCACAGAATGCCTTCTACTCATCACTGAATTTTGGCCTCAATTTTCTTACAGGAAGTGCCTCTTCTTGGAATGTCATTTATACGTTTTAAACAAAACAAAAAGCATACATTCTGAGCTCGTCCCTACTTTCTAGATGCTGATATGGGATGTCATAGAATCATACAATTAATAGACATTGTGCTTTATGGCATAACACCCAATGCGGCTAAAAACCAAACCAGCATTCTGTTCATCAGCCAGCTCTTGAATCATTTTGAAGATGTCTACCATGTGACTCCATGTTGGCTTCATTGAATGTTCACTATTCAATTCAATTCAAAACCTTTATTTATCCAGGTAAAATCCCATTGAGATCAATGATCTCTTTTTCAAGGGAGACCTGCAGCAGTAAGTTCCACAAGAAGACATAAAAACATAAACAACAAAAGGACATCATACAGCAAAATGTACAGGGATTACAATTTACATATTTAACCACATGTACAGGTACCAACAGCATCTGATTTTGTAGCATCCAACCGAGCTTTAAAAACATGTAGTGGTACTAGCTTGGTAATTTTCCATTCTTTTTGCAGACTGTTCCAGGTTAGTGGAGCTGCACATCTAAAAGCTTTCTTCCCTAAGACAGTCCTAGCACTTGGCACATTTAATAAAACCACAGCATGCGATCTCAGGCAATAAGTACTTTCAATTCGCAGAGAGATCAGGGAGCAGATATAAGATGGTAGTTTATCCAACATGGCTTTGTAAATGAAAAAGTACCAGTGACTGAGCCTCCGTACAGTAAGTGATGGCATAACCGCCTTGGTATACAGGGTACAGTGATGCGTAAGTGCTTTACAATTTGTCAAAAATCTCAGTGCACTGTGATACGCAGCATCTAATTTGCTCAGGTAATTGGCAGGTGCATTCATATACATCAAATCACCATAGTCCAGCACAGGTCAAAAGGTCACAGAGCCTCTTCCTGGCCTCAAGCGAGAAACAGGACTTATTTCTGTAAAAGAAACCTAGCCTAACCCTCAGCTTTTTAAGCAGGTTATTGACATGAAGTTTAAAAGTGAGACAGTCATCAAGCCAGATACCAAGGTATTTGTAACAGGTAACCACTTCAAGTTGTATTCCTTGCGTAGTTACAATATCCAAAGCAGTCTCTGGTGTATTTTTAGCTTTAGCTTTCGAAAAGTGCATTACCTTGGTTTTATCCACATTTAAAAGAAGCTTTTGTTCAGAGAGCTGAGCCTGAATAATGTTAAAAACAGCCTGTAATTTAACAACAGCCTCGTTAATCGAGGGACCTGCACAGTACATAACGGTATCGTCCGCATAAAAATGTAAGGTTGCTCCTTCGACATTTTCACCTAAACTATTAATATAGATAGAGAATAATAGCGGACCTAAAACTGTACCTTGTGGTACACCATTAGTGATGTTTAACCACTCAGAAGACAGCCCATCAAACTGAACACATTGGGACCTTTCAGAGAGGTAGTTACAAACCAACCCACTGCATGGCTGGACATGCCTATACTGACCAGCCTTTGCTTCAAAATGCAATGATCGACAGTATCAAAAGCTTTGGATAGGTCAACAAATAGAGCTGCACAACTCTGCTTATTATCTAAAATACTCGTAATATCATTTACCACTTTCATTTTGGCAGTGATGGTGCTATGTTGCTTTCTGAAGCCTGACTGATGTTTAGACAGGATGTCATTGTTACATAAAAATACCTTTACCTGTTCACTCACTAAGCGTTCAAGAACCTTGGCCAGAACTGACAATTTAGAGATGGGTCTATAATTGTTTAATAAGGTGGCCTCCCCTCCTTTTAGTAGTGGCAGGACATAAGCTGACTTCCATACTTTTGGGATTTTGTTCGTGCTGAGGGAGAGGTTAAAAAGAGTAGTAAGAGGTGGAGCAATACAATCTGCAGCTATCTTTAAAAAGAAAGGTTCTACGTTGTCCGGACCAGCCGGCTTTTTAGGATTTAGCTTGGTTAAAGCTTCACGAACAACATCAACAGTAAAAGCAGTAAAACTGAAAGGGTTTTCCAGACCACATTGTTCTGAGTCACCGACTGTGGTGTTCACAGAAGCAGAATTAGAAACAGAATGAAACAGAGAGCCACAGGACACAAAATGCTCATTAAAACAATTTAGTATGGTGGCCCTGTCCGATATAGTGCCAGATACTGTGGTAAGGCACGGAGGTAGCTCATTACGGATATCACCGGTGGATATCGATTTGATGGCTTTCCAGAATTTTCTAGGGTTGTTCAGGTTCTTTGTGGTAACTGACAGATAATACTTAGATTTAGCACTTTTGACATGTGAAGTGAAGCTATTTCTTAGCTGCCTAAAACGCAGCCATTCTACCTCTGAGCCTGAATTCCTAGCCTTTGCCCAGGCCTTGTTTCTCTCATGTAGGAGAATAGATAATTCAGCAGAAAACCAAGGATTGTCTCGTCCCTTCACTCTAAATTTACGCAGGGGTGCATGTCTATCTATAATTTCCATAAAACCAAGATAAAAATAAGACCATGCGGTTTCTACATCAGCACACAGATCGATTTTTCCCCAATCAAACCCAAACAGATCATGAACAAAACCCTGCTCCACAAAATGTTTTATGTCTCTCTTGATGATAATACGAGGTTTAACCTTTTGGACCTTAGTGTCCCTAATTGTGGCTAGAACACAGTGGTCACTCAGATCAGTCGCAAATACTCCCACAGCTGAGTATTTATAGGGAACATTAGTTAAAATGAGATCAATTAGGGAGGATTTATTAGGGGACTTATATTAGGGCGAGTAGGACTGTCAACAATCTGAGTAACATTCAAAGAGATACAAAGATTTTTAAAATCCTCTGACACTGCAGTTAACCAGTCCCAGTTAAAATCTCCAAGTAGCACTATTTCCTTGTAGTCTAGTTGCGATAAAAGATTTGCTAGCGAAGACAAGGAGTCTTTGACAGCTGAGGGGGGTCTGTAACAGCCCACCACCATGACCTGTTGCCCCTTTGCCACTTCTATATTTAAGGCTAAAAATTCAAATTGCTTACTGATAGATTTGGAAACTAATGTGGTTACACTGAACTTATTCTTAACATAAATGGCAACGCCACCACCTTTATTAGGCCGGTCGGTACGATACACATTAAAACCATTTAAGGCAATGTCAGAGGCCAAAATAGATTTGTTTAGCCATGTTTCTGATAAAACATTGACGTCAGCGTCAGTCGAGCTCGCCCAGATACGGACAAAATCTAGTTTACCTAACAGACTGCGCACATTCAAGTGGATGAAACCCAACCCAGACCTAGCTTTAAAATCAGCAGGAGTAGCGATCTGACTACTACTACTGGGCGGACCAGGGTTAGGTTGTACATTTCCTGACAGTAATAACAACAAAAAAACCAAGCATCTTTTCCTCTTAAGCGACACACATACATTGTCATCTACTTTAGAATCACCGGAAAAGTCTGCGAGAGTGTGATGAGAGCACTATTATCTGTGGGAAGCAAAATGCCACTCCACGGAAACAATGCATTATCGTGTGCGCTGATACAAACTGGAAACACACACTCTATGACATTAATCTTCAGAGATTGCATGTGTAGTCTGTAGGCTCGCCTCCCAAGGGGGATACACACTTATTAAAGAACACAAAAGAGACTAGTTTCAGCTTTGACAGAGATGACACATCTCGCCACTGACATGAATATTCAGGCAGTACTTACCCCTTAATTCACATTTGAATCATCCACTTAATTTCCATATGCAAATAAGCAGAATGTGTCATCATCTGGGTAATGACTGGACTGTTTGGGATGATTGGTTTGGAATTGGTTCAGTGTGCTTCATTTGCTCGTTGCTCTCTGGAACACAGTCAGTAGGGGCATTGTCGGAAAAGATGGATTATAGTCCTGTATGAGCCTGATCCTTTTTATTTGACTACTTTGGAGAGATCTAACAGAGACATGGGGTGTAGTGAATGACTTCATCATATTTCACTCATCCACAATGAGGGTTTTATGAGCTTTTACAATTTGTGTAATTATGAGAGATTATGGTTGGATCCTGGCTCCACAAGTTGAAGTGTCCTTGGGGAAAACAATGAACCCCAAATTGCTCCGGATCGTCAGACCAGTGCCATGCATGGTGACTTGGTGGTGACATGTGTGTGAATGGGTAAATAAGAAGAAAAAGCCTTGCAAAAGCATCCATTTTCCTGCAGCTCTACCATGTTCTGATTGATTTGTCAAATGTTTACATTATAATTTACAACAATAAAACACAGCAAAGCAACATATACTCACATTTAAAAAAAACGGAAATGGCAAATGTTTGATATTGTTTCTTGATTAATGACGTAAACTATAAATCATCCAGTCATTTTATGGCAATTGAATAACAAATAAATCGGCTTATCCTTCCAGCAAGAGTGTATTTCTTCCCGATGTCCCAAAGGGGGGTATCTCGATAAAGCATGAGCTGTACCCAGGCTTAAACTTCTCTCTGAACAAATAATTGTTTTTCTTTCATCCGGGGCAGGAAGGTTAGAACAGGGCAACCGAGTCTGATGTGGCATTATTGTGCTTAAATAAAGATTGGGCACTATAACACCATTCAAAACATCTATTGTTGCTGTACCTTGCATTTCTTGCAGAAATTTGAAAGCAGCTTAAGGGCTCTGTAGGCATAGTGGCTCATTTTTGTGAATCCAAACATGGGAATTTGCATGTTTGAGCTCAGCCAATACGGATGAGTCTACTCAGCCTGCACTCTGTCTCTGCTGCTCATCCACTAAATCTTCACTGACTGAGTTACTGTCTCTTGTGAATTCAGAGAGCTTGACCTGTAACCTTTGTTTGGTGCCTTTCTCTGTGGCAGAACACTGGCCATTTTTGTATACATTTTCCCTGTTGTGAGCAAGGACTTGAAACAAATTCATTAGTTTATTGACATTAGTCTGTCACCTCTGTTCAGCAATTGAATCAATTGAAATCCAAAACAAATAGTGAGAGAAGAACCACTGGCGATTGTAACCCTGTCAAAGTCACACTGTGTTCATTTGCTCTATTTTCTACACAGTCCATCCATCAGGGGAGTTGCTCCACATTTTATTCTTAGCATTTATTCTCTGCAGGCCCCACCACTGAAGTTCTTGATGTGAGAATACCAAAGGTTCACGGTTCATCTGCCACATATATTGACCTCGGACCACCCACCGTGTATCCCCTAGCTCTCCTTTAATGTCACATTCCCAAACGTACAGCAATGCATGTTAGCTGGTCATATTCAATAGGTACACAGCAAAGCCAAGCATCTGTCCTTCACATGCACATGCACACACACACACACACACACACACAACACACACACACACACACACACACACACACACACACACACACACACACACACACACACACACATACACACACACACACACACACACACACACACACACACACACACACACACACACACACACACACACACACACACACACACACACACACACACACACACCATGATATGTGCTGCTGGTGTGTGAAGTGAGTCCATGCTAAGAAAAGCTCCTGCATCCATCGATTGCCCCGATCTATTTTCCTTTCTAGCTCATCCCCTCCACTGAGTGCACCGCTATTTCCTTCACAGTGTAATTGTGACATGTGAAGACACATGTGGCGTCGCTGACGTTCTAGACAGATTACCAGTCCTTAAATAGATCAACCTTTTGTATCCCCCCATCCCCCCTTCATTCCATTTTATCTGCTGTATCCATATCACTGTCTTACTGTCTCCTACTCAGTGTTTTTGCTATCAAATAAGGTGGATTACACCAATCCTGGGTGAGATTGCGTGAAATTATGGATTTGTAGTAAAGTTCAAAACCGTTTTATGTCTTCTAAGGATTAAATATTCTGTAGGGACAAGACTGAGGGGGATAAAAGGAACATCACTGAAGATCTGACCCTCACTTACCCGTTATGTCCAATCTACAGATTCTTAACACTTTTTGTATGCATACTCAAATTGAAAAATAAATCAGAATGTTAAACACAAAGTACAATACATTTAAAAAAGGACGCTAGCCAAAGTCTTTCAGTAGACATCACTGTGATATAAGAAAAACAGACCTCAAGCTTACCTGGACACCCCAAAACTTAATTTATCCTACATGTTACATTTTGTTTATCACGTGTCTCAAAGACAAAGGGAGAGACAAGAGTATAAAAGTGAAAAGTATGTCACCAGAGAGGCATAAAAACCAAGAGGATAGGGACAGAGCTGAGGCATTGGCACTCTGACAGCTGGTTTTGTTAACTTGGAGACACCGCTCTCCACCTGTCTCCACCATGCCAAGAAAAACTAATTACCAGCATGTCAGATCTCCATCCTAGAAACGGCTACTGCCTTGGCTAATGTAACACCATGCCTTCGCTGCACAACAATGCAGGAGACATGACACGTCATGGCACAGCACTCATGGGAAAGATAGCATTTCCTATCACGCTCATTCAGACACAGCCTGCGGGAAATTCAGCCTCACAGTGTGACATTTTATTCAGTCAAACTTGGGCTTTCAGCTCTTTGTCCGCAACCATTCCTGACTGAGATCCTGAAAGGAGAAGATTTTCTTATTATGTAAGCAGTAATGCATGTGTGTGAGGCAAGTAGAGTCTCTCTCTCCCTCTCCCTCTCTCGCTGACTCACTTTGCCGCTTACTATCTCACTACCCGTGATTACAAAACGCAATTTTATTAAATAAAACAGGGGACACTGGTAATGCTGCTTTAAATCACTAAATTAATAAATCCACTGCAAAAGCCATTGAATACACATGCGCTTTAAGGCAATTGCCTACATACACACACGCACATACCATATTACCCAGGTTCCTTAATAATATCCGGTCAAAAACCTAGTTGGAAATGCTTCTGTTGGGCTTCAGGTTATTTCAGTCTACCTTTTATTGATGTTGCTGGCTTTACAGAATACTTTAAAATGGCCTTTTAAAACATTTATCAACCTTTTACGATGCGCTGTTGAACAGTTTATACATCCATCATTTGGTAAAGAGTTTCTTGTTGCTTTTGTTGGTTGTATTTCTGCGGCTACAAAATAGAATTACACATTTTCATCATGTACTCGACATTGATCATGATATCCAGGTTGTCTGTATATTAGTGTCAGACATGGTGAACATATTAATATATACACAACGGCCATCTTCAATCCCTCAATTCCCAGCAATTAGATTGTCTCTTGTTTCTGTTGTTGTAATCAAAATTCATATTGTTTTTTACGCAAACAAGGATTTCCTGATTTATTCATTGACTAAGCTACATCCCATCCCGTCTGTTTATAATTGTACATTTGATCAATTATTCACGACACGGAAAAAACTATTTCCATTACAGATGCGGTTCTATGGCTCTCTGTGAGACCATGACAAATTGTTTTGTTTCCAATCTACTGTGTACCGTCTAAGTTCACAAAGGTCCGTGCCTTGTGATGAAACCTGCTGTCAGTTAGTGTGGGTGGTGTCAGTGTTAAGCATATCATCTGTCAACACACACACACACACACACACACACACACACACACACACACACACACACACACACACACACACACACGTACAGCTTCACTCATTTTGGCATCCAAGGCCAGGGGATATTAGCGTCACTGTGTGTAAGGTTTGCATTAGTTCTCTACAGCTTCCGCCTGGCTGTGTGAGTGTGTGTGTCTGTGTGTGTTGTGTCCTGTGGCAGTGGAGACAGTTACATGGCAAGTGTGTGTAAGCAAGTCCCAGAAACACCTGAGCCCCAGTGTTTGCGTGTGTGTGTATGAGTGTGTGGGTTCCCTTGTTGAAGGGTGAGCTCCTGACTGCAGCACCTGTCACTGGGTGTTGATGGTCCATCCTGCTATTCTTACAACCTTCACTCTAATTGGTCATTGGTATCCTGTCACTTCCTTCGATAGGAAATCTTCTATCGAGGTCTCTTTGTTTGCTGCACACTCCTATTGTACATTTCTCTCTTTGCCAGTTGTTTGTTTTATTATAATGAAGTGCAACACCCATAACATTTCATCTTCCTATGTAACTACCTCGTTACCTGTACAGTAGCTGAAAAAACATTGGGCTTTATTAATATTAATATTGGGAGGGATGAAACCCTTTTTAATAGTCACACATGCAGAGCACACAGCACACACAGGGACATTTGTTCTCTGCTTTTAACCCATCCTAGTACCAGGAATCTAGTACTAGGAGCAGTGGGCAGCTATTGTACAGCGCCCGGGGAGTGAGGGGGGAAGGGGGTTGTCCGGTGCCTTGCTCAAGGGCACCACGGCAGGGCAGGAGGTGAACTGGGACCTCTCCAAGTAGCAGTCCACACTCCATTTTTAGGTCTGGTCGGGGACTTGAACCGGCGACCCTACGGCTCACAGTCCAAGCCCCTACTGACACTAGACACTAGTGCCACTGCCACTGCCGGATATTCTAGCTGAATGGTACATTATTAATGGCATGCAAGTTACTAGTTAATAGTATTATTAAGTGGTTATTAGGAATAAAATCCTCAACAACTAACAACTTCAATTATTGATTTATGCACCGATTATCCCCTCAAATAGTCATCCAATCATTTGATGTCTAAAAAATGTCTACAGACCTAAAGACTATCATAGCATTTGAAAATCCGGAACCAATGATTTTTATTTTTATTCCATTTTTGCCCAAAATTAGCAAAGTATATTGGTAAGATATTTTTCCACGAAAATACTTTGCAGGGCATTTTGCCTTTATTCAAAGGTTGACGTTATTCCTTCTTGAGACGTGACAGGAAATAATAGAAAGGAGATTGCGAAAAAAAATCCAAATAGGTCTCTGTTTAGAAAGTGCTGAACAAAACTGGGACAGCTTGCCACTAAAATGACAACAGCTGTTCCACCTTAGCCCACCTTAAGTGAGTTTGTGGTCTGTCTCTTTGTAGTTTCCATACGTCATGCCCTGATTTTTGTTTTATTTGTTCATAACTCACATTGTCTGTGTCAGAAAATGAATGAACAGCGCAATACTCATGCTCAAAACCCTTTTGTCTTATTTGCAATTTTGAATACAACCCTCATACAGAGTCTTTTTAAACTCACATTTCATGGTATAATAGTAATTGTAGCTGCTTCCTAGGCATGACTGACATTTTAATATTATGTATTTATCAATAATTATGACACGGCTTTTGAAACTCTAGTTTAAATGGCTACAGCGTGATAGTTCATTTCTGTGTATTTTGCATTTAAAAGAAATACATTTAAATATGTTTTATGATTTCCCGAAATGTTGTCATCAGCCGTGATGCAGCGGGCAGCTTGCATGCTGCTGCTGCTGTGCATAAACCAGCTCTAAAGTCTAAGAATAGACGTTAAAACCCTCCTCTGCTAAACCGGAAGCCTCTATATATAACTCATCTAAGTCTGGTTACCATGACAAATGAGGGACATGCATCCCATATTGCATTATGAGGGCACTGTTATGGACTCCTATCTGGCCTGAAATTGGTCTGAAGATCAGATCAATAGATTGTGGACCTGCAAAGGTCATCAATATCATTACAATCAAACAATGATGATGCTATAAAGCTCTGGTGCATTAGTCATTCTTGGATGTTGGCTTCAGTGTCCAATAGGATTTATCCGCCTCATGACTGCTGACGCAATTTCTGTTCTTCTTATAGGCCACTGTTACTCTCTTCATTTCATGTGAAGCACCACAGAATTTGAAGGGAAATATAAATAATAAAAAAATGTTTAAAACTTTGATGTAATATTTAGGTCAGCTTGTTCGCAGTCTGTGCCAAATATCTGGCTCCAGTGACAAGTTGTACGTCACATTGTGTGTATGTGTGTGTAATATTTCTAGTTCTAGAAAGGCTATAAATATACAGCTAATATGCCCTTCCAACATCCGGCTGCTAAATGAATGCTGCTCCATTTAAATGTCTTGTATTTGGAAATGTTTGACAATCTTACCATATAATGTTTGAACATGATGTGCAAGTAGTATACAGATGAGTATTAAGATCTCAAATTAATTTAAAATACTTGTAAGGTTACTTTTCCATGTTTGTTATTTCGTTTATTACTTTTTATATATTGACCACTTGTTAAAATTGGTTGAAAGTCATCAATAACTCAAAGAAACATTAGTGTTGTTTTTATTTAAACATACAACTTGCTGTGGTCTCTGTCTTCTGGCAACTGAACGCATCATTTTTGGGACCTTTTTTAAAATTAAGAATTGAAGTAAAAACGCAGTGAGCCTCATAGCCTACGGCAGCAACACCAACAATTGATGGACATATTTCTATAAGCACAAATGAACCTCAGCAATATGTGATAAGGGAACATGTGTAATGTTTGTGAAGTCTTTCAAATAGAAAACCTCTTCTTCTGTCAATCTGGGACTGTGTGCCTGTTCTCTTTGACCCTCATTAGTGTTCCCATCAGAGTAGCTCTGCCCCGCAGCAGCATCTGCACCACATCTTCAATTATAAACTCAAGAATCCACTACTGAATTCCCTCGCTTGTTTATCTATGCCAATATCTTAAAAGGATCTCAGTTGGTCGTATCATTCCAGTTTATTGTCTCTCTTGGTTGCACAGCTCTCATGCTTCATTTTCCTTTGAGGAGGGTCTACTGACACAATCAGTGAAACATGCGGTGCTGCCCTCAGGCTTCATGATAATGATTCTTAATAACATCTGCATGAGTCAGTTAATGTGCAATTTGTATTTTCATAGTCTGGCCTTACTCTCATTTCTACTATCTGAGATAAAACCAAGTGACATTTCCTCTCGTGAATCTATCTGGCAAAACGTCCTTGAGTTTTCATACAAGTCTCCAAAGTTATCGTGATTAGATTAGAAGTGCGCTGTCTTCCTCTGATTCAGCGCAAACCCATGGAGATAAAGAGCAGCGATTCAGATCATCGGCTGTCAGATAGGAGCCGCCGTGGAGAAGGAATTCAAGACAACTCCTGGTGTGCCGGAGAGCTGATAAAAGCGTCACTGCAGAGGAGTGGTGTGTCTGTGTTAAGATGAGCGACTGACAATCTGCTTCAGGATTACAGTAATCTGACTGTATTAAATTGGTCAATTTGGTATATCAATGTTTGTGTAAAAATGTCAAAAATATTGGATAAAAGAGACACATTTGACTTGGGGATCGTAATTGTGTTTGTGCGTCACTGCAAACAGTTTGAAGTCATTTTAGATGATAGCTAGGATATTCAAATCAGTCTATAGCTGGAGTATATTGTTCATTTAGCGTCATATTCCATGTATTTCGGAGACAAAGTAATTGAAAGAAATCAGATTATGTTAGATCAACACAAAGGATTATATTGCTGGGTCAAATCTCGAGCGGGTGCACAGTAATCCGTAACAGATTACATTTGAAAAGGAGCCGGTACCACGCGCGGGTGGATGTGTGGCGGAGATTGGAAACGGTTGGGGAATGAGAGCCATGTCAGTGGGGCTGCATGATAAAAATTGGTTCTGACTGCGCTCAGTTCTCACATCCACCTCCCGCCAGGTGCCTGCGTCCATTTGACCATTACGAGTGTGCAGGTAGAAGTGAGAGCAGAGCAGGGAGAGATGGAGGCCAGCAGGGTGAGAAGAGGAGAGAGGACAAGTATATTTACTGCATACACTGTGCATACACTGTGCATACACTGTGCATACACTGTGCATACACTGTGCACACACTGTGCACACACTGTGCACACACTGTGCACACACTGTGCACACACTGTGCACACACTGTGCACACACTGTGCATACACTGTGCATACACTGTGCACACACTGTGCACAAAGGCACATCAATAACAGGGATGGAGAAACAGCTACTCACAGTTGTTTTTATTATCCATTCAACAGCTCGTCATGTTGTAATAAATGACCAGGGATGACTATAACATGTTTAAAATAAAACTGTCAATCATCACAAGTCAGTCCGTTTTAAGTCCATTTGAATTTGTATATAGCCCAATACCATACATGAGTAAATCTGCTTGGTTTATTTCAATCCCACAAGTAGCCTATTCTTGAACTAGTGAAGCATGAACCAGCAAATGATGCCATTTTGTCTTGATCATTTAATGATTATCAAAATGGATTGAATTCAACTTGTTTACTGCTGGTTGACTAATTCAATCATTGTTACTGCACCATTTTCAGGTTAAACATCAGACAATAAAGTATCAGTGTCTGTGATGGATTTCCTTTCCTATCTATTTATATCCATTATGCTCTCTGACCAGAAAATGTAACTTTTAGGGTATTTCTTTGGCTGTTTTGATTCTTTTTCCCACTATACCCTAACATGAGGCCACACTGTCCTCCAGTCCAAGTTTGACTGCACATTGATGGAAGCAAATGAAGAGGAATGCATCTGTGCACCGTCAGGGCATAAGGGCATCAGAGTATTTTATTTGAGTTATTCTTCGGACAGCATTCTATCACTAATTTCAATGACCGAGCATGGTGCAGAAAAAGCTTGCTTGGTCTGAAATGTAGCTGTGGAAGGCACGTCTGAATGCATCTGTAAGTTTGTCCATGCATGTGTGTTTTTATGTTCTCTCTCGTGACGCTAATGCAAGTTTGCAAAGATTGTGGGCGGCTTGTGACGTAATGTGGTTTTCACATTTGATTACAATCACGTCACACTGCCCCTTCCAGGGTAATACTTGCTCTGCTTCTCCCTCTCTCTCTTTCACACACATCACGCACACACACTGAATGAGTTGGTGAGTAGTGTACATACATATCCTATAAGAACAAGTTATAGTGAATGAAGTGTGAATCTTTCTTACATGTCTTAAACACAGACTCTCATATCAGATCTCAAACATGATTATAAATTCTTCAGTGTGAGGATATCTTAAGATCTTAGCAGTTTTTTTGGCAGATGTTTTTGTTCACAAAGGAGAATAAAGAGACTCGCTTTTCAAACCTCTCCTAATTGGCAGTGGCAGATGTGTTTCTCTCTTGCTCTTGAGTTTTTTCTCAGTTTTCTTTTCTTCTCGGGGCTCAAGTCAAGCATTTCAAGTCATTATTTTCTGGAATCATTTCTATTATCATTGTTCTGATGCTTGGTAATTGATAAAGCATCAAGCTGACGCTGGGTAAGCAGCATTTCATGATTATTTTATTGTTTCTAATCAGCAGATTTGACAATTTGTTTTGCTTATAAACTAAACAGTTGATTAATCATTTCAGCTCTAGCAGCCGGTATTCTTCCGTCTTTGGTCTTCTATGTTTGTTATATCTCGTAAAATCTGTTAAGTTAATGTTTTAAGTTCAGTCTTGTATTCTGTTTTATTTTGTAGTAACCTTTCCTTCTTGTTGCAGATCACCTCACTTCCTCCCCTTGTGTGTTTTCCCTCCACTGTGATTGTCGACTCCGCCCTAATTGTCTGCACCTGTTCCCCCTTAGCCTGCCTATATATAGTTTCTGTCTCCCTTGTCTTGTTGCCAGTTGGTTTCGTCCCATGTGCCTGACTGCCAGCGTGAAGTCCATGTTATCTGCTAAGAGCTAAGAACCAAGGTGTTGGAATTTACTTTATCTTTTTGACTTTTGATACTATGTTAACCTTTTCCGAAACCTGTACCTCTACGGAGAGCTCACAGTGTCACTATTTTTTCAGTAAAGACTTTTATTTGTACTTTGTTTGTCGAGTCGTGCTTTTGGGTTCATACTGGTTTGCCTAGCTGTGACAATGTTCTGATTCGACTGTACTTATCTTTGCTTGTATAAGCAGTCTGACTGTGCTCTCGTCCCCTTTGGATTGGGTCTCTTTTTGAAAGAAAACATATATGCATGAAAGGTCTTTGATCAGCCCAATATAATTGTATCACAATAGAAAAACAGTAATTGCAGTCGCAACCTGTGTGTGTGGTCTAGCATTGCTATACTTGTGCGGACCTAAATCTGTTGACACAGTCACGTGTGGGGACTCGCCTCCCTGATGGGGACAATTTGGAGGTCCCCATCAGGGGAATCATTCATTTTAGGGTGAAGACTTGGTTATGTTTAGGGTAAGGGTTGGCGTTAGGGTTAGACATGTGTTGGTTATGGTTAAGGTTAGGATAAGTCTCCAGGAAATGCATGTAAGTCAATGTAATGTCCCCTGAAGTGATGTATACATGGTATGTGTGTGTGTGTGTGCTTGGCCAACAGCAGTGAGGACCCATTTGAAAGCACACTTCACAGAGCATCAAATCGATAAATTAATTTCAAGGCCTGCAGCAAGATACATGTATGTGTTTATGTGACTGCTCATGTACAGTATATATATACTGTGTGTGTGGGTTTGTATGTATGGAGATTATGCAACCAAAGCTGCATAATCATATTTACGTGCCCCGTTTGCTGTGTGTAATAATGCACACATTTCTGTGCACACTGCCCACATAATTGATCATTTGCATATTTCATATTCATGTGGATGCCTGCACATCAGAGGTGCAGCCATCATGCGCAGATAGCAAACCCGTAATGGGTCATCCATGCCTGCATGGAGTCCGCCTGTTACACAGTCTCCTCTGCAGAGCTGCGGTCACATCCACTGTGTGCATGTGTGTGTCCTCCTCACTGAGCAAATTGACAGTGTGCTCGACAATAACTTAATTTAAAACTCATCATCACCCTGTACCGTGGTGATGCTCCATGCTGTTCAGGCAGTGTGTGCAAAACTGCAGGTGACATCAGACCTGAGGTCAGCTCACCATCTGATGCCCACATTTGCAGTGGTGTAAAGTAACTAAGTACATTTACTCAAGTACTTAAGTACAATTTTGAGGTACTTTACTTGAGTATTTCCATTCTATGCTACCTTGTACTTATACTTCACTACATTTCAAAGGTAAATGGTGTACTTTTACTCCACTTCATTACTTGAATACCTTTAGTTACTTCACAGATCTGGATGAATGATGTGAAATAATCAAGTTTTAATAATCATCAGACTTTAGTTCCACCTGGAGTAAATTCACCAGCTACCCTGCAGTATACAAAGTCACTCAAACTAGCTGCACCAGCTTTGAGAACACTTTAATGATCAATCATTATAAAACACATCATATGTATTATTCTGAAATGGACCAATCTGCACTACGACTACTTTTACTTTTGGTACTTTGAGTATATTCTGATGCTAATACTGTTCTTTTACTTTTATGTACAGGACTTTTACTTTTAACAGAATATTCCTATACTCTATTTCTGCTTTTACTCAAGTACAAGATCTGAGTACTTCTCTGTCTTTAGTTATTTGGGTTATGATTTTTAACACTGTACCCAAAGCTGCTGTTGAATCAACTAGAACATTACTCATTCAGCTTTGTCAGTATGTGTAAGTGTTTTTTTTAATTGTGTTTTGTATTTCCGGACCCCTTTAAATCATGATGGTTCATCTTATGGGATTTATCCTATAAATAAAATATCTTAAAATTAGCATACCACCCGCTTAAATGCGAGGATTTGCTGATTTTCTCTGGTTTGTATCGAAGTCAATTAAATATTTATGGCTTTTAGACGGTCGGTTGGATAAAATATTTTAGGGCAAAAAAATGTATAGGGATTTTCTAAAATGTTCTTTACAATGTAATCCAAAAAGATAAACCTACCTCAAGGAAAATACTTATTGGTTGCAGCCCTACTTGTAGTATCCATTTGAATGCCACAGAAAGTCAAACATCTTCAGAATATTCAGTGTATTTTAAGCCACGATAAAATGGTGTGTATGTTTGTCTGCGTCTGTTTTCTATTCATACTCCGTTACCAAGTTGACGCAAGTGTTAACACCAGGATCTAAGTCCCTCGCCCCAGCTCTTTCTCCTTCTCTGTAACATACAAAGTAATTACATCTCTTTCCACTACACACCCCACACACACACACACACACACACACACACACACCACACCCTCGTCTCCAGGCTCCAAATGTCAGCCTCATCAGCTCAATTATCTGCTGACTTTAACAACATCCTTACATAACCCATTTAGCTGTCTGAGAGCTCTGGAGATGACAAACTTCCACTGCCAACCCCACGCCCAAATTATTGTTTCTACATTTCCTCACCTGCAAGAAAGGGCCCTTTCAACTACATAGTGTTATATTAAGTACATACATTTGAGCCTTATCATTATTGACTTCCACCCTACTTATGTTGTGCATCATAACATCCTCTTTAAGATGCTTAAGAGGTTTTTTGGAGCAGGTTTGTTTCCTCTGCCTCTTTATTTGTATGCATTGTCAATCCAAAGGTCAATCAATAACTGAATCATTCCTATGAATACTTAATTGGCTTATTCATGAACTTCACCAAATATATCCTACAGGGTCCTGTCACTCATTTTCATACATGTTTCCCCTCTCTCTTCATTCCCAGTTCTCCACCTGGCATTTTATTTGTGGATCAGCATTTACGGAGCACAGAGTTACTTTGATGAGGCAAAGCTCCTCTGGAGAAGACGTGTGATCTATTTTGGTGCAGCAGCACATGGGACTCACAGGCCTGCTAATAAAACGCCCTTGATGTGTGCTCTTTTGTCTTACGGAGGGAGAAAAAGCCGCACATGCATACATAATGGGGGGGGAAACTATTTTGAGATAACTATTTTTTCTCTTTTTGACTGCGATCCATTTGCCTGCCGGTGGGAAATAGATGTAAATCACTCACTATGGCTCTGCACCACCCATCCACCCTCCTTTCTTTGGTTCAACAAGTTCAGTCATTCGGACTATCCTAGGGAACTGCATTTTATTCTATAATAAATACATATCTGAAACTAATTAATATGGCTTTAAAAATAATCCTAAAAAAATCATTTGAATTGAAACAGAATATTTATTTATTTATTTCAACTTCTTTTGCATAGTTCTTTCAGTCGACTATCTTCAGAGCACTTCATTCATAATGTCACGTTTATTTCCCAGCTCTTATCACTTCTGTTTCTTATATGCAAATGAATGAGGCATGGTTATCTTCCAAAATGCAGCTCACAGCGGGGTCTTGAGGCCGCCTGTCTGGTTGCCACAGGCGTGACTACAGCTATGGCATGGAGTGGAAACGCTTCTGTGATTAGTTGTTCTGCTGTGAGATGATGACGTAATCACTAATCGGACAACAATCTGAATCTGTGAGATCTGCTCATTTGCATATAAGAAACGGAATTAAAAAGAACTGGGAAATAATAGTGGCATTATGAAATAAAAGCCAACTGAAATGAATACATGTAGCGTTATGCAATAAAAGTGCCTGCAATGCAAAATTATTATTATTATTATTGTTTTAAGGATTTATTTTTTAGCCACATTCAATTATTTAAAAATCATATTTATTTAATATTGAATTTAAGGCCATTCCTTACTTTTCATCTCCTTATATAATCCTTTTATTCCTTTCAACTTTTTTCAAACTATCCTAGGCCCTAAAGGATGTACATTTATAATTAGTTTTTCAACTCTGTCCAAACTATATGCTTCAGATAGCTTCCCTCCTGCCCCTGCCCCTGCCCCCCCCCCCCCCCCCTCCTCTCCTGTCACCGGGCTGAGCAAGAGATTATAGATTGAAGTGGAGCGCAGCGCCGACAGCAACGGGTTCTCACCATTGTGGGTTATGTTTTAGAACTCATAAATAAATAATGAATATCTATGAGACCTGTATGTATTGTGATTTGGACTTTTTGTTACTACACGACAGAAAGTAATAATAGACAAATACCTAGGCTAATGTCAATTTCCGTTGGAGGGCATGTTCATTTTACATGTGAACTCATGATGTGCTGGGCAGATTTAGCTGCTTCTGGACAGAGCCAGGCTAACTTCTTTATGTTTTCAGTCTTTATGCTAAGCTAAGCTAATCAGCTGCTGGCTGTAGCGTTACATTTAGTATACCAAGAAAAGTGTGGATTCAATCTCAGCAGTAAGAATATTTACCAACTTGTTAAAATACTCCTTTGTAACCGAACATGTACAATCACTCTAGTTTTATACATATTTAAATATCATATTTGTAGTTATTATTTTGCACTCAATGGGTGCATACTTTTCCCATAGTTCTTTCTATAGTTTTCACTTTTGAATATTAAGTGCCCTAAAAATATACTTTTGATACTTTTACCTTTTTCAAGAATCAATCAATGCGAGAGGTGTATAGTTATGTTGTTAAAAAGGAAAACCTGAGGCTTATAGGTTTATGGTAGCACCGTGTTTTTACTGCCTTCATGCAGCCCGATATAAAAACTGCTGTACTTAGACCTGTTTGCATTACAAAAGCACAGCCTGAATCAAACACATAGCGTTCCATGTTATGTAATCCAGTGCTGCAATAACCTCTTACTTTATTTCTGAGACTGTCAGAGAGCTATTGACTCAAACAAAATATTAGAAAAAGTGGGTAAAAAGCCGCATTTTTCGCCTGACTAATTTTCACAGAACAAGAAACCATATGGGATCTTCAGCATGAAGAGACGGGGATATGAATTGTATTGTCACGCTCCATATGTATCTGCCTACTCTTTCCCCAGCTTCCCTCTGATTCCCTAACTGTTGCCTCTCTGCTACTGTAGCCCTCCTTTAGCTCGAGCATCTTCATCCATGATGACACTTCTCATCCTCTGTAGCGCCCTGCTAATGAAACCAGTTAGGTTAAGGAGCTTTAGCTAATCGCTGTATTATTTAGGTTTTATTTCTCCCATCCGTCTTCCCGGAGCTCTCTCTTCCTTGCTCTCTCTCCGATTCCCATGCTCAGTCTATTGCCCATTGCAGCTAAATCCATACTCTGTGCTATTGTAGATAACGCAGCCTAGCCTCGGATCCCCGGGATTCTGTCACTGCAGCATTATAGAATATTGAATGTGCAGGCATGACATCAGCCTTGACACCTACTGTAGGCCTATTAAAAGGATGTGCTACACACAGTTAACTCACGCTGGGGCACATATGAAAGCGTTCGTTAGCTGAATCTGCATAAAGGCAGAAAATGGCTTCATTACTTTTCAGTTTCTGTGGTGTTCAAAGCCCCATGTGCGTAGCAACACTGTTTGCTCCCATCTTCCCTGTTCACTCTGCAGAGAAGGTGTGTGCTTTGGGTTTTGGAACAGAGAGAACAAGCAACAGCAGGCATCATGAGTCAAGTTTTCGAGCATTTCCATGACTTATCCACAGTGCAGCGGCGAGGATTATCACTGCGCAGACTGTGAGATGCTGAGCGAGCTGCAGACTGAAGGTTCTGCCAGCTAGAAGCCTCTTTAACCTTTATCAGACTGCAGATAGCATCTCAGATCACCTTAGAAGATGGGGGGAGGGGACGAGTAGGAGTGAGTGGGAGGGATAAAGAGGAGAGCAGCGGTGAGAAAGGAAGACGATAGTAAGAGAATGTTTCTCCCTGAGGTAATGAAAAGCTTCAAGGTCAGGGAACAGCACATATTGTTGACTCAGAGCTAAACAATGTCCCATACAGCCTGTCCATTATGTTGAAATGTTATTTGTGTTTCCTTTTTTAGACCCTCACACTCCTATCTTTATGTTCTCTTACTCCTGCCCTTTCAGTCTGGCTGTCCATCTATCTGTCTGCGTATCTATCTCCGTCTCTCTCTCCTTCACCGCCTCTTCTGTCTCTGGGCTGCACTGATAAGAAAGTGCCCGCCCCGTCTCGGAGGAGAAACCATGGAAACGTACCAGCCACGTGTTGACATCACAGCATGTTAAATATAACCGTCTCCCGTGCCACACAACTAGTTGTTCTGCCGTTGATCCTGGCCTGGCTATAAATACATAGTTTCCTTCCCGTAATTGCAGCTCCGACAGCCTTGTTTGGATGGAGGGAGAAATAGGAAATGCCAGAGAAAAAGAGAGTGTGTGTGTGTGTGGGGTTTTTTTTCTTCCCATGGGCCTCCTTTCTCATTATAGGCTAATCACGGAGATGGTACATTGAAAACTCTGAGATAATCTAATTTTGGACAAACACACTATAATGTGACTTTATATAAAAACACAAAACAGTTTTTAATTGCCCCTGTTTGTTAAAAGGTTGATTCCACATATTTGGTCAGCTGCAGTGTGACGCTTTGGGGCTTTTCTTTAATTACTTGAATTATGACATGACCATGGCTATGTAATTTAGACTGTCTAGCCTGTCTAAGTGTCAGTAGGCTTTTCTGGTCAAGATGCATACATGTCGACGGCTTGTGAGAAAGAGCTGAGAAGATCAATACCACTCTGATATTTGAGATGGTATCGATCTTCTCCACATCTCAGCAAAAAGTGTATTTCCCTGAAGTGTCATATTTTCCTTTATGGGATTATCTGGAACATTCAAAAGAGAGATTAAGAGCAACATCTTAAAACAACCTTTTTGGAAACTTCTCCATTATTTGAGGAAAGCAAACTTTTCAGAGCATTTAGACATTATGTTAAAGAAAGTATTGATTTATCTGCATGTTGTTGGAAACGGATGATGGCAAAACACAATTGTCCCGGCAAAATTGGATGAACATTCCCTATAACTGAAGTTGACAGTCTGGTTGTCTCACTTCACATCCACACAAATGAGAGCACTGAGCCAAGAAATTAAGAAGTCTGCCGCTATACCAGCTTTTATGTACTTTGTTTCTTTTGCTTTAAATCTTCAGTCCATGGTTCAAATATTAACTGAGGAGAGACACATATTGCAAGTCATATACTGCATGTGGGATATTCTCTATGAAGTATTTGCTTAATCTATAACTGTGTCAATATATATTTATGAAATTTGAATTCTACATTTGCTGAGGAAGGTCGGTTTCCAAGGTCAAGCATAAGCTGTCAATCGTTACAGCTCAGTATTGCACACAATCTGAACAAATGCTGAAGTTTATTCAAGAGATGATTGATGTGGTGCTATTAATCATGAATATATATGCTATTGCTATCCATGAATTGATTGTACAAAAGCAGTCAATTTTAAGGTAAAGAGCTGTAAGGGCTGTCACAAAAGAAGGACATTTTCCTAAAGCAACTTCAAAGCTATTTAGAAAAACACTAAACTAGATTGGAAATGAAAGCAGAGTGTGTGTCTCGAGTCTGTCCCCCTCTCTTTATGTAACTGCCAGTGTGCACGGGAGATGTTGTGAGCAGAGAGCACTGCATGTTGTGACTCAGTCTCTTAGCAGCCACCTCATCTTCACAACCCCGCGGGTCCCCAGAGGCCGCTGCCGGGCCGACCAATCGCAGCGAGACGCCACAATGACCAAGAGACCGGCGCTGGGCTGTTGCCAGCCGAGAAACGCTTTCAGTCAAGGAAATGGACATGTGCTGATGTGTGTGTGCACTGTATGTGAATTTAATAGTCTGTGAGTGTGAAGTGAGAGAGTGGCTACCTCAGTAGGGTGTGTGTGTGTGTGTGTGTGTGTGTGTGTGTGTGTGTGTGTGTGTGTGTGTGTGTGTGTGTGTATGCCTCTGCATGTGTCCTTTTTTATCCCATTGTTCCTAATGCAGTTTAATCCCCGTTAAACCCAGATGATTTGTTAGTTCCCCTGCTGTGCCACACACACACACACACACACACACACACACACACACACACACACACACACACACACACACACACACACACACACACACACACACACACGCACTGGCTTTAGAGATTGTAAGTCATTTAAGTGAGTCATAGTTAGAATTTAGAAAGTGTTGCACTTGTCATGTGACCTCAGCTGGTCTTTTTTGATATATTTTTTGGTGAGAAAGTGAAGAAGCAGTAGAAAAACCCATTTACGGAACCATAAACTGTATGTTCATTTATGAGGAAGAAAAGGCAGATTGTCTGCTATCATACTAACTTTATCATTTTTCTATTTGCTGCACTTTTATTTAAATTCAATTTTTTGTATTCATGAATTCTTGTTGAAACATGTTGGCTTTCTCTGGAGATAATACGCAGGTTTGTTCTCATAGATTTTTTGCTTAATAGCGTACTACCAAAAAGACTTAAAAAGTGTCTTTCTGTTGGCTATTCCCTCTTAAGTATAACATTATTGAACATAGGGCCCTTCATATCTGCGATCATTTTGAATATCACAGCAGAATGTGCTCCACTTCAGAGCTAATGACTTTACGCAGAGAGCCAGTGATCCCATTCAGTTACACCAGGTACAGAGATACAATTAATGAATGGTTGAATGGATAAATGAAGTTTGAGAAGAGATCTGTGACCTACATGCTGACCTCATTCTCATCACACCATGAGATGAAATGAAATTGGTTATTTTTCTATAATACATTTTCTTCAGTGTACATGGTTAAAAGTATTTCTTTCTGGTGCTGATATTCCTGAAATGAAGCCACATAATAACTGCAGATGAAGAGTGGACTGTGGATTGTGCCAGTAAGATTCATCCTACGGTTACCATGCATATCCTACATACATCCATGGCAATTCATCCAACAATTATTAGAATATTTCAAACAAAGTGGTGTCCAGACCAACGTCACAATCCCTTGAGCTGTGCGGCTTGTTTTGTTAAATGCTAAAACAAGACTAACATTCGCAGCAGTGAATGTTAATGACACTGTAGTTCCTTCTTTAATACTGGAATGAACCTTTTCATATGGAGACATGGCATCCCAAAGGTCACAGTGCACGCTGAGTCTCTGTATTCTTGTGAGTAACTTATCTGTGGCTTTTTGTCCCCTGTGCTTCTTTGTTTTCTCTCTTTTATTCCCAGTGTCCTGTGATAAGATGACTAATGTGCCGGTGGGGTTTGGGTCGTGATCTGCGCTTGATAGAAAGATCTGTCCCCGACTTGCATTACAAACTTAGATCGTACTCTGAACATAATAAACCCATAAATAAGGCTATCATGCTTTTGATTGATGCCCGCTGACCTCTTTTATCATTTCCTAAATGCTGTAACGTGAGGGCCTGCACACACTGACGCCTGGCTATGGCCGCAACAGTTTCCAAGAGATAAGCTGAGTCTGAATGTAGGTCAGAGAGGAGGGACCGGAGTGTGAGGGTTAAAGGTGGGGAGCAGGTTTATCTCCTCCTGGAGTTCCTTGAATTCCTGTTGAATTGAACCCCCCCCCCTTTAAGCAAGGAGACTCTGAGAAGAAGTTGTGCTTTCTTTAAGCCAGACTGACCTGCTTGAGTGATGGCTGAGAAGTCGGGCAGTGGGAGATTGAAAATGGGGGTTTTAGATGAAGCTGGGTGGGCTGTGCTGGGGCCAGTTATTGAATGAGAGGGGCATAATAAATGCTGGACAAGGAAGACAGTGTTCAAGATTACAACTTTTTCAGTTCAGTATGAAGTCATTATGCACAAAAAAAAACATAAAATACCATTACTGGTTTTTGTTTTGATAACATAATTTGTGTCAATCTCTTAGTTACAAATTGCGTTACTTACTCCACCACTATGCAGTTTGGGGTAATAAATACATTATTTATGCAGCCAAACATTGTTTTTATTACATTTCTTCATATTTGTTGGTATTTTTTTTCGTAACCTAATTTGTTAGTTTACATTTATTTAATTACATCACTGAAAAAAACAAACCATTCCTGTTATCTTAGTCCCAGGTTACAGCGCAGTATTGGCTGCAACACTATCACACATTGCATTATCATAGATTTATTCTTTTGGAGGGGGGCCACAGGGGGGTTCAACCACCGTTTTACAGGGGCACTGGCCCCTGTTGGCCCCCAGAACTGCACATTGCGAAGCTTAGAGGGAGATGGCTGGATGAGAACCCCTCTGTTGTAAGCATGAACACACACCATTAGTTTGACTAAACACGAGCCATTACGTTTGGCTATCACAACTCATTAAGCACACACACACACACACACACACACACACACACACACACACCACACACAGACACACACACACACACACACACACACACACACACACACACACACACACACACACACACACACACACACACACACACACACACACACACACACACACACACACACACACACACACAGCATCCTGTGCACATATTTTATTCTACAGGCCTATGCAATCATACCTCACAGCCCAGGGGATAATTGCTCGCAGCACTAACACCAGCAAGACATTACCCCCCCGGCTTTCACTTGAGTAATTGCGGCTTGTAAATTGGACGGTGAAATTGCCTTTTGGGGAACCTCCTATACTATACTGTAGCTAAGCCTTAATTCATTCCATTTAGATTAAACCTGAATAGCACAGAGTGTTGGTTCCATCATGATCATATGAATAAATATAAAGGTTGTTATGGGTGTGTGCATTCGGCATATTAATTCTCTTTGCTTTTTTCTACAATCCAGTGTGTAGATATTTATAGTCATGGATTTGCATATGTATGGAGAGTGTATTTGTCAAGTTCCATTTTAGCAAAGCACCACATCAATGTATTTTGGTGCTCAGAATACTGGCAAGGCAAACGTTTGTGTGTGTGGTTGTGTGTAGAAACTGATCTTAAGTGTAAAAGGCCCTTTGACCTCTACAATCATTCACACCCCAGGCCTCTCACTCCCTCAAGATCTCTGCACTCTATTCACAGCCATCTTCTTTGAAGCATTAACACGTGAACTCCTGCCACCTCGACATTGATCAGTTTTTACCGAGGAGTACTTCTGCGTCCTCTGTGACCCAATCTTCTCCCCACCTCCTGCACCACTTCCCAGATGCAGAAAGTGCTTATTTAGAGTTTTGGAGTATGGGAGACGATGGGAGTTAGAGCTTGTGTTGGATTTGTAAAATGAAAATTTGTATTTTACAGTAGTAGGACAACAGTCTTCGTCAAGTGTAATTTTAACCACTAGTGGCATCGACATCGGGTCGAATTTGGGAAACATTATATACAATATATATGCCTTTTTTACAATGTCACAAGGCACAAGTTGTGTTCTGTCAAAGAGGTCGTTTTAAAAAAAATGGCAATACTTAAGTGCATGATAATTGTATAGATATTTTTTACTATACATTATTTATTATTGTTTTGATTCTTTATATTATAAGATAGTTCTGTAGCCGTCCACCCCACATATTTTAGTTTTCTGTATCTGTTTAGAGTTGCATGTGTTTTAGACCAGGGCATCGCTTTGAAGGGAACTCCTGCAGAACACACTTCTCAAAACCTGCTGAGACGTATGTAACATAAGTCATATGTACTGTAACTGGGACAAAAATGCACCAAAGTGAGAAGTCGTCTGTCAGCTCTAATGCCCCGATACATTGATTTCCCCCAGAAATCTTTGGTCACAGTTTTCTGAAAAGTCCCCAACGCATGAAAGCTAATTATGAATTGTTAATTGCGACTTCACTGGACACACATAGCTGTCGTTTCAAAAGTGTCATTGTCATTCATCGCAGGACTGCCAGTGTGCATCGTGAAGCAAGAATTGTGTTAAAGATGAATTAAAGCACAATTCCTCATGGCATTAATATTCATTTGAAATGCACCTGTTGTAACAAACGTCCCCTAGCTTCTGCCTCACGAACACCCTCTCGTACTGACCTGTCTTCCACACCTCGTCTGCCGGAGTGTTGCTATATTTATGTACATACAGTATGTGACTGCTGCAGGGTCTGAAGGCTGAGAGAAAGCCATTCAAATGGGTCGCTAATAAAATCCTTTCAAGCGTGCCATCCTTCTTCCACTCAGCACAGTACACACAATCTCAATAATTTTGCACTGCATACTTCCAGAAAACAATAGAAATGTACTTCTTCTGGTCAACATAGAAAGTATAGATGGAAAATATGGAAGCAGGCAACAACCGAGGCCAATAATTGATAGTTTGACAGTTTGATTGTTTACCGTGTTGACAGATGTTTTTATCAATATCCTCGCAGTGAATAATGGAAACTGTGTGAAAAGAGGCGTTCGACTGCACTGATAAGGTGAAAGCGTTACACAACTCAGACATGTGATTTTCTATTTTTTTTTTTTTAAAGCAGCGGGGTCACCCACACAAGCTCAAAATATCCACCGGCTGGGGGACGGAGGTATGTGGGAGAGGTTGAGGGGTAGGCAGCTGCGAAACAAAAGGACTGACATTTGTAGCATAGGGTTTCCCCTAAGCTCACCCTTCCACCAAACCTTTCATGTACAGTAACTCCCCCCTCCTCGCTTCCTCTTTTAGGTTTTTACATAACATGGGGGACCTGCAGGGTTCCACCTCTTCTCCGGACGGTTTCCCCCTCTAATCAAGAGTCAAAGTGCCACCGGTACCTCCAGGTTGTGCGCTAAAGTGGGAAAAGAACATTTGTCATAGCAGATTTACCTAAGATCCGTCCTACATCATGACTCTCTTCAACGGTCATTATCGAAAGAATTACAATTATTGAATCTCAAGGATACTTATTTCATAGAAGAAAAACAGATGAAAGTTACTCTCACAGTTACAAAGTTAGCTGGGAAGTGGCTTAATGCTCTCTTGATATGATAAAGCCATTATGTGCTTTATATCCCAAAAGGAACATCTTATATGTTTTCATGTGTTAAGAAAGAAAAGGACTCTTGAATCCTCTATATTGGATTATAAATAAATCAAAATGTCCAGCTGAAAATCCCCGCTGGCTTAATGACATAATGACTTTAGCTCGATTGCAAAGGGCATGTTTATATTTCCGAGTGAGTGATGGTGGAAGGCAGAGACGGAAAGAGAGAAAGCCTGCTCTCTGTCCTTCTCTCAGTGGGGGGGTTTCCATTGTCGCTGTTGCAGTTTCTGACTAAGTGCCCCTCTCTTCCTACACACCTCCATATCCCCAAGGTCACATGATTCTCTTAAGACCCAACCTCTGACCCCTCCAACAACCTGTCATCTCGGGTTTCCATGGAGACATGTGTCATCAGGACCAGAGTGGCGTCCTAGGGCTATTTCTAGCTGCCCGTCTCCGTGCCAGCTTACTGCTCTGGAATGGGGCGCTAACGTCAAGCGGCTGGGGGAAGTTCTGTGGAAGTTTAGGGGCTTCCAGAACGGGGCTTCCAGAACGGGGCTTCCCAGCTGTAGTGATATCATGCCAGGGTGTCCGAGCAGGAATGTGAGTCATCCATCCACATGATCTGCTAATGTACCATTAGTCAGTGTTGGACAACCTGGAAAGTCCTTCAACAAGTAGTCCTAACAGCTTGAGGAGGGGGATTTCAGCCGGCTAAAAAAGCTGTCCGGGTCCACTTAGCTTTGCTTGTGTGTGTTTCCATTTCCTTTGATAAATCAGATGCTAATGTAAGGCTACAATGTGTATATTTGTCTGTGTGTGTGTTTGCAGATGTGTCACATTCGTTTAAGGCTTTGTCACATGTCACTTGTTAGACACTTTTATCCAAAGCGACTTACATACATTCAATACTGTGGGCAATCCCCACATGAACAATTTAGGGTGAAGTGTCTTGTCCAAGGACACAGCGGAATGTTGACTGCAACGGGATTCGAACCAGTGCCCCTGTGTTCCGAAGATCAGCGCACTAACTACTGAGCCACAACCTCCCTAGTTCCTTGTAAGAGAAATAGTTTCCATGTGTTGTGGGTTTTCAGAATACACACGTTTTGGATACTCACATAGATTTGAGCCTGAATACTTCCCTGCCGTGTGTTAGTGAAAGCACTTGGACTATTTGTGATATGCTCAGTCGTTGGTGTGAGAATGTGTCCGTGCAGTGGAAACTTGGAGCCTCTTGTTTATCGGTTCCTATCGGTTGAGGTCGAGACTGAAAGAGGGAGTGAAACCCGGCTGTGTCTCAGTGGTGTGTTTGGGTGTTTGGCAGCTGTTGTATACGTGAGCATTTGTGACTACCTGCATTTATGGTGATCATTCTACTCAGATTTTCCACGGGGCAACCGACAAACATAATCTAACTAAATATTTATGTGATTCACAACTTTTTTCACAATCTTTCTTCTTAATGAAAGGTATTAAGCATGCATTTAAAGGGAAATAAAAAGACTACTGTTATAAATATAATATATCTTTATATAATATTATAGTTTACAAACAGCTTGAATAACCAAATCAAAAATGGTAAATGGAAAAGAAAAAAGACGAGACACTTTACAGTATATATAATAACATTTTCCTTTTCCATTACATATGTCAATGTATAATGTTGCATCTATACATTTTTTCCTCAGCATTTAATTTTTTTTTCGAATATTGAATGTCACTTTTCATCGTAAAATATCCCAAATTCAATTTGTAATTTAATATCCAATACATCTTTTCAGTTTTCTTTTTACTTTTTGACATTTAGCTGTGACCTGACAATCCTGTGAAGTTATACATGTTCAGTGCTAAAACAATGAATACATGTTTTGATCAAACACACATAAGGTTTTATCTGGACAACAATGTATTGATCCTTTAAGTCATGTATGACGACTTTCTACTTCTCTATGGCATATATTACCTCCTTGTGGGTCTTTTATTTTCCTTTTTTATACATTCTTGGGGCAATTTTGTGTACCTTCATAAGATCATAGAATAATATGCAGACAGGAAACCTGGGGACAGAGATAAAGTGGGATGACATGCAACAAAGGTTCTAGTTGAAGCGAAAAATGTGCCCAAATCCCCGGGCTTAAGTCTATTTTCTTCTCTCTTACTGTGTGTTGGGCTCTGAGCGCTGCCAGAATTAGGATCAACTCCAAGCAATACTTTTCCTGAGCACATACTGAGTATACTAAAGTCGCTGCTTCGCTGACATGCTGCTTTTACTACCTGTAAAATCAGTTTCAGTACAAACTAACGCTGAGAATAATACCTGTAAATGACATGTGAGTCTGTTGTACAGTTCGTTCTTAAAATGTCACAGTTGGATTAAGAAGCCTGGGGCAGCCATTTGTGAAATTGCAGTCCTATTAATGGAGTCAAGCGATGCCTGTGTTATATCACATCAGTGATCTTCAAACAGGAGTCACTGTGACACCTCGGTCATATAAGCAGCTAAACAAAGGATGGCTCTTCAGAGCAGATGGAAACTTCCACTATCTATCCTGTCATGAGGGCTGAGAACATCAACACGCTCTCACAGACACTTAAATACTGTATCCCTTTTTATTTTTGACACTCTGTCTCTTTCTTTGTATCTCCTGTTAGTTTGACTGCACTTAATACATGTCAGCACAGATCCACAGGTCATGACCTCTCACTTACAACAACTCGGAACAAAAAGATGAAGAGTGAGCCACGGGCAGATTGGCAGTTCCATTCTGCTGATGTGGAGATTTTTGGAGCATTCTTCCTTTACCCAAGGGATGTTGGTATACTTTTAGCCTCTTGAAGCATCAGCTGTTTATACAAGGACTGTGACACAGAGTTCCCGAGCTGTGAATTACCATTTCCCCACTTTGAGGTGGGTTTCAGACTCTCTCTGGTGAAAAAGCCAGGCTAAAGAGCTCTGATTTGTGCGTAGTCTCCCCCCTGTTACGCACCTAGTGGTCTAACCCATGCCCACTGATGATGACTATGGTGATGTCAGAGCAAAAGCTCAAAGCGGCTTTGGCGGGGTGCAGAGTGGAGGGGGGTGGGGAGGCTATAGAGGTGACATAGAAAACAATCTACAATAGGAAAAAAGATAAGCAACATTTTACCTAAATAGGCACATTTACACAGGTGAAAAGGCATTTGCGCATATTCACATATCCATCACACTCTGTACTCACTCACTCCCTCCACTAAACAATAGACGCAGAGGGATTAAGACTCACAGCAGGATGCCAGCGGGAAGTCGGCTCACTGCAGAAGTCATGATCAGATCAGAGCGGCAGCACTCCTGAGATGTGGACAGGGGGTCACGTGATGATGTGTGCTGCAGACCGGTCAGGGCCATGATGTAATGGTCACGCATGCAATGGCACAGCCTTATGCAGCTGAACATCTCCATAGCCCCCCAGGCAGACATGTCTCCTTGTGCACCGCGGCAGCTGCCACCACATTGGCTGAATAAACATTCACGGAGGGATTTCGGAGATTTGGGTAAACAACTGAGGTGCTCTACTATTGGATGGAGTGGTGTTTTACTCGCATCATATTAACTATTTTCCTATTGGTCAAAAAATGCATGTTTGGAGGGATTTAAAGAAGCTTTAGCTACTGGATAAAACGATTTGAGTGCTCTACTCCCCTGCAGTATTAGCAGAAGTCTTCTTCAGGGACATGAAGACTTGAATATTGACATTAAATTGAGTCTCTACTTTCATGGAAAGAGCTGAAACCATGTCCGGGTACAGATGTCACAATAAGTGGTTCAGCTGACAGGGCGCCACTTTGCAGCTCCCCATGCCCTGATCACACACACAAAGAAGTTCTCAGAAAGGCAGACATTCATCTCTGCACAATTCCAACAATAGGGATCAATTGAAAAGAGCCATCAGTGTCTGGATATCATTAGTGTTTGTGTAAGCAGGCAAATAAACACCCACAAAATGAATATCACTGGCATTGTTCATGTATATTCATATCCACTGTTATTTCCAGCTTTGGAGCAGCGTCAATAGACAAATGTCCTCTTTGCAATTGGCTGGAGTGGAGTTTTGAATTGTTTTCATCCGGGTAAACAAGCTGTGCTCCAGAGATAGCACCGAGGCTATTCACCCCACCCTGGCACGGAGCTGATAGTAATACCAGCCTGCACGCACACAATGACACACAAGCATCTTTCAACTGCTCTGTTCCCTGTGTACTTGAATGCATCACTGCACCACCAGCAAGGTAACACGACTCAAAACAGACACAATACAAATGCCTGACAACCTCCCCGGACAGGATACCCCCCCCCCCCCCCCCCCCCCCCCCCACACACAGTGCTGTGCTGTGCTCGCCCCAGGCCGTCATTCTCATTCACACTCAGTGGGTTCTCACTGATGTGTCCAGTGTTACGTCCCGTTTGTGCTTGTGGCCCGCCCCAAGTAATGACCTCATCTCACAGCACAGCTGCCAGTAGGCAACAGACTGCTTATGAAACCAGGCCATTCTATCCCTAAAATTCAGAGGTTGTGCAACTGGAGTGGGAGCACAGAGTTTGTCTGTGTGTGAGTGTAAGTTTGTGTGCTGCACAAACCTTGTGATTATGCAACAGCGTAGATATTTTAGCTGCGAATAAAATTCAAGGAAATTTAGTGCCGCTTTGTGCTATTGAATGACAATTTGTCATGCACGCACACACGGTCATGTACAGACTTGAAAGTCTCTGACCACTTGTGAATAATAGATAGAGAAGCAATGTGTCAAAGTCCTTGAAGCGCCCTGGAAACAGAGAGCAGATTAAATGAGCACCATCCCTGACCTCAGCCAGACCGTGTTACACACACACACACACACACACACACACACACACACACACACACACACACACACACACACACACACACACACACACACACACACACACACATGCGCACAGTCTGCAGTGACGACACTCATTGACCAATAACATCAGCCGGTAATTCCAGTGACCAGAGATCAGAGGAGCAGCTTAATACCAGAAGATATGTATTATGGGTTTATTTAAGCAAATATTCGGCGGCTGGTGAGAATTGTTTCGACCCTTTGCAGGACATTGGTTTGGATTTACATTTTCAAATAGGACCCTAAAATATTTTCTGTGTCAATTCTTAAAGTTATATTTTTACTTATTGTAATTGTCATCTATCATGGTCATTTTTATTTTCATATATCGTGGTAATCGGCATAAAAACACATATTTCATAATTAGGAAATACATTTATCATGTCTTTATTCAAATATTTGTTTTAAATTCTTGGCATCAGACATTTAAATTATGTATAACAAGATTCTTAGAGCTAGTATTAAGAATGTAAACAGGTCATCATTCCCTCCCTACTGGAAATGTTATATCGCTGTCAAGGTTTTGTGCTAAAAACAAGATTTCTAAAATTACATTTGGACGTCTCATTATAACATTATTACAGACTTTCGCCCAATACTATAGTTTTTACTAAAAAGGCCTAAACTCATTGTGATGAAGTGAATTAGATTTGTATCTCCTAGTGTAAGTGCCTTTATCATCTGTGGCATTCAGAATTCATTGCTCTGTGGGGTACGCCTGAAGAACTGGCACATCTGCATCAATCTTGCCTGCCTGTTGCACCAGGAGGAGCTCGAGTTCGCGTTTTTCCTTCTGCTTCAAAGTTGTTCATCCGAGAGCAAACATGACCTACTTGTTGATAATTGGACTCTTGAACATCCTCTGCTTTCCAATCCCTTCAAACTTCTCCTCCGCCTTTTTAAAGAAAGCCATGAATAATGAAGCAAGCTTTGCGTCACCATTTGTACGGGTAACAATGTTGGCATGTCAAGCCAAGGCATCTGATCCTCTCTTCCAATGACATGATGGAATATGTTGGCCGGTGTTAGCTTTCACCAGGTAAGGCTGCAATATTGATGAGGACGTTGAGGCGGGTTTTCCACTGCCTCAACTCCAAGCGGCTCCTCCTCCCGTTGGCCTGTCCCGATCATTTGATACGACGGCGTGGCGGGGCAGCGGCGGGCCGACAGGTAGATAGTCGGGCGGGTCGGACGAAGAGGAGTGGAAAAGGGAAGGGAGGAGCGGAGTACTGCGTGCTGCACATTTTCCATCTGAAAGTGGAGCAGCTCATTATCACAGAGTGCTCTCTGCTGAGCTGACCTGAAAAAACAAAGCGAGTGTGTGAGTGTAGGTGTAGGATTGACAGAATCGACATGGTAGTCCCAGTCGTACCTTTCAGAAAAAAGTCAGCGTGCACGTGTGAACAACTAATGCTAATGTGCTACGTTTGATTCAGACACCTTTATTCAAGGATGAAGAGCGATCATTGTTGCATTTAATCCAAATGCTTTCCTTCATCCATCATCCAGCAACAAAATGTAAGCATCTAACTGACTCGTTTTTACCATCAAGAGGACAGTGTTTCCTCTGTTTCCAAGCTGTCACTTCACTTGGATAAATCATCACCCTCGAAAGCATATCAATAATGTAGTGCTGGCAGCAGTGTAATAGTGGCAGGCAGGTGATGTGAGAAGGAGCATAATGATACCAATATACCTAATGGTTACAAAATAAATGCATACTATACTATCATGTTCTATCATTAGGCCAATTGCATGTGGGTCTTTTTTCCTCATGGTTGCATCTTAGCAAATAGGACAAACATGAAATAAATATGTTGTAGTAGTTCTTATCATTTGAGCTTTTTCCGAATACACTTTAATTCTATAACCACAGTTATTGTTTTTTCTCTTGCAGCCTGGTAGCAGATGGGAGATGCGGGATATTGGGCCTTTTTGCCAAAATCTACCTAGTGCACTATGTGATGAACATACACAATTTGCAAAGGGAGAGGATATAAAAGAGCTTTGTCTGCATGCTTGATCCCTGGGGTTTAGGGTCCCAGTTGAGAATTCAGCATGTCAATTTGTGACTGTGCCTGAGGGCAAAACAGAAGAGGTGGCTCTGACACAGGAGGGGAGACAGAGGAAAGAGTATTGGAGAGAGCAGGGGAGAGAGAAGCAAAATAAATCAAGAGGGACCTTGCGGATTGGTAATAATGCCTCTGAGCCCAGATGTCCATCTGAATGAAAAGCTATTTCCAGTTTTTTTTTCTCTTTTGTATTGCTTCTACCAACAGCCAGTGTGAGGGGGAAGTAGAGCTTTGTCAAAAAAAGTAGACATATTGCTGCTGAACATTTGGGACTGAATACAAAAATTGCACAAGAATCCAAGGTGTGAGGCCACAAACCTCGATAACAATTGGTAGCTCACTGTGAGTCCTTCCGCAGGCTTTACCACTTGTGCCTCGACTGGAATTAACTTCCCTCCTTCACTCAACCACGATGATTGATTTCAAGGTCTGGCTGCCAACCTGTCCAAACTGTACCTGGCAAAGGAATCTGTTCGCAATAGCCTTTTCATAATTTGGACCCCCTCAGTTTGACATAAAGGATGCCATAGAGGGAATAATTGATTACCTGCTGCGTCCTTGTAATGTCTACATCCATGGAGCTGTGCAGGACCCAGGGTGTTGTGTCACAGTTCTGGTTATAGTGCATGGTTTCCGTGGTTAATCAGAAAACAGCCCATAACCTGTTTGATGTTGATCCTAAAATGGGAGCCGTGGAGGGCAGCGAGTATCAGAGCTGCTTTGTGAAATCATTTATCTCACAGCAGCAGCTTAAACATTAATGTTAAGCTCATCAGCAAACATGCTGATGTTGTGCTGAATATTAACGCAGGGTCGACCATGACTTTGGATTGTCTGCTGGAGACTAGAAAAGCTAGAGGATGCGTTGCCAACGCCGTGCCTGCAGGGAACCATCTATCGCCTGCAGGGCATGTTTAAATGTATAATTGGCAAAGCCTTCATAGTAATTATAACTGTTGTTCGAGCAATGCAGGAAGTATTGTGATGAGGTCCTAGATGGATGGCTCAACAAATGTTACACTTACACTGTTCGTTTCCTGTTTTTACACCAACATTTCATTGTTTTCATTATGCGGTTGTTCCATAAGGTCGGTAGCTATAATCGTAACCATGACTATTAGGGTCCCTCTAGCTTAAGGTCATTTCAACCTAAATCCCTCCAGAAAACTGAAAGATTGAACCAAACCAGACTTAAACCAGAGAATTGTCACATCATTTACAACACTTGTCTACGGCCATAGAGGCGTCAGATCAGGTGTTGTTTAGGAGGGCATGGATCAACAGTGTATTTTTTTTAGAGGACTGTTGATTTGCTCACAATCTAAATGTCAAACCTAAGGCAAATGTGTTTTTTCATCAACAGGAAGTGAACTACAGGCATTTCCTCTTTCGGTTCCTCAGACCCAAAAGTTCATAAAGGGTCACACGTGGCTAGAATAGCAGCAGTAGCAGCAGTAGCAGCATTTCCTGGCTTCTTTGACCAGTCCTTATCAATACTGCCTCGTTTTTTGTATTGTTCTACAATGGCAAAGTAATAAATTGTTTCGACTCTGGCCAAGAGAGATTACAATCTCTGCTATCTCTAATACCTTTCACTCCTAATACATCCCACGTATTTCCTTCCTTCCCTGCCAATAAACACACATTGCCTTTCCAAATTGCACCATCAACCCTTCATTTATGGGCAAGGAATTTGTCAAGCATGAGCATGACACTGTTCCAACCTGTTTGGCCCATCTTGTACTCACTCAGCCTGACAGACCAAAGGTGGCAGCGCAGGGACTTTGGCTGAGGACAGTTTGCTCTCTCTCAGATAGGGCACAGGGTTCATGTTTTGCTCTCAGTGGATTTGAGCTTTGTGGAATACTTCCCAGGATTTTGCAGCAGTTCACCATTGAATATCCTATTTTAAACGCAATCACTTTTCTTTGTTATTTTTTAAATATTAGTTTGTTTATTTTTTAAACATTTTCTACAATCGTTATATTTTTGACCTTCTCTTACAAATTATTTTCTTATGTTGTTTATGTTCGCACCTAAATACACCAAAGTAAATTCCTTGTATGTGTAAACGTACCTGGCAATAAACTCAATTCCGATTCTGATTCTGGTTTGCTCTGCTGTGATTGTTGACAATATAGTGCTTAAGAAAAAAAAAATCTTAACGAAAAATAGCTGTAAAGGAGAAGAGAAGGAGTGTGACTCACTTAATTGAGCCAGATACTTGTCCTTGTCCATCCCCTCTCAGACCCTGGCTGTGGTTAATATCTATTTTAAGTTGGCATATTTAAAAGACTTGTTTGATGGGCCCTTTGCACCTTGATGAACGGTGTGGGGGGAGGGGACACGAGTCCAGCCTAAGCCTAAGAGCTAAATAACCTTGTTGTGCTAATACAGTATGTCGATAAGCCTTTAAAAGCTCAAGCTTTAATCTTCATAATTTATGAAGCATTACAAATCTACAATAAGCTAATTATTTCCCTGCCGCCACAAGTTAGTGTTGGTTAAGTTTGAATCTGCGAGTGAGTGTGTTTGAGTGTGCAAAACGTTAACTCCAATCAGTATAGAAATAATTCTAGGGTGAATTGACTAGACAGCTACAGTATGTCCTCGGCTGACCTAGTTAACCATGTGCATAATATTCCTCTGCTCTAGTTGCTCTTGACTCATAGCAGGGTGATGATGCCTCTTGTATGCAAGAAAAGGGAGAAAATAAGTCTTAATATGTGACGGAACACCATGAACTCATTTAACTTTCTAAACCTCATTTTAGGTCGCAGGAGATCCATTTTAAATCAGTAGAAGTTTGATCAAAGTGCCTTGTTTGATTTGGGTATGAGGGACAACATACTATTTGAATATTATGTTGTAACATTTATAGGCTTTGAATCTAACATCTCAATTATCACATATCACTCATCTGCGGTAAATCTATAAAATGGACCTCTCCAGAAGTTATTTGTGATATTCATCCTTTAGTTCAGAATTTCTAATATTTTATAGTACATTTTTAGATTATGTTCTATTGGCTATTTATTTTTTTAAATGTACTTTCATTCACACCATCTCTACTTTTACCAACGGTTTGTAGCAAGTTCCATTAGCAGAATTCCTTTAGTCGTCCCACAGAGGGTACATTTGCATTGTGA
Source organism: Gymnodraco acuticeps (assembly GCF_902827175.1). Lineage (NCBI taxonomy): Eukaryota > Metazoa > Chordata > Actinopteri > Perciformes > Bathydraconidae > Gymnodraco > Gymnodraco acuticeps. The sequence goes on along the minus strand of NW_022990225.1, from coordinate 661,029 downwards.
CAGCAACACCTCAGAGCCAAAAATGGCAAAGTATTAGTTAAATATTCTTTATTTTAAGGAAATAATGTACAGGGACAATAATGTTAATTGAAGTCATATAATTTATTCTTTAAAAAAAAAAATTGTTTAGGGCCAGATTAGCCTTTACTGGAGATGACAGTGTTGAAAGGGGATGATATGCTTATAGTTCTAGGGCGGATTTAAACCTCGGTCCTCCGCAAGGGAACTTAGTCCTGATACATGGGCTACCAGCTCTACCAGGTGAGCTATACGGCGGCCTGAATTGAATTCATATTTAATGGGAATCCCCCTAGTAGTTGACACATTTCCACCAAAAAAACACAATACTCAACAGGTTGGTGCTAGAAAGAATGTCACCAAAGGCATTGGGGTACATCCACTGGGGAACATGAATGTCCATATAACGAGCTAGGTTTAAATGATTTTAAACAGCTCTCTGGTAGTGTGGAATAATTGGTGTGTCCGGTTTTGTCCCAGGGGAATGGGTTAGCGTGCATTTGTGTTAGTTGGTGGATTATCATGTGGATGTTTGTCGATGTGGTGCTGTTTGCTTATGTGCAGGGACAGTGCTGTGTTGGTGTAGCAAATTTAACTTTTGTGTCTTATGCTTCTTCTTCGTTGTCTTGACTGCACATGAACACATCTGCTCACAGGTTATCTCTCGGGCTGAAAATTAGCTCTTGAACTCCCAACTCCCTAACACACATTCACACATACACACAAACAGACACTTGGTTCCCGGTAGAATCTCCACTTCCTTCCCTAATTGCCCCTGGGAGTTACAAGACCTTGGCATTCCACTCAGTCAGCACCTAAAGTTTAGCTGCTCGCCTGTGTCAGGGCATGACAGGCTCAGCACCCCGTGCGTCTCGACAGTGATACCGCTCCGTGGCAACGCGTTAACACTTGTGCCTTCCCTACACAGCATGATGAGCCATGGCACGGAGATAGGTAGTGATGTAAGCTTCCCAGTAGTCACTCCGGCCGCGGCTCGTTGTTGTGATATCATTTTCCCTCTCAGTATTTATGGATAGGTGGTGAGTATGTGTAAGGCAATGTTGGCTACTTCACCCAGGGGATGACTTGAGTTGGACAAGAGGGGTCGAGAAACCTCCTGTTTGTAGAAGCAGAAATCTACTTACAGTTCACTAGATTTGTTACTAAATTCTCTGGCTTTTTCCAAGTGTTGTAAATCAACTACTTCAGTGGGTTTTATTCCTTGTTATATTGATGAAATGGTGTATAGTCTCATGAAAATGCTGCTCTAATAAATTCAAGTGTATGCACTTAACTGCATAATTGTGTAGTTAGATTTATTGTGGGCAACTATGTAGGCTTACATGCTTGAATGAATCCATATCAATTGTATATACATCTGTCTCTCCATAACATGAATCATAACAGATCAAGCAGTCCCATCCCTGAGTGTCCTTGCCATTTTGATTTTGGTTGCAGAAACGCAACTCAAAGCTCGACACAAAAGTATTCTCTACAGTTTTAATAACAGTTAAACGATTGGTTTTCTAGCCAGGGACAATATCCCAACAGTATACTGTGGTTCTACTTGGCAGCATCCAGGTGTAAATGCTTGGAGTTGAAAACAGAGCATCCATGTTTGTGCAGCAGCCTCTTCCTGAAATGATATAACATTTATTTGATACCATGCTGTCTGTTTGAGTCTCCTTGGTTTATTCATGGTACTTACCCTTGGACCTCTGTATACATGCTGATGTTTCAGGTAGCTTGGTTCAGAATGTTAAGTAAGGAGATATTCTTACATCTATTAAGATAAGATAAACCTTTATTGATCCTCGTAGGGTAAATCAGAAAGATATGACGGATATGAATTCACACAATGAAAACAATAATAATAATAATAATAATAATAGAAATAAAGAAATGTAATAAAAATTGTAAAAAGCATATGTGAAAAAAAGTGATGCTATAAGTTTAAATGAAAGGTGCAGTAAAACATTTAATTGCAGATGGATTTAACAAATAGCAAGCTTTTATTTACAAAAAAAGCTGAATAAAAAAGACAAAACCGAAAATGTACAAACCGGAGAGCACACGGAACAAAATCAGGAACACAACGTCTAGAAGCAGAGGGAAACCCGACAGGAACATTGAAGGGACCGACGACAAACCCACAAGAAACACAAGGGATGACAAGCCTATATATACTGTATACACACACATACAAGACTAATCACAAGACAAGACCACCGGGGAGGGGGGTGAAACACAGGGGCAGCAGGTGAACACAATCAGACAATCAGGGAGACGGGAAAACATAGGATGGAAGACAGGACAAGACATAAGGAGAAATTACATTTCAAAATAAAACTATAAACACAAACCTAAAATCATGACAATATACAGATGTGTATATTAATAGGTCTGTTAAATATATATACATGTCAATATGGAACTAAGTATCCAACTATGTATGTTTCCTTATTAAACTGTTAAGAAAATGAACATACGCTTTCTGAATTCAAGTTTCTCTGGTCGACACTTCACAGAGTTAAATGTTAAAATATGCTAGCCCTACACACTTTTTTGCTTTCCTTTATTCTGACCCACAATCCTTTGCACGCAGTTATGTAAGCAAGAGGGTCCAAGTTCAAGGTGAATTGTTATGATGAAATAGTACGACAGTCAAAGCCAAAACAATCAAATAAAAAAAGCTGATTTGCGTTGCAGCCTATTAGTATAATTTGAAGAAAGACAAAATGAACTCTGTCAGTGTTAAAAAAAAGTGCTCTCCTTAATTTGTGTGTGTGCTCGTGCGTGTGTGTATCTGTTGTATGTTTTGACGTACAAAAGAGATGACATCATTGTTTGATACTCGTTATTCTGATGATGCCTTGAAAACCATTTAAAGCTAGTATAGCTGCTGTTGCACTGTAATCTGTGTGTGTGTGTGTGTGTGTGTGTGTGTGTGTGTGTGTGTGTGTCTGTGTGCTTGAGTGTAAAGCGAGAGAAAGAGAGAGGGGGGGTCTAATCCTGGTGTGTCTGATGGTGTAGGACTTATTGTGGGTTTATGCGTGTGTGTGTGTGTGTGTTTATCTGCCTGTCTTGTATGTGTGACCTGTAGTATACCATATGATTGAGTGACACATGTGCTCTCTCTCTATACACACACACACACACACACACACACACACACACACACACACACACACACACACACACACACACACACACACACACACACACACACACACACACACACACACACACACACACCACACACACACACACACACACACACACACACACACACACACACACACACACACCACACACACACACACACACACACACACACACACACACACACACACACACACACACACACACACACACACACACACACACACACACACACACACACACACACACACACACACACACACACACACACACACACACACACACACACACACACACACACACACACACACACACACACACACACACACACACACACACACACACAGGGATCAGACCAGCCAAATGTCTCTATCAAACCCCATGCAGTCGACTATCATCTCATTCCCTGGCATGGTGCACAGCTTAGCCAACCAGTCTACTTTCTCTTGTGTGTTTCTGTTTCCTGTCTGTGTGTTCGTCACACGATCCTCACCCCCACTATCTTTATTCTCTCCTTCATCACCTTTCTTTCCATTCCTCCACTTTTCTCACCTCTTTGCATCTTCTCTCAGTCTCCTCTCCTCCGGTGTATGCGTTCTTTAACAGCGGGTTGTATAAAGTACGCAAAAACCTTGCAGGCAAACTGAAGGCTCGACAATCTTAGAGCAGGAGAAACAGCATGATAGCATGGTTAAATGGTGACAATTCTCTATAAAATTGGCCGAATCTTTTGGAAAATAGATGTGTTCAGAAGGATGCTCTTTCTCAGACGCATAGACATCATCGTGAGAGGGAAATAGAAAGAAAAAGGGAGCAAGCGTGAAAGAAAAAAGGTGTACGTAATTGGGTGCTGTTATTTCTGTGATTCACTGTGAACCTGCAGTTTTGTCCACTTAAAAGCAAGAAACATGTTTTTTGATGTATTCCCTACAGATTCAGTGTGGGCAAGGGTGAAGTTTGATGCCACTTTTTTGTCTGGAAAATAATTCTTGCTATAATGGGATTTACTGTAAACAAATGTCTATTTTAAATATTGAACGAATAGTATACTCACCCACAAGAAGAAACTGCATCAATCTGAAAAGCAGCAGCCTGGATCTAAAACAGAGGATGTGTATACACTCTTAGAACAGCCTGTCCTCCTACAAAAAACGACCATCCAGGTCGATTGTTCAGCAGCATATTACGACCCAGAGTCACGTTTTAAAGTGTAGCACCTCTAGTGGTCGTGTAAGAAACAACATGCTCCCGCAAACGCTCCGGAGATTATTTTATTCACAAATAACCCTCTCTGGAAAATCCTAAATTGTGCAATAGTTTGGCCATTAAAATGCTTTTTGATTAGATTTCTAGCGAGAAGTGTATATTGTACTTTTATAATCTACGTCCAGTGGATGATTACGAAGATGATTTGAGGTCTCGCCAGGAGAACATGTATATGCGGCAGCTTCCATGTAAAGTTAGCGTCAACCCTCACGGGGTGAAAACAATATTTCCGGTCTCGAAGTTTTCATAATAAAACCAGAAGTATTCCCCTCACTGTCAAATGATTACACAGTGATATCTGCATTACTCATCCACTAAAAAACATCAGTGTATCCTTGTTAATTACACAATATTGATTGGTTTAAATTGTGTACAATGCTTTTTTATTTTTAATCTTCGTTTCTGAGAAACAAATAGTTTTTTCGGAGTTTAGACACTACAGAGTTTCCGAAGACACTACACTACCCAGAATCCCCAGCTATCGTTTGGGACTACAACATCCGCCTTGCTTTACAAACCTCGTGATTAGTCCTCAAGCTCTTTGATTGGATGTTGGAGTGGCAGTACGACAAGGTTACGCTGAGCGTCAACAGCTCTTTGAAATGGAATGGAACCACGGCAGACTATCCAAAACTGGACTTGGACAGGTCCAGCCAGGGCCGCCCCTCCCTACAGGCCAATCACGCAGGCTGCATGGGGCCCCGCCTTGCGCAGGGGGCCCCGCCCAGAGGGCCTCAGCTGCTGTGCGCAGTTCTCCACTCAGTTCTCCGCCCCCCCCCGCGAGAGTGAGAGGTGACAAGGGGAGCACGTCTGTAACCCGACACCGTTGCAATGAATCGACATCTGACCAATCACGGCTTTGATACGGCCACTAGTGCAGGTGAAGAGATGTCGCTGAAAAGACAGTTTCAGTCCGGCGCAAGAGGGAAAAAAACTAACCATGAAGAAACTAGAGCATCACTCGAAGGTGGGTTATTGTATGAGTCAAATGTACAACTTGCGAATGTTGTATAAGTCAAATTACCAATTGCCATATTAAAACATCAGCTGCAATTCACGACATGAAGAAGGCAGTCTCTGCATAGCATACAGGCTAATGGAGATGCAGTTATTTCCAGCATTCTTTATTTACCATTCATTCAAGTATGTGATGCCTTTTATCTGCTAATGTACAGGAGGAAGAGTGATACACTGTCTGTCTAGTTGGCTTACATAACAGTTAAAGTTTACAGCTTAAAAAACATGGAGCATTTTTTCCCCTCTTATTCATTTTTATGTGAATTTGCACATTTCATGGTGATGCTCAGCCTCTCCCCTTAACCCCTAACAGTCATCATCATGTCAACCACAACACAGAGAAATACTGATAGAAATGTGTGTGTAGTTGTTGATACATTGCTGACAGAAGGAACTACAATACAGATTTAAGAAATATCAGTTTTTGAGCATGTCATAAGCATGTTTTGTCTTGACTATATTACAACTATATTATAATAAAATAATATAGTATTTATATTATTGAATTGATTATGATTATTAGTAGAAGTAGTTTATTTGCATTAATTATATTGTAATCTTTTTGAGGCTAGTATTTGGCAGGAAATGCAGACGTATTCACCTGTAAACGCATACTGAACGACATACATGCACATTTACCATTTACCTCACCGTATAAAAAAGTAACTGTTGATAATAATAATGAACAGGAATTATATTTGCAAAGTAGCCTACTTTGTTTCCAAAAAAAATGTTTTCACTCCTGTCGGTTAGGGGGGGCCTCATCTCACAATGTCGCTTGGGGCCCCAACTTGGCCAGGGGCGGCCCTGGGTCCAGCCCAGCCCTCCCCCCCCAGAACTGCACATGCTGGCCATTGTGTGTTTTGCAACATGTTCTATGGCACGTCTCTACTGGGAGACGTTTTCGTATTTCCCATAATTAGAAGTTGCCAGTATTAAACTGTTTACACCCCTGGATGTTTAGGGGATACGAAACACATTGGTGTTATCAAATTTAAAACATATAATTAATAAATGGGTGAAAATTGTTTGTGTCCATAATGGGCAGCATTAATATATACCCACATGACAGCTACTGTAAGGTCAGAAGAGCTTTAATTAACAGCTGGTCTTATGTCTGTGACCCCTCCTGTTGTTCATTGATAAGCCTGAAACATGCACTTGTCAAGGTTCAGATGCACATTTAGCAAATATGGCAGTAGCCATCGATCATCTTAAGATAAGATAAGATATACTTTATTGATCCCAAGTTGGGAAATGTTTTTGTTACAGCAGCATACTACTTTGTTCTACTCCACTACAATTCAGAGGTTAACCTGGTATTTTTACTCCACTACATTTATTTTAGTTACTTTGCAGATTCTGATTAATGATGTGAAATATAAACAACCCTTAAATCAGACTTTAGTTACACCTGAGTCAAATTCAGGGAAGGTGATTGTCAAGTGCCAAAATAAACTATGCAATATATTAGACGTTAAGTACTTTGTCAGACTTAATATTTATCTGTTGATACCCCCAACGTTTTTTTCTTATTCAAAAGAAGACCTTAACTTAAAGTAATCTTTAATGTTTAAATAAATAAAGTTTGTCTGTTTTGCACCTCCTCCTATTACTATCTTTGGACGTCCTGCACTAAACTGTTTTATTGTAGAGATCACCACAGTATCTTCTTGATATTTGCTATTCTATATTTCTATCATTGACCTTCTACTTTCCCCCTATTTTGTATGTAGGTTACTCTCAATATTTAAATGTTTTCATCAAATATAACATTCAACAACAAAATGCAATAACGTGCTGCAACCACTAGGCGGTGCGGTTTAAAAAACCAGTGGTCTAATCAGTGGTTCCCAAACGGTGTGCCGCGGCACACTGGTGTGCCGTGAAGCAAGTCCGGGTGTGCCGTGGGATTTTGTGACAACCATACGTTATTATTGCAATATACAACTACACAAAAATAATAATTTTTTTATTTACTATATCAGTACTTTGTAGGTTTATATGTACGTAATCTGCGCGACTTGCGCGTCCACATCTCCACGTGCAGTGCTGCATAAACATGGCTGAGTCAGCGATAACTGACCAAGTTCCCATCGGCGAAAACACGTGGGTTTGCTGTCCTGGCTCCAAGATGGTGGAATGAGCTCCCCATTGACATCAGGACGACAGATAGCTTGCACATCTTCCGGCGCAAACTGAAAACTCATCTCTTTCGACTCCACTTCGAGCGTTAGAACTATTAACGAAGCACTTTTATACTAATAAAGGACTGGCTTACCTAAAGCCAGTTGAGTAGCACTTGAAATGTTTGGTTCTATGAAACCTGATGTACTTATATGATTCTGTTTTCTTCAAGGTTGTGTCTTCCTGGTCGAATGTACTTATTGTAAGTCGCTTTGGATAAAAGCGTCAGCTAAATGCAATGTAATGTAATGTAATGTAATAACTTTCGAGGGGTGGAGCCGTGGAGGTATGCCCATTATTTTGAGTTCGTCCGAAGAATAGACAGGAATGTGACGGTGAGGTGCAAACTGTGTCCAGGCCAGAAGCTGTTATCCACTGCTGGAAACACCACGTGGTCAAACCTCAACACACACCTGCAAAGAACACATGCTAAGGTGAAGCTAACACACACGCTATTTGTTGTTTGTTTATATCACGTAGTCTGTTCTTCTTCTCTGTCTTCCGGTTGTTGCCTGTTTTGAATGACAAATACACACTACCGGCGCCTGCTGGTAAGGAAAGTTATTACCACTCACGCATGCGCAGTTCGTACGTGCTCGGCGAGTAAAGTAACGAGTTACTTTATGTAGATAGTAACGAAGTAGTGTAATATATTGCTTTTTTTTAAAAAGTAATATGTAATATATTACATTTTTTTAGTAACGACCCCATCTCTGGAGTTGGCGTTCTCTACTCTGATTTACATGAAGAACAACAGGAGGTCACGGGACTCACGGCTCTCTGTTGAACAGGACTTGCGAGTGGCCCTCTCCTCAGTGCCATCAAGGATTTAAAAAATCTGCGCGCCCCGACAGGCACATGTATCTCACTAATTTGTAAATCGGCAAAAATATTTACAATAGCACATGTTTCAATGCTGATTGCTGAAATGTTACATTTATAATTTGTAGTTCAGGACCATGGACAATGCAGCTTCCTTGCATTGACAGTTCTCTGTGCTGAATTTCTGCTGAGTTTCCTTTGCCTCATTTTTTATTTTGTGACCTGTCTGGTTTAAATGAGTGTGTTGCTGCTTTGATGAAACCTAATTTGATAAAGTTTCAAATTAATTTCTGAAATATTTCGTTAATAAATATTTCATGAGTAATATAGTTGTCTTTGTCACATTTTATTTGGCATTAGTAAATAATTATGCACATTTACAGATATTTTACATGATATGAGTGATAACACGTGTTATAAGGGCTATTTTGCACAATAGGTGTGCCTTGAGATTTTTACTTGTCCTTTGGTGTGCCTTGGGCACAAAAAGTTTGGGAACCACTCTAGTTAATAAAACATAATAATATCAGCTATTGAAATTCTGATTGCATAGATGTGTCTCCCATCACCCAAAACCCCTGACTATTCTCTCAACTCAGTATTTACATTCTTTAATTAAAAGAAAACCAGTAATATCTTTAAAAACGACAAGTCCCTTTCTATCAGCTGTGCACCGTTATGGTGTAAATATAGCCTATCTACCAATTGGATCAAATATAAAAGTCAGCCGAATTAGTGTTGATACTGCAAGGAGACGTATTGTGTGAAGAGAAATTTAAGATGTTGTTTAATTGCTGATATATTTATGATCCACGTCACATATTCAGTTTTGACGGCATTTCTTCCAGTTTGTCTAGAAGTCTTCTAAACAGGGCTCTATAAATAAAGAACTACGGCAGATGTGTAATATTTAATTTAGCCGAACCGTGTATTACAATGCCGTTATGTGATGACCTCCAAAGAGAAAAGCAAGCACACTCGGAATAAAGTGTTATTTTTTTTTTTTTTTATGTTTACCGATTTCATATCGCATAAACACCATATCCCAACGTGCATTGCGGCTAAAACATCCAGGATTATGGGTAGTTCGATGTTTTAGCAAAACCTCTGAAAAAAGAAATGTGTCTCTAAGAATCTAAAGGGAAAAACCTATGGAAAAAACACAAAAGTATTGTACACAATTTAAACCAATTAATGTCGTGTAATTAACAAGGATAAACTAATGTTTTTTAGTGGATGAGTACTGCAGATATCACTGTTAAATCATTTGATCATTGGTTTTATTATGAAAACTTCGAGACCGGAAATACTGTTTTCACCCCGTGAGGGTTGGCTAACTTTACATGGAAGCTGCCGCATATACACGTTCTCCTGGCGAAACCTCAAATCATCTTCGTAATATCTATCAAACTATAGATCCTACATATCGACTGGACGTGGATTCTAAAAGTACAATATACACTTCTCCCTATAGAAATCTAATCAAAAAGCATTTTAATGGCCAAACTATCCTACAATTTAGGATTTCCAGAGAGGGTTATTTGTGAATAAACAATCCTCTGTAACGTTAGCATTCAACGCCGTTGAATGCTAACGTTACAGCATTCAACGGGAGTACTAGAGGGCGAACACTTTAAAACGTAATTATAGGACGTAATAAGGGCCTGAACAATCGACCTATTTGTTCGTATGAGTTGGAGGACTTGTTGGTGCAGAGATAACACAATAAAATGTTAATTCTGGTTAAAGAAATATAACACAAAATGTGCAGAAATAACAAATGGGTTTGTTCATCTTGGTTACACATTTATGACACACAATGTGTAAAATGTGCACATTGTGTGTTATTAGGGGCATGTAACACATTTTGTGTGTACAAATGATTTACACATTGGCTGTGTTCAAATGAACACAACACGTGTTGTCCCTTGCAATTCAACACATGTTGTGTCATTTTTGACACATCCCTTCTAAGAGTGTATTATTGTATTTCCCCCAAAAAATTAAATAAGGTTCAAAGGGTCTTTGCAAAAATTCGCAAACGCTCTCTTGGTAATTTTGCAAGCACCTTTATAGTTCAGCCTCTCCAAGTTGCAAGGCTTTATTACGCTCCAATCCGGTTCACAAGGTAAAAGCCCTCAATGTGGATGGAAAATGCCTCATAGCTAATGTGTTGCAGACACGGGACACCTAAATGAAGAAAAGCTTTAGTTTTGCACATACAGCATATTTATAAATCTAAGACTTTTTTACATTCTTTGTTTTTCCTAAAACAAAGAGTTGACTTTAAGTATTTTTTCCCCAGGATGTTACAAATAACTCATCTGGCCAGTGATTTGTTGTGAGCTAGCAAACATTGACGCAAGCTGTGTGGGTAAGAGAGAAGGAGACATAAAGAGGTTCAGTCAGGAAGGAACATCACAAAAAATGAAGAATTCAGAGCTGCAAGAAAAAAGAAAAAAAGAGATGAGGCAAGATAAATATGCAGAGCCTTACTGACAGGAGCAAGGGTAAACAAAATATGTATGCATGATAGAGAAACCGAGATAGCGAGGCAGATGGAGAGCGGCAAAGACAGAAGCAAATTCAATGACATCACTGGAGTTGGTTTGTGCATGTGTGTGGAAAGTAGATGTGCTGGGCAGAAGGGAGGGCTGAGGGGAAGCTGTGACGTACTGTAATCTGAAAGGCCAGCTGTGCAAAATCTGGGCTTATGTTACGTCACACAAACACACACATGCACACATAGCCTGTCGTGAGTCCTGAAGGAACACAACTGCCACTAGGGAGAAAGGTCAGGAGGGTTAGCTCACGTGTCTGCTGTTTCTAGTCTTTGTTTTGATGTAAATCCTACCAAATAAATAGCAGTAAACATTGACTCCACCCAGCATCTCCTACTGACATTTTTCTCTGAGCTCTCCTCCAGAAAGCAGTAACGCCAGGTGGAGACGTGGTCAGCCTCATGTCGCCAGCCACAGTGCACGATGGGCTATTTGGACCTATTTCTGGCAGCAATTTGCCCAGGGCAGAAAATAACTCTCTATTGGACTGGAAATGTAGTTTGTTTCTAATGCACCTCCAATCAAACGACTGATGGCACAATCTCTACTAAGAGCAGAGGAAAGCACAGATTCCCAGCTCCATGACCATATTTGGCAATGACTTCAGGAAAAGGAAATAACTCTACCCATGTCACCCTCCCTTCTTCTGTGGTTATTTTTGACCTTCCCCTACAGCTCCCTTAACCCCGAGCTCCTCTGTACTCCTTCTGATAAACATCAACTCTTAACCAAATGGCTTTTATGGTCTGAAGAGTATCAGGCATCCTGGCTTCTGTGATGAGTGTTCAGATGTAGTCATGTACATAAATGCATCCCCAGTGGTTAACCCATTCGGCAAGTTGAGGCTATGAAAATAAATATTTATTCACAACTTGCGTGAGGGCATGTTTGCCCTCTGGGTTGTCACGAAATAAGGTCATCGAGTATGGTTGCGTAATTATTTGTATGCACCACACTTTCGGCGCAGAAGTTTATTAATAGAACACATGTATAAATCCTCTGTTGCATTATATGTCAACCTGATTTATTCTTCCCATCCCAATACACATGAGGGTCATTTATAAAAGATGACATATTGGTGGGAGAAGAGCTCGATCATTGGAAACCAGGCCTTTTGATGGATGTCTCACATAAAATTGAGGCCACCAACAGTCAACCACTCATTTTCTTTATCCTTCGTATAACTTGACATGTACAGGGCCATTGTTTTGTGACACATCATTTACATGTTTCAGATAAAAGCTGTTATATTTTCAGCTACACGAGTAACAGATCTCTGGGCAAAGGTTTGTTCTGATATCAAACATTTCCACAGATTGCAACAAATGGGTACAGATTTAAGTGGTACCTACCCTGAGGATAAACCATTATGTAGGTAAATATCTGACTTTGTTTTCTAGTGATACAAACAAAACAATTCAAATATACATTAAGTTTACAAGAGCTGTCTGATAATCCAAATAAAAAAAAAATAATTGCACTAAGAAAAAATGGTAGATAACTTTTTAAGCATAGCATATTTCCAGTAATTACCTCGCAATCCTTGCAACAAAATATACACTTATTAAGTTGTAAATGACTGTCACAGTATAAGACAAAGGTTGTCATTTGTATTATTGGCATGTGATCATGTGACATACTTGACTTCCTAGATGGTCATGTACATGATTTCAGTCTTAACACTCACTTAAACTACTCCACACTGTTAAATAGTCACTAAACGTCAAACAGTTTAGGCTGAAACCTAATAAAATGTTAATTTCAAGCTTGATTTATTACCATACTGGATATTTGGTATGTGTGTGTTAATTACTGACAACCTGTTAAAACAGTTCCAACCCACTTAAGAGGACCTAAGTGGGCACTGAGTGGTTGGCATGGCGCCAGCCTTGTGTCACTGCCTCCCTGGCATTGCATCCTGCCTGTTTCCCACTGCCACCCCCTCCCCATGAGTGGGCACGCTGCTGGGAGAGGCCAGATGAGTAGGTGGGTGTTGGAGATAGAGGGGCACTGTGCTGTCTTCACTTCACACCTGACTGACACACTGCCGGGCTTTCATATTGTGCTAGAGACTTATTTTACAGGACTATCTTAGGAGCGTTTTTATTACACAGTGCTCTTACAGTACATTTGTTTTGCTGTTTGGCCGACACATTGAGCAATATTGCATGTGCTGAATCAGCTTAAATTATTTCCAAATATTTTGAAGTCCATATAGAAGAAGTGTTGCAGGAGAAACTAGTATTTACAGTCATTAAAAAAGTGATATGAAAAGTGAGTTTCATTATTCCAATGTGCATTTTCTTCAGCAGAATATGTAAGGGTTAGGGAAAGAAGCTCCTGAAAGAAATATTTCATTATTTTATTCCAATCGTTTACTTTAGTTTTCCATGCTTTTGTGCTCACTCTTAAATAAAGTATGTCCTACATCAGGGGTTCCCAACCTTTATTGTGCCAAGGACCGGCAGATACATTAAAAAAAAAGTCGCGGACCGGTTGTCAATTTTAACTGATTTTAATATTTACTCACCACCAGCAGGTAGCAACAGAGGCTAATTGTATGTAACAGCCTGAACAAATACTAGAACAATATGCATCCAAAACATATGAACAACATTTAAAAAATGAATTAGAATCTTTTTGGTTTTTTCGGAAAAAAACGGAAAACCAAAAAACCAACGTTATTCAGTTTTTAAACCAAAACGGGAAAACAGATAAATCAACGTTTTGGTTTTGTTTACGATTTACGGATAATCCAGTGAATGCTGGGAAAACGAGGAGAAGGCGCATTATGAAGGAGATGTCCGGTCGCCAGGGTGTGTGTGTGTGTGTGTGTGTGTGTGTGTGTGTGTGTGTGTGTGTGTGTGTGTGTGTGTGTGTGTGTGTGTGTGTGTGTGTGTGTGTGTGTGTGTGTGTGTGTGTGTGTGTGTGTGTGTGTGTGTGTGTGTGTGTGTGTGTGTTGTGTGTGTGTGTGTGTGTGTGTGTGTGTGTGACACTGGCATTTGTTTTCAGAAGATATTATGATGGTGTAGTTTGTTCCGGTGCATGTCCGACAGCATTTAGCACTACATCGAGATTAAGATTAAACTAATTTATTTTGGGAACACCCGCATGGCTAGTTAGACAGATGTGTGTAAATTACTGTTCATGGTCATTTGAAAACAAATGCCGGTGTCGGACAGACACAAACACACCGAACACACAGAGCTGAGCTGAGCAGAGTACACACACACACACACACACACACACACACACACACACACACACACACACACACACACACACACACATATCATGCACCTTGGTGACTGGACATCTCCTTCATAAAACTAATATAAGGGGGAGTAATCGGGCAGTTCAATGTGTGTAGAGATGTGTGTAGAGGTGTGTGTGGTTAACACGTAGCAGCCTGCAGTCACTCGCTGTTCTGATGAAGGTAAACACAGCGAAGGCGGTGCGTAAAAAGGCACCGCTCTCGGCGCGCTGGTGCTGCACTTCTCAGAGGCGGAGTATACGTCCCGCTGCCTGCTGATGCTGCAGCCATTTCATGAAGTGAAGGAGGTTATCCTTCTATAAAACAGCTGCGGGCAGCAGATACCGTGAGAGTCCCGGACACAAATTCATAGATCAAGGCAGACTGGTTTACAGACTCTCCTGTTTTGCCAATCCGGTGCTTAAACAAATAGCTCTACACCCCTGGCTGACATGTCCTTAAAATGAAGTCTGAGTTTGAAATATATCTCAAATAATGTATTTGCATTTCCCCACATAAACATAACAGTCTGCAATCAAACGGTTGTCTCCTGTGCGCTCCTCTTCCTACTTGGCGCACCGGTAACTTTCTCGTGCGCACGAGAGGCTAAGACCAGGCTGAGCCGCCGAATCCCTCGGAACATCATAAAAGCCATTTTCAACGGTTATCTGGTGAAAGATTAACTAGGCTACTGGATGAAATAATATGACTGGTATAGGTGCACAAATTAAACACTTTTTCAAAAATACATTATGATAAAATATTTTTATATATTTATAATTCTGCAAATATTACGATAAACTCACAGCTATTTCGCAGCCCGGCAGTAACACCGGTCCGCGGACCGGGGGTTGGGAACCCCTGTCCTACATGGAATTATTCCCGTTCATGTGTTAGTGACTCGAGACTGAAATAAGGACAGCTAATACCAGCACACAGAGGAATGGAGATTTTCAAGACATGTCGTATAGAAAAAACTGAATGTTGCCTTTAGTCAGGCTAGTAGCTCTGTGAGCCTTAAGGAGTCATTGTTTTATTCATATGTATGCCAAATTAAAAGCAACTAAATCCAATCAATGGGCATGACAAATAATAACCAAAAATGTATTATGATATAGGGTTAATCTTCACGGGACCATAAATATGTGGAGATATTTTTTACTCAATCCAATAGCTGTTGACATATTTCTGTCAGGACTAAGTGGGATGACTGGCTGATCAACAAAAAGACCAGCTGACTTAGCCTAAAGCCACACTACTAATGCACTAACTAAATAAACTGTTAGCTCGGTCAATAGCTGGGTTTCCACTCTGACATTATTAGATCCAACAGGTTAGATCCACTCTACTATTCAGCACAGCACACTGTGTTCCTGGGCCACTCTTCAGAGGCAAGAGATATTGCCTCAAGATCTTTAAATTGTCTCTTTCTGGAACTTTGTGTATTTAAAGTGAACAAGAAGTGAGAGTGATGAATGGTGAAGAGTAGGCGAACTTGTAATGCTGTGGAGGAAGAATGCATTAGTGTTGGCGATTATAATAGAGAGTCCTCACATGCTCAATCTCTCCACTTTGCCCTGAGGAACTAACTGTTCTTAAAGCTCCGTGTTTGTTCATATGTATGCTGCATTTGGTTTGATCGCCCACCATTCTTAACCATCCATCAAATGTAGTGGTTGACGTCAGCATGTTTTGTGTTTGTGTGTCTCTTCTTGAGTCTTCAGCAGGCTGTAAACATCTGAAGGTGGGAGAATGTTCCAAAATGCAGCCTTTCACAGTGCGTTGTGACTATTTCCTGTGCATTATCAGCACTTCCTGTCATTAGCAGGAAGTCTGAATGTGATTGAAATAGATGGACACTGGAGTGCTATTGACATAGACAGAGACAGTAAGGTCATTATTGCTTTGCCCAGAGGAGGAAGACCTCTCCCAAGTCTCTTAAGTGCTTCTCCTTCTGCTTTACCATCATCTGAGTCCTCTTGTCGCCGCCGGCTGTCAGGAGGACAGGCTCCATCAAAATGAGAGTGGGATTGAGATGTGTCAACGTCTCAGCAGGAGATGCCTGTCATGTTAGAGAGTCCTGTTAGGTTGGTGTCATAGAGAATCACATCCACTGTCCTTGTCGAGCAGGAGGGGAAGGCATTCGGTTTAAAAAAGTTTCCAGGCTCCTCTCACTCCATCTTAGCAGTGGTGCTCGCTGCATGCTGCTGCTGGACGTTTATAACTTGAGCATTGCCATACGGACACCGTGTTTGAACCCGCAGTAGTCATGCTTGACTGTGTTTGCGCTCGCAGGCTAGCTGTGTGCTCACATACCATAATTAGCGTAATGAGTTATTTATAGCCAGCTGTGGAATTAGCGGTGGAATTGCTAGGCTGCCTCAGGGCTGATTAAGCCACTTGCCAATCAATTATTTATGGCTTCCTGGAGAAGAGAAGCTTGTCCTCTTTTGTGTGCAGCACCATGGCAACACAACAGGAAGCAGAAAGCATGTGGAGAGGAAGTAGACCCTGTGATAGAATCAGCTGTGCCACCACTGTCTGCACCTTCTCCCCCCGCTCGCTCACATTCACACACAGCGCTCTAATCTAAACCATACTTTTATGAGGAGCCCTGTATGAACTCCCTACTCCCAATAAAAGGTGTTTATGTTCTGTATTTCAGGGAAAATGAATAAACTAGAAGTATGAAATTAGATAATTCCCAGTTGGTTGAAAAGTAGGAACTGACTGAACAGCATAGGAAATGTGCTTTTCATCCAGCCACTGCGAGATCAGGTAAACTACTTCTGGATGATCATAAACAGAGTTAATAAGGCTCTCAGGGTCACGGGAACTTCTCTTTCACACTCTCTAATTGTTCAGGAGTGAAAAGTCCCTAGAGGTAGAGAAGTTTGATTGCAATCATGTTTGGTCTTATCCTAAAGAAAGGTAGCTTCAAAAAAGGAAATATTCCATTGCAAAATTTCAAATCTGTGTAAAAGAAAACTGCCATATAACGGTTTTCACATCTTCCACATGAGTAAGGATGAATAACTCGCTTGTCAATCTGAAAGCAAATAAGCAACCTAGATACATTTTTTATAGGAAAGAATTGCCAGATAATTAAATTAATAATTTTTGGCAGCCTAAAAAACTAAATTAATTTTGCAGGCTGCCAAAAAATATTTTCTGACATGATAAAGCACGCTACAAAATGATTTAAAAAACACTGCTTTGTCTGTTCTTACCATCAGCGGTATCCACACTGTTCTCATTCTCTCTTTCTTTACTGTATGTTCCCCTGCATGACTCTCACTTGTCTTCCTATGGGAAACACACACTCCCACAGATCTAGGTATCTACCAGTCAGTGAAGTAACAGCACATCACAGTCTAATGGAAGTGAGCGCCTTCACCTCATAAAGTAATCGGGTGAAGTCTACCCTCTGCATGTCAGCGAGGGCAGAGCGGCGCTTTGAGGCGAATTTCAATCAGTCTGTCTCACTCCCACTCAGCGAGTTGGCTTCTGGCTGCGTGGGAGCCCACAGGACATTGCCATGGGCTCTATGTTCACAGATCTGCCATCCAAATTCAATCTCAAATCCTCTGCACTTTTTCCTTATCCACTTTACTTATTTAAACCTTGTCCATGCAGATATTGCTGAGCCTAAAGTTTGCAAACTAAATCTGAATCTGTAAATCTCTTGCAAACTTCTCCCCCTCACAGCAAACATCAAAAATGACATTTCTACTTTCTGACACAGGAGAGTTTTTTTAGTATCAGCACAGGAGAGAATTTCTTTATCTACTGAACAAAAGACACTCATCATTTGACAGTTTATTAGCAATCATTTGATTTGACTGTATTTATTTGTTTCAGCTTTTCAACTGAAATGTTCTGCCTAATATTAGAGATAATCACATTTAAGTTAATCAAGAAAACTGATACCAATTCCATGTCTGTACATTAAATACGAAGGTTAGCTTAGCTGTGACCTTAGCTTAGCTGTGACCTTAGCTTAGCTGTGACCTTAGCTTAGCTGTGACCTAAGTTTTTCATTGACATAATCTACTACACTGTGTACAAATGACAATAAAAGCCTTGAATCCTTAGCTTAGCCCAGAGACTAAATACCAGCACCAGTACCTCTTATGCACACATCCATCCATCCATCTTCTCCCACTTATCCGTGGTCGGGTCGCGGGGGTAGCAGTTCCAGCAGAGAGCCCCAAACGTTCCTTTCCCTGGCGACATCAACCAGCTCTGACTGGGGGATCCCAAGGCGCTCCCAGGCCAGCGAAGAGATATAATCCCTCCACCTGGTCCTAGGTCTACCCCTTGGTCTCTTCCCAGCTGGACGTGCCTGGAACACCTCCCTAGGGAGGCGCCCAGGTGGCATCCTAACTAGGTGCCCGAACCACCTCAACTGGCTCCTTTCGACGCACACAATTTATCTTATTTGTTTAAATAAAAAAGAAATGTCAATAAAGCATGTCTTCTTTCTTCTTCTTTTTCTTCTTCTTCTTTTTCTTCTTCTTCTTATTTGCTCCATAAAGAAATGAAAGTCTAAAAACAACAGAAAGCATATTTTGACACAAAATGCAATGAGCAGAGATGACCCAAAGGCCTCATTCTTTCTGGCCTCCAACAGAGGTGAACTCATACTTCAATGTGAAAAACATTGTCAACACATAGTCCCATGGGGATTTCGTTTTATCACTTCCTGACTCCTTTTCTCACTTCAGTTCTCACATTTGTGTGTACTCTTTGACACAGATGCTCGGGAAGGACAACTGTTTGCCCAAGGACTCATCAATCCCAGCATACCTGGCGGTTCCCCAACTCTTTTTCCTACTGCCTGTGTACTTGTTTGCCCACCAATCATCACCTTGTCATTTACAGCATTTAGGAAGAGGAAGTACACACGGACAGGGCTGATGAACATGTGATTCCCATGTGATGACACTGACACATATAATACACATTGAGTATATTGTTTGTATGGACAATGCTTTCAGTCTAAGAGTGACACATACAGTACATGCAAATCTGAATGCAAGGATAAAAAATAGAAAATAATGAACACATGAATAGATTATCTTTAGTATGCAATTCAGTGTCTATAGAAATATGTGTATAGAAGAGAGACAAGCTTAATTCCAAGGACCTATGAATTAAATGTTTGCTATTACGGATAGCTGAAGTAGCTACGGCAACAAAGGTTTGAAATTGCAGTTTGTGTACCAATATTCATGGCAAGAACATGTCCTTGTATGGATGTGACTATTCATGAGTAAGGTAAGAAATTATGGGATATTATTAATGAAGTCTCAGCATGTGTGTGCTCTCAGGAGCCAACTATTGCTAAGGCACCTGTCCCATGTCTCCACTTGAGCCTACAGTACATAGCCAGCATACAGTCTGCACCTGTTGGTCCTGTCCATGTGTGTCATGTTGCAGCCGCTCTGTCTTCTTCGTCCTGAACACAGTCTGTTTACTTTTCGTATTGAAGACCTTGCAAGTCTTGTCTGCTCCCACCATGACTCCCAAGCTCCTTCAGTCAGTGTAAACATCATTAAACAAACCAGGGATGGTAGTAATTATAGGGTTTTTTAATTTACTTTTTTCTCATCAGCTTATTCAGAATATAAACTCATATTTTTACATATAGTATAAGCTAATTACAACAAATATATTTAAAGTTAGATTAAATCAAGGGCTCATACAGTTCATTTTTCGTCATAGGTCGAACATAATATGATGGGAGGATTTCACACATTTACATACATACACGCTTACATACACCTATTCACATTCTTGTAAGATAATAAGAAAACATACTTTAGCCCCAACACTATTAATAATAATAATACAATTAGTATTTTAGATTTTACAATGTTCAATCCATTTTCTCCATCTATGTGCTTTTAGTTTCTAATTGTGTATGTTATCCTTTCCATAGTGTACACTTGGTCTTGGTAGCATCCCTAAAAGAAACAGACCTTAAGTAGAGATGAGTTGAATGCCACTGCAGTCTAAAGATGCGTGATTTAACTACATTTGAACTCTCAGACATATATTTTGACTCTTGGTTTTTGTTAATCCCGCTATCTGTCTGTCTGTTATAATCATTATCATCCTTGTTTGATTCATATTCTGTCATACCTAAATGTTTGTGCGTGCCCTGCTGCCTGTCCACATTTCCTGGGACTCACACACATACTCTCACACACACACTGCTTGGCTTTCACCCCTTACATCATGTTTCCATTGCTCAATGAAAGCCGACCTGTATCATGTGCAGCCGCTGTTGTCACTGAGAGACAAATGGACAACCTCTGTCTCATCTTTAGCTATTTCCATCTCTTCCCTCCTTCTCCTGCCTTCCTCCACAGTATTTATTAGATGTCATTGTATTTAAAAGGAATGTATGATAAAAATGTAAAACAATTGCATTACTTTTGAAGATTTGAACCATGCACCTAGCTGATTGTTTATGTATTAGTTCTGCATCTGTCACATAAACACACTGCATGTAACTGAAGTTCTGATGCTTTTTTAAACCACTGACGCACACACCCACAGCCCTGTGACTCTTATTTATATTCTAATTCATTTTCATATTTGCATAATCTCATTTGTGTGATTCAGCAGCCACAACACCGTATTAACTTCTATTTAACTCGATTACTGTACTTGTTTTTAAGATGTTCAATATATTCACAAGCATTTCATTTGTCTGTACTTTTCCCCAGCTACACATAAGCGTGTCTCGCAGGGCTGCACAGGCCATTTCAGCCAATTTAGCCTCCGTTAATTACTTATCAATAACCACCCCAACAGCTTTAAAAGAGCCCTGCAAACACACACGCACACACACACACACACACACACACATATAATCACACATTCCTCCTGCCTATTTTATCCAATTAAATCCATCAAAGATTCAAGGCAAGTGTATAATAGGAACACAATATCGCGGCAGTCATTATGCAAGTTTGAGTTGGCCTGGTTCTCATTACCTGGGGACCTCGCAGTAGCTACTAGCACTACACACACACACACACACACACACACACACACACACACACACACACACACACACACACACACGCACAGGCCACACACACACAAATATTCGTATGGCTTGCTTCTCACTAATTCTACTGAGTGTTTCTGCAACCACAAAATGAACTGATATGAGTGTACAGTATATATCTGCTTCCGATGATGCAGACACAGATACTCACTCATATTCACAATGTAACCAGAACCCCCCACACACACACATCTACTCTGACCTAAACTGCAGACAGGTACTACCATGCACATGTACTGTATGTTAATGTGCAATGGCCAAGACAACACACACACATCTAGTGATGCATTTGAGGTGGAAAGTGAGTGGCCCTGTTCATTGCCTTGGAAACGGCAGGCTGATTGGTGAAGGTAGTAGCTCTGCGGCGTAATGATGTTATCACTAGACCCAGGTCAGATCAGGACAGACCCCCAGAGACCTACTGTACACATACGCATAAACACACATAGTCATGCAGGCTTGCAATCTGCAGTCTTTATGGACGGAATAAGGTTTAAGACTGAAAATCAGAATTTTCCCCAAAAATGATGTGTGACAGTGGGCTGCAGCATCTGTGCAGTATCTCAGAATCCAGCTGTAAAGAAATGCTTTAAAAAATTGGATCAGTTGATGAGTAAAATTCACTCAATAACGGACCGTCATTATCCTACACGTACATTTCACAACTCGTGTAAAAATAAGAAAAATAGACCCCCTCCCTCACTCACAGCAGCATCCTGTTCTTTCCGGTTCTCATTTCACCACAGAGCTGACACACATCGGTGCTTTTTATATTCACTAAAGTCAGACCCCAAATGGTGTTTTATCCTCTGCTCACAGGAGCACTCACTTATGCTCATGTTCCCTGTTCCAGCCCTCAGCCCTAAACATTTAAATTCATACATCCCTTTTCTCTGCTAATTGACATGGCAGTGGCTGAGTTACACTAACCAAGACACTTGTCCCACTCCTTCTTCACCACTCATGTTATCACCCACCCCCCTCCCAGCCTCCAGTGATAATGGCCTTGGCCTCATTATTGAGTGTGAAGATGGTTTGTCCCTTTTACAACACAGCTATTACTGTTCAGAAAAAATCTTCTGTACCTTGTGCTCATTCTTATTATGGAACGGCAATCTTTATAAATGAGAACACCTACACTCTGTGTACTCTCTCTTATAATGAGGAAAGTCTTGCCCAATAGGTCAGTGTGAATAGCTTAAATGTATTTTACAAACAGCTCTGAAGGAAACATGTACTCCATATACTCAGTGAAGGCAAATCTGTTATAAGTATAGTTGGGATAGAGTTTGGACAAATAAAAACAAGCCAACAGATTTTTTAAATGGCTACTTTAGCAGAGGAGCTTAATGCATGGCAATGTGGGTGTTAATGTGTTAACATGGTCATTGGAAACATGTTGACGTGCTGACTGAGAGTATTGCCTCACAGAGTGTTGGCCCTATCCAAGTGGCTTTATATTGATTAACAATCTGATCAAACAATTCAATTTTCAACATTATACATATAATATATAGTGGGAATCGCAGCTTGCTTTAATGGTTTTATATGTATTATATCTCTGTAGAGTGGGTTGTTGTTGCCACACTGTGCAAATGAACACAGCGGTTTGCTTTCCGTAGCTGCTCCTTCGTATTACACATGTTGACAGTTATTAATATCTCCAATGTCCTCTCTGTGCGTGTGTGTGTGCCAGCATGTGTGTACATACTCGTGTGTTGGAATGATAATGTTAATGAGCCGTGGGCATGTGTCCCTTAGTTATTTATAAAGTGTTTTGTGCTCAAGGGTAGGCACAGCTTCCCCCCCTATCCTGTTAGGTTCAAGACCCAGTGAGGAGCCGGCACACACTCCTGTTGCTTTCCAGGGTTGTCGTACTCTGTCAGAAAAGCTGCATTCAGGTTTATATAGAGGTGTGTGTGTGTGTGTGTGTGTGTGTGTGTGTGTGTGTGTGTGTGTGTGTGTGTGTGTGTGTGTGTGTGTGTGTGTGTGTGTGTGTGTGTGTGTGTGTGTGTGTGTGTGTGTGTGTGTGTGTGTGTGTGTGTGTGTGTGTGTGTGTGTGTGTGTGTGTGTGTGTGTGTGTGTGTGTGTGTCAGTTACGCTAAGACCGTGGTGAAGTTGTGAGGGAGTGATGCTACCTTTGATTATTTTGCCGGAGTCACATCCTCTCTACAGGCGCAATGGTTCCTGTAGTGTTGCCATGGTGACGCTGCATACAATAAAAGGACAAGCTAACATCTCCTCTTTGAAGCTCTAAGCTGTGTTTGCCTTACACGTCACCACATGGAAACAAACACACTGAGACAAACATACACACACATACAGGAGTAGCTATCACACACATTTGCTCTGCTTCTGTTCAGTTATAAATACCCATATGCACCAAAACTGCGGCACATATTATATTATTGCAACACAAGAGATTCATCTAGTTACGGGTTTATGCGATCAGTTAAGCCATGCTGCCCTGCCAGCCGTGTTAACTTACTAGAAAATAGGTCACTATATTGAGATATTCACCAATCACATCACTGTGGATTACCAGATGCAGCCACAGCACATCGGGACATTAGATATTGAAAATTAACCGGAGGATTTGGTGACAATGGAAACGTTTCTCATGGTGTGTCTGATATGACCGGATCAGCAGCTGCAGGGTTTCATGCATGAGGGTGTAATTGTGTCTTTGATCTTCATAAAAAACTTGTGAGCTAGAATTCACAAGCAATCTGTTTCACCCGTTTGTCAAAAACTTTCAGTCTGTGTCGGTGAACGTGAAACATTGCAAAGAACAGATCAAATGTTTCACTCAGAATAATGAGTAATAGTTGTTCTGATAACCATCATCAGTCTGGTATGTCAGCACACACACACACAAGCATTTAAAGCCCCTTATATTGCTAAAATGTTGCTCCAGCAGCACTTTAGCGGAGCAAGAATTAGGGTGTTATAGATATTCATGCTGATGCCATCATTAACCATAACTCATGCTGTAGTATTTATATTGTACTCAATTGCTTTTGTTACAAATCCATGGGGGGGGGGGGGGGGTGGCTGTGCAGGGAGCAGTTAAGCTCAGGGATGTAAAGCCGTCTCTTACTACTGAAATGAAATGACCTGTCAGGGTAAGCACAGTGTTTGTGTGTGTGTGTGTGTATTTTAGTGCAAATGCTCGAGTGGTATCTGCAGGAGCTGCATAGCTAAGTGTGCTCATTTGTGCTGCTGTCGCCTTCCCTGAATACATTTAAATACAAAATTACATTTTAAACAAAATATACCCACCTATGATGTCCCAACCATTTCTTCCCACAATTCAGCTGGTGTTTCATCTGTGGACAAATCGACCCAAGGGTGACGCCGCCTCCACTGGTGGCTTATTGTGCCAGTGATGAGTCATCAATCACTGTCAGTAGTTAAACATCCAATCCAAGGGACCTTGCCAGTGTCACTTCCATCCGATTGATGGGAGCATTTTTCATCTCCCTGTTTAATCAGACTGAAGATGTCAAATATCTCTTCAACCAAAATATTTAAACGGTTCGGAGCCAAAAAGAGCTATACCGCCAAAATACATTCATATGGGAAGATTTCGAGGTAGTTTACTGTGCCCACAAAACTACTACAAATTCTAATATGTGTTAATATCAATCCGGTACGTAACATACACTTTTATGAAGGACTGATGAAATTCAAAATGAGTGACATCTGGTCAATTCGAGATGTCTAAGTCACGCCCAGCAATGACTAAAATGTATATGCCCCAACAGCAAAAATTCATATTAGCATTTAAAATGACAAATCACATCCGTAGATTATATTTTTATTATCAGAATTCCTTTTCTATGCTACAGCGTTATGTTTTACATGTGTTATTCCATTTAAAAAGGACTAGCAAAGTGCGTCATAAGAGGTCCATTGGGGTGAAGCCACACAATGTGTCATTCAGGACTTGGGAAATGGATTTACAGAAATCATTTCCCTGACACTGAATGTACAATCTGAGGGTGTCGAATGGAAGTGCGATTTCATGGCCTTGCACAAAGTGTTGCAACAGAAATTGATCAAGGTTGTTGTTTGTTGCTACAGGGAAGAATATATAGTTGATACGGTATACACAAACATTGAGACATATAGTTTTGCTGTAAGTGCTGTTTCATATACATCCTGTTTGTTGACCTTTTTCTTGACTTTAAGAGTAACTCATGTGTATAGAGAGGCACCTATGGCCTTTAAGTGCTTAAACAGAGCTGAATAGTAGGAACACTTTATAATAGTCATTCACACAGAGGGTTATCAGGTGCAGTCTGCAATCTGAGGACTGCTATAAACTTTGGTTACTGGTTATAATTCCTGTTTTGATTGCAAGTATATCGAAAAGTCGAGCTGTGGGAGTTGGGAATCAGACATTTCTCTGGCTGTGTTAGATATTCAAGCTGCCAACTCTACCAACTACCCTGCATTTCTGTCAAGCTTTCCACCCGTGAATTAGAATCAACAGAAGCTGTATTCAAGTGTACCTCGTAATATATTCAGCTCAGGTGCCTGCATGGCTGATATCAATTGTATATTTTGTGACAACCTAATCAGCAATCTATTGTCAATTTTGGGCCAACAATGCAGCACAATGCATTTCACTGAAACCTGAAGCACATTATGTTTCATGCAAATCCTGGGGTGAGAATATGTCTCAGGTCCATACATAAAACATACAGAGAGGAAAGTATTTAAAACACATTTGCAATTATATTTTCAGATTGCCCATATGAAAATCAGTTTCATTTCATTTGCTTTTTATGTTGGATATCGAAACATTCAATCTTTTATTTTGTCAGTTACAAGCCTAAGATGTCACAGTCGTCATCCCACAGCTTTCTCTGCTAAACATCACAGGATTTTTGTGAATGACTGTGCTATTGTTACAGTTTGCTTTGTATCTACTGAGCCGTGAATGCATCCGCTTGTTCTCCCTATCTCTTTCTCGTTTCCCTGATAGTCACACTCATTCTGTACCGACACCTTTCCTCTCCGCCTGACTCACGATTCATGCTCTCATGGTTTTGTGCTGCCAGTGCATGATCAATTCTCTGTGCTTACACACCCACAGCCGAAAGCTTTGCTATGCAATCACACAGACTATGTTGGAAATCCTTTCTACTTGCACACCTAAAGGTTCTCAGATCTTGGCCCACTCACCAATGACATTACCTCCAGTAATATGCACCTGCGCAAATCAATCGGCAGCCACTTAGAAGTGTGGGAGCTTTAATTAAATAAATGGAGCGCATCATTGCTGGAGTTGGGGAAGGGAACGAGAGGATGAGTGCAGTACAATCTGTCTTTTTCGGGATCCCACCCTCAGTACAGCCATGAGTCACCCTCTGATACACACATACACACTCTATTCCTCACAGGCCATCAGGTGTGTGACTAAGCATGCTATTGTCAGTGTGAGGATGAGCCTCACTAGTTCACTAGTCCCCCCACCCACAGTCCCTCCTACGCACAGAGCCATCCCTGTTTCCCATCTGTCACCCTCTACTCAGCAGACAGCAGTGTCGCCTGTCAAAAGTGCTGGTCATTGATTGCTACTGTAAGGTGGGATGGGCCCTGCCATATTGAATTTCAAATGACTGCAGTGAACTGTGGGGCTGGTGTGGGCAGTGGCAGCTGTTTGGTACAGGGCTCCCTTTGTAGGAGCCAGCTGACTCAAAGATCTCACCGTGGACAGTTATTACTTAGCTGTAGGAACTCAGGCTTATCCATTCCACACAGTTTAATTTGTGAACATCAAGTTGGCAGATTAAAGGCTGACATCAAATATTTGTTACTGAATTTTCAAGTCTGCAAGAGACGGATACAATTGAAAAAAAGTCAGAAATGAATCAGCAGACTCTCTTTATTCTTAATTGTATTCCCTATATGATCTAAGCTCTAAAAATACTGGATACCACCATTTTCAATTATGCCGTAAATGACCACTTCTTCAAAAATAATAAACTTGAAGAGAGTCATTTTAATGCAACTCATTTCTTTCCTCATGGACTGAGAATCAGAAACGTTTGCACCATAGCTGAACAATGAGGTTTACATTTATAAATCATTTTTTGCCACATAGCATAAACAAGTTGTGAATACAACATTGACATCTGTAAGCTATATTCAACTAAGAAGTCCCATTGTGAATAAAACCTTTTTTCAGACACCTTTCAATGTAGTGAACTTATTAGTTAACAGTTTCAAGTAGAGTCGTGTTTCTAGCCATCTGGTAAATGTATCAGTCTCTTTTAGCTCTGGTTTGGGTCTCTACCAACTCCTGACAGTCCTATCTGGCTTTTTAGCTTCTCCCTGCTCCAAATGTCAACAGCTAGTTGCTAACTGTGTCATTCTGCTGTTAGGTGCTGCTGACTTATTTCCAATAAATGTACGAGGTGCTTTTGCATGATTCTTTGCGGAGAAACTTAGTGTAAATAAAATATTTAGTTGACCAAAAATGTTTTGGTCAAGGACAATCATAAATTAGAGCTACTTTAAAATGTATATTTCCCAGTTTTTTTTGCACAAGTTATAAATACATAATCATTAGACCTTGAAATACTAAAGACTGTAGCACCACTTTTACATAAAACCTTTAAAACACATGTATTCTTCATCACAGTGTTTCCTCCTAAAGGTATTCTTGGTTGCTTGTCGGGTAGTTAATATGGATTTGTTTGAGTGCCATCATGTTTGTTTTCAATGTGGCCGTGTCCGGGTGAGCATCATGTTCCATGTTTACTGAGAACGAGGAGGAGGAAAAGGAGGCTAAGGCCAAAGCAAGTCTCCATGTCCCACCGCATCCTCAGGTTACTCACCAGCCTCATCCATTATTGCTGGCCCTCATCCATTATGGAGGAGCAGGTACAATGCCACATGGCTCTGGAATTGACGCTCCCAATGCTCTCCCCTTCCCTAACACCACTGCCAGATACCTCCACCACCCTGGAGCTTCTTCATCATCTCTCTGGGCTGTGACCTATAAACAGAGGAGCAGGGACATCTTGGGGAGATGGAATTGAAGAAGATGGGTAGGTGAGACAGGAAACTGGCAGACAGAAATGGAGGATTGCAATGATGCAGCAGGAGGTTGATAAGATAAAAAAGGAGGGAAAAGTACATCCCTAAAATAAACCCTCACGTTTATATTATCTTGCTTGGGGTTCCTATCAGATGATGGTTTCCATTTCACTTCAGCACAGCACAGTTTATACCTTGAGCAAACAGGCTATCCATAATGATAGCAATTAGCATCTACTAAAACTGGCCTGCCTGGAGCACATCTAACTTTATGTTCCAGATAATAACACTAATGATGACTTGCAGCCTCCAACCAGAGTCGCCCCTCTGTCCTTTTTTCCCTTTTATAGCAAGGAGTTCCTCGATGCTACTGCTCTGGGGAATGTATTTAGTCACTGCTCCCCTGCATTTGACAGTTAAGAAGCACTTGTTTGACATTGGGGAGTAAACTGGAAAGAATCCTCGTTTTGTTCCGGCCTGGAGCACATCAACCGTTGTGGCTAATGTTTGCTAACCAGACCTTGAAAACAACTCGACGTGCTGTTATGTTATTAAAAGAGAGCTGATAATAGGCATTCAACAGGAGAATCCTCACTAAAAATATCACACAAATCTGAAATTCACAGGCACACGAACGGGCCTTGTGAAAGCATGTTTTAAGATCTCTGATTTAGCCGAGCTTTGGAATGGTTTTTAGTTTCTGGAGGAATATACGAGTCCAGACTTTTACTAAATTCATATTACTCAGTGGCAGCCCATAACTTGTCACTCACAAGTTGTATCCCTACATCTGCAGTCAGTGCTCATTAACAGCCATGTGTCCTGCCAAGGTGTCCTTGAAAAAGATCACTGAGGACAGACTTGTCAGATAGATGCCTGAAATATTCATGTATTATCCCATCTCAGTTCTAGCTCCCATATGATAACTCTGCCCACGATTCCCCCTTTATTTCAGGGCGAGTGCAGCTCCAGCGTTAGCTCAGAGTTGCCATTACTTATTTGGACACTGCTCCCATGGAGAGACTGACTCTTTTGGGTGTTTTCGTAACTGGGCTATTGGAGCTGAAAGTAGGGTAGTCCTTAACTAGGCTATGTGCCGACACCAACTGGGCCTCATGTTTTCTGGTCAGGCTAAAGTCGGTTTCTCAAAATGTGAATCTAATTATAGGAAACGTCCAACATTTTAGGAAATATGCTAGGAGGTTGACTCATTTTTCTCTCTCTCTCTCTGATGTCTGTAAATTGAATATGTAGCAGGTTAGCTTAGCATAAATACTGGAAAACCTACCCTGGCTCCATTCAAAAGTGATCAAATTTGACTACCATTATCTTTAAAACTCACTAATTAACATCTTATATCTTGGTTGTTATACGTTGTTAAAATAAAATAAAATGGATAATTCACTGTGGTGTTATGTGACGGTTGCAACCTGATCTCACCAGAATGCGTGACTCCACCACGACTCCTTAACACTGCATTGCGTGGTGGAGTCACGCATTCTGCTACATTTACGTGTCGGCACCACGCAAAAAACCCCAATGTAAAGTGAATGAGGCTCTTTTGTCGTGGTGCACACACGCATTTCTACAACGTCCCGCAGTGAGCTTTTATTCTATAAAACGTTTTTAAAATCTACTTTATAGCTTGTAGTAACTCACGGGAGGCTTCTTTTATTTTATTTGCATTCATAATCATTTTTATTTTTCGTCAGAATGTAAAAATTACATTAGTTACGAATTTTTGTTCTCAAAAAACAGTGCATTGTGTGTAATACAACTGTGATTTTTATTAAATTAGTTCGTTTTTAAGGAAGGCCAGAGCTTCAGCTGTGTCCATAGATTGTTCCCTTTAGTTAACGTTATTTAAAAGATAATGATCATGTCCCCTTTATTGTATTACGAAAGTCCATTCCCATTGGATAACGGAGAATTTTACACCCGGAAGTAAGTATTCTCCTTACTGTCGATTGATTTTACAGTGATATCTGAACTACTCATCAACTCAAAAACACCAGATTATCCTTGTTAATTACACAACATTGATTGGTTTAAATTGTGTACAATGCTTTTGTATTTTTCCCCTTCGATTCGGAGAAACGAATATTTTTTCGGAGTTTTGGGATGGCAGAAGACACTACACTACCCAGAATCCTCAGCTATCGTTTGGGACTACACCATGTGCTTAGCTTGACAAACCCCTTGATCAGTCCTCAAGCTCTGTGATTGGTTGACCTCCAACTGCATTCCATATGAAAAAAAACGTTTCCTAAAAGATAAAATCATACTTTATTCAGCAGTGCTTGCTTTACTCTTTGAAAGTCATCACATGAATGCATTGTAATAAATGGTTTGGCTGCATTAAATATTACACATCTATCGTAGTTCTTTATTTATCTACACTACAGAGATCGGGCATCAGAATAGACCGGAAACTATTCTTTTACCGTTCTGTTTTAATTTCACAATAAAGTTATTAGTAATAATCTGTTTTGATATTATTGTTTTTTATTAATTACTAGACCGCTGGGTCATGTTAAGACCATATTTTCTGTGTTGCTGTGGGGTTTTTCCATCGCTTTTGTGTTACAAATATCAAAACAATAACAAAATGTATCCGTCGTAAACTAAACCAGAAACAGCAGTATATTTTATTTTGTTAACACTTTAAACTTGACCGTTTTTTTAACCCGCACCTCCTACTGGTTAAAGCACGTTATTACACGTTTGGAGTAATTGCAATGCAGGTAGATTATGTTGCTTTTTAATGACTGTTTAAAATGCCTTTTTCTTAATGTCTTTCATTTTTGTAAAGCACTTTTGAATGTGTTATATTTGATGAAAACATTTAAATATTAAGAGTACATACAAAATAGTGGGAAAGTAGAAGGTCAATGATATAAATATAGAATAGAAAATATCAAGAAGATACTGTAAATAATATCTACAATAAAACAGTTTAGTGCCTGATAGGAGGATGTGCAAAACAGACAAACTAATAAGGCTTTATTTAAACATTAAAGAATACTTTAGGCTAAAGTCTTCTTTTAAATAAGAAAAAAGCTTTGGGGGTATCTCTATCTACAGATACATATTAAGCCTGACAAAGTACTTAACGTCTAATATATTGCATGGTTTGTTTTGGAACTTGACAATCAACTTTCCTGCAATGTTAACTATGTTGAAGCACTTATTTTAACCGATATTATACATATTTATTATACTCTTATAAGATGTTAGATAGAATAATAAATGTGCAGAATATGACAGTTTAATGGTAGAGGTACACACATATTGATAGATGTCTTAATGCACTGTTGAGGAACCTGTGACCCAAGTTTTTCATTCATTGCATAACTACACCGTAGTTGTGTATATGATATGTCAATAAACCTTAGAAAATCTTGAAATCTTGAAAGGGATGTGCAAAATATCAATTATATAGTCTTTAATGAACGATTAGAGAATAACGAGTAATGAATATGCTTTATACGGATCTGCAGATAAATGTTTAGTCTTCTCAAGCACCAACTATCAAATATCTCTCCTGATTGTTGGCACTTGACAATCACCTTCACTGAATTTTACTCAGGTGTAACTAAAGTCTGATTTAAGGGTTGTTTATATTTCACATCATTAATCCAAATCTGTAAAGTAACTAAAATTAATGTAGTGGAGTAAAAACACCACATTAACCTTAAAGAAAGCCCTCAGGATGATAAAAGACCCCCATCACCCCAGCCACAAACTGTTCATGTCTACTGCCGTCTGGCAGGCGGTACTGCAGCATCCGGACTAAAACCTCCAGACTCAGGGACAGCTTCATCCCACAGGCCAGAAGACTATTAAACACCTGAACTTAGAAACAACATCCATAACATTCATCTGGCTGCTACTTAGAAATTATTTATCTAATATATCATATTCACAATATAGTGACTGCTTTTTTGTCTTTTGTTTTCTTAGTTATGTTCTCTTGTATATGTGTGTGTTATGTGTTATGTGTAACGTTGCTGCCTTCTTGGCCAGGTCAGCATTGAAAATTAGATTGTATCTCAATGCTTTTATCTGGTTAAATAAAGGTTAAATACAAATTAAAAAAGATTCCAATCAATCTTGTATATAGACTCTTATTGCACTATTTCACTATTTTTTCTGTGTATCTGTTTTATTGTGTTGCATTGTTGGAGGAGCCTGCGACCTAAGGGGGGGGGGGATAGGACACGTTCGATTCCTGTTTTGAATAGTGTGCCGTCGATGGGTTTCATTCCATTTCAAGGTTTTTTTTGACGCTCCGTGTAAACTTCGCGCACTGCCACTCCAACATCCAATCACAGAGCTTGAGGACCGATCACGGGGTTTGTCAAGCTAAGCACATGGTGTAGTCCCAAACGATAGCTGAGGATTCTGGGTAGTGTAGTGTAGTGTAGTGTTTCTGCCATTCAAAAACTCCGAAAAAATATTCGTTTCTCCGAATCGAAGGGGACAAATACAAAAGCATTGTACACAATTTAAACCAATCAATGTTGTGTAATTAACAAGGATAATTTAGTGTTTTTGAGTTGATGAGTAGTGCAGATATCACTGTAAAATCAATCGACAGTAAGGAGATACTTACTTCCGGGTGTAAAATTCTCCGTTATCCAATGGGAATGGACGCTCGTAATACAATAAAGGGGACATGATCATTATCTTTTAAATAACGTTAACTAAAGGGAACAATCTATTTGACACAGCTGAAGCTCTGGCCTTCCTTAAAAACGAACTAATTTAATAAAAATCACAGTTGCATTACACACAATGCACTGTTTTTTGAGAACAACAATTCGTAACTAATGTAATTTTTACATTCTGACGAAAAATAAAAATGATTATGAATACAAATAAAATAAAAGAAGCCTCCCGTGAGTTATACAAGCTATATAGTAGATTTTAAAAACGTTTTATAGAATAAAAGCTCACTGCGGGACGTTGTAGAAATGCGTGTGTGCACCACGACAAAAGAGCCTCATTCACATTACATTGTTTTTTTTTGCGTGGTGCCGACACGTAAATGTAACGGAATGCGTGACTCCACCACGCAATGTGGTGTTAAGGAGTCGTGGTGGAGTCACGCATTCTGGTGAGATCAGGTTGGACAGACTATAGCTTTGCTATACCAGTTCCTTTCTAGACTATTCCAGAAAAAGTTATTGTTTTTGTACAGATACAAAAAAACAATACAGTATACAGTATGTTACATGTGGAATAGTGAGCTTCAGAGTTGCTGGTTGACTAATTTATTTAACTTTGGACAGTTCCAAGCTAGCTGTTTCCCCATTTTCCTATTGCTAAGCTAACCAGCTGCTAGCTTTAAGCTACATATGTATAGAGGCAAGTGTGGCATCAATCTTCCCTACTCTGCAAGGAGAGCACTTTTTTACCCAAAATGTCGCACTATTCCTTTAACAGTGTTGAACCTAAAGCCCCTGTCACACTGTCCCAAAATTGACACCCGATGGACACACGATAATGTTCAAATTCGGCTGTGATCGTAGCAACATCGGGCCATTCGTGAGGGCATCTAAGCCATCGTATGACCGCCGGTGGAGTTTCTCAGGCTCCGGCAGCAACTTCGTGAGCGGCAACTTCGTAAGGCACTCGTGAGGACATCTTGTCAAATTGTGTCATCTTCGTGTTATCATTGGTGCATTCACCCTCACTCTGATCG
The DNA here is from genome assembly GCF_902827175.1 of Gymnodraco acuticeps. Lineage (NCBI taxonomy): Eukaryota > Metazoa > Chordata > Actinopteri > Perciformes > Bathydraconidae > Gymnodraco > Gymnodraco acuticeps. Next base: position 626,899 of record NW_022990225.1, on the reverse strand, counting down.
GGGCGAATGCCCGATGGCACCGATGATAACAAGATGCCCCTACGATGGCCTTACGAAGGGCAAAATGGACACACAAATTCAACACGAAAATGAACCTTCGCAAGGTCCTTCGGCAATTTTTTGGCATGCCAAAGATTTTGCCACCTGAGAAACTCCACCATACGATGGCTTAAGATGCCCTCACGAATGGCCCGATGTTGCTACGATCACAGCCGAATTTGAACATTTCCTTTATCGTGTGTCCATCGGGTTGTCTTATTGCACAACAAAATCATGTAAACATATTATGTAAATAACCCAATTTGTGTTCTGTGAAACTAAAAAGGATATAATATATTATTTTGAATGCGAGTTGACAGGAAGTTGTTGTTGCTATGGAAACAACATGACGGAGAAAACTTAATATCTTCTACATATAAAGACGGAGAAAGTAAAGAACAAAGTCGGAAATATCAGTACTGTATCATAGTACTTTAACATAATTGTTTGTGTTACTTTCGTTGCAGTTGTATGTCTTAAATGTAATGTAAATGTTGCCTTCGTGTGTGGTTCGGGGCCATCTTCGTGCGAAATTCACAATTCAATATTCGTGTGTCCATCGGGTGTACATTTCGGGACAGTGTGACAGGGGCTTAAAGGAGTGCAGGACAGACACCATACCATCAGAAAGTGGTTTTCACAAGCTTGCATTTCTTCCAGATCATCGTGATGTAATTCATGATTTTGACTGGAACAAAGAGTCTTTTTCTGAAAATAATTTATCAGAAAGAAGAGTTGATGGAAAATCATCTTCAGCCTTTCAAAATGTCACACCTTTTATTAATGTCATTTTCACTATTTTTTTTCATTCGTCACTGAATGTGCGAGAGTGGCCCAGTCATCTGCCTCAGCAGTATTACTCCGTTGAGCTCACAGGACACTTTCCTGAGCGCAAGAAACAAAGGCCAGCTTGTTTCTATGGTTTCTCACATACTGGAGATCTGAGTGGAATTTTACATAGACCATACTAATGGGTATACTGCACCAGTGGATGTTCAACAAATACCAAATAGCGGTACGATGATGGAGGGAGCAACCTCAATGCTCCGTGACTAGATTTCAAGCAATTCCACTGATAGGATTTTTAGTTATTGCTTGTGTCATTTTGTCGCTCATTAGTGAAATGAGTCATTAAATAAAAGGTTTCACAGGGGGAAAAAGCCTTCTGAGAACACGCCGGGTATAGCCCAACACCTCCACCTTGAACATAATATACACACACACACACACACACACACACACACACACACACACACACACACACACACACACACACACACACACACACACACACACACACACCCCAGCCCTCTTGTAGGTAAAAACAGGAAGCCCACGAAAAGGGCTTTGATAAATATGCATCCTTTCTCCAGGCTCCTGATGCAGGGCTGGGTGTTTTTCTGCAGACAGAGCTTTGGACAACTCCTGCCTTGTCCTTCACATGACACACTAACAGAGGAAAGTTTCCATTAACCATTGGACAACAGCTGAAGGTTGCGACTTTAGAGAAGAGGGACGACCGAAGGACAAGGAGGAAATTCATGGCAGAGTAAAACAAACTGTATGTGGATGTGAATTGTGCAGTCTAGCATGTAAACATCACAAGGAAAACCCTAGAGTTTACAGGTCACCACTCAGGCTATCATTAAATCCTAGAAAATGTGAAGTTAACCAACAGAAAATTTGAAAATGCTAAGGAACCATGTGCGTTTTTTACATGACGCAGTACGCAACACACGTGTTATGACTCAGAGGAATTGAACCGCCTTGTTGAACCTTGTCAGTGTGTTCTGTAATTACATTGGAGGGCACGTTGTGTTCTTTTTAAACTGAAGTAGACCAAACTGACTTCCTGAATTGCAGTAAACCAGGTCAGCGCAAATGTGTTCAATCTATAAGACAACTGATGCGTTTGAATGGGCCATGCCTTTTTTGTTCCCTTTGTGTGGGCCTTTTGAAGAAGAGTAGTCCTTGGTCCAAACCACAAAGCTATCACATTATTAGTCATGCAGCTGATAAAACTCCAAGAGATGGTCACAATTGGTTATAACCTTTAACGTATTTGGTAGAAAACTGTTTAAAGCATTTTCTTCACCCTGTCATCTTGTCATCCAAAGAAATTGTTGGTTTGTCATTTCAACCTACAAAGTAAACGGAGTTGTTTTGTTTCTTTTGTCTCATATTGACACAAGTTCCCTCTTTCTGGTCTCTCATCAGCATGGAGAATCGAAGTTGAAACTGTCTCCTGCCTTTCCGTCACAGCAAAGTGACTGAGTTCACTTTGAGGGGTAGACACACACACACACACACACACACACACACACACACACACACACACACACACACACACACACACACCACACACACACACACACACACACACACACACACACACACACACACACACACACACACACACACACACACACACACAGGTCATTACATTTACCACTAAGCATCTCCATAAGCCCAAGCAGGCATATCTGACATATCCATCTGCTATGGTAGGATCATGCTGGATCTGCTTCTCTCCCTCTCTCTTTCCAAATGGGGGTAAGGGGTCTACCAGTAATATGATGATAGGGATATGACATGTAACCAAGCATGCCTATGATTTCCCCCACATTTCCATCTCTACTGGAGCAACATGTCATATTGGTTTTCCAAAATATAATGAAAGAGACAGTTGAAATTCTTGAAATCCTTTAATCCTATAGGGATGACTGGTTCTTAATGGATTGTGTCTGGTGTTATAAATGTAATATTACGGATCATCCGTTTTTTCAGCCTCTCCATCATTGAATGCATCTGTTCAATTAGCTTAACAATCTTTGTTTTACATTTCAAATGCTACATTTTGTATACATACCAATGCTCATACACAGATTTATCTGACACAGATTGATCTTCTTGACAAAAAAATGTCAGGATATAGTCAAAAATATCCATTCCAGTTTCTCAAAAGCCATAGGTGACGTCTTTAAATTTCTTCCAAAACCAAAATATATTCAGTTTAGAATCATACTAAACAGAGAAAAGCAAAATAACGTATATTTGAAGGGCAAAAAAAAGAATGTGCTGACATTTTTTCATGAATTATTACGATTGACTGATCGATTAGTTGACATCTTACTTGACATCACATTCGGTTTCTCCTTTCACCTCTCTCTCTCTCCACTTGTTCTCTTCCTTATGGTAGGAAGGTCAGGGCTGTTGCCTCCTGCAGGGCGAGGTGTGTGTTTGTGTGCGTACGTGCATCACGAGTGTGTGCTCACATGTGCTCTAGGGTTCTTTTGCACCAAGAATCATAGGTCCTAGTCTGCAACGCTCCCTTCCTCTCTCCCTTCCCGTGCCTTATTTCCCTCCCAGGGGAAAAGCCCCCATGCGAAAGGGAAGAAATCGGGTGTAAAGGGCACCGAGTTCCCATTGGATCCTCTCCTCCATGCCCCATCTGTGCCCAGTCCATGCCACTCTGCTCTGGACGCTCTGTGGTGGCTTGAGTAGGCAAACACTTTTAATCTGCCCCTTCTCCTGCTCTCTGCACAGTCTGTGGGTTCATACAAAATCAGATGTGGCACTGTAATTAAGTTGCCATTAATAGTTTTGCCTGTTCCCCGGTGGCAGTGCTCACACTTTGGGGGAAGATAAAGGCAGATTTATTGGGCTGATGGGCTCCACGCCTGACTGAACAGCTAAACACAGTGAAAACGATTCTTAATTACTGCCTTTGCCACTAATTCATCAAAAGTCACCTCTGCCAGCAGCAGGATAACTCGCCGCCAACATTGTCCAGCTGCACATAAGCACACAAGTTTCTCTCTTGTGGGAACTGTTTCCTTTTCTGCACGTGTTTACCTCATTTCTAGCCATCTTTGTTTTTTGAGCCTAACACACAGAGTTAGTGTTTAAATCTGCAATATTTGTTGTCTTGTTTACCACTTTCACTCCTATTGGACTCATAGGGCAATGTTTTCAACTGAGTCTAAATGTGGAATCTCAGGTGTTTTTCCTGCCTTGCCCTTAATTGAATCAAGTCTATTTATATGCCCTTCATTTTATGACATATAAATGTTCACTGGCCTGGACGAAATATATTTTCCAGCTCCCCCGCTAGCCGAGCCAAATGTAAATACAGAAGATATCGGTGGAAAACAGACCATGGAAAACATGTCCTTCAGGGCAGTGGCACTACCCCCTCAACCCCGCTAACACCCTTCTAAGGCTCCTCTATGACTTCACACACAACTTTATATGCATACTATAACCATACACAGTCTCTTCCACTCACACACCCTTGTATTGGGCTGGGTGGGTCGCTGTCCTGACAAAGTCCAACCTCAATGGGCACTTGAGGTGAATTATTGTTTGCAAGTGGAAACTTGGCCAGATAATCTCAATGCTGCTGGCTCAGGGCTGAGTAAGACCACTGTCTCCTTCCCTGCACACACACACCCTGCGCCACACACACAGCTTTTGTTTTTTCATTTCTATTTCCAGTCCTCTACATTATTTGCTGACTCTTTTGCAAAAACTCTGAACTGCTCCAATAATTCTCTTCCTTTTCTAAAGCTCCTGTTTTTCTTCTTCTGTTTCTCTCTGCAACTCTTTTCCCAACAACTCTGGCCTCTATCCTACAGACCATTCACCTCTCTGTGGCTGCCCTCAGCAGTGCCTGCAGTAAATTCCAGGGTAGTTGGAAACACAAACATGCACAAGCCTAGGGCGAGCAGCTCAGTCATGATAGACCCCTCCTTAACACCACCGCACCTCTCTCAGCTTTCCTCGCCGCACAAGGGGTCTTTGTGTGTGTGGCTGCTTCACAAGGTCTCACTTCAGATCTTCTCTAATGTTTAACCTGCATGATAGGCCTTTGCAGACCTGGTATAAACATCTAGAGTCCTTTTGTGATGGAACCACAAGCGGACAGCTTTAAGTAGAGGTGTGAACACAAACAGGATGCATTTAACACTCATTAAGGTCCAATCACTCGTTCATCATTTTGTATATGTAAATTTCGAGCAATTGAAAATGTACCTTAAAACAGTATACACATACCGCTGTGGGGCGTAGAAAAGTACTCCCATCCTGCAGGCAATGCTTTCTCATTAGTCACTGCACGTTTCTGTGATAATGATGGTTTATGTGAGAGTAGCATACCAATAATGAGAACCATTTTTCATGATGTCTTTTCACAAAAGGTTATCTACATATTGAGCGAGGAAGTGAGATGTGATCAAGTGATCACTGGAGGTGCATAAGGAGACACAATAATGCAGGGTGTGAACTGAAGCTGTCCCCTTGTGATTGCATCACAAAAGACGCCTGTTAATACCACGTCTGAAGAGGGCCTATAGGTGTAATTCATGTGTTTAAGTCTCCAGTTGTTGTACCAGTCAGCAGAGTGCGAATGTTAATCATATAATTAATGATTCCTTCAGCACACATAAACCAATGTTTGGACTCTGGCGGTTTGCAGGACAAATGTGATTACAGTCATCGTGGCAGACTAATGACGTGTTAGATAAGAAAGGTTTGTTATTACCATGATGGCATATATAAACTTTATTTGAATGATTTAGCTACTGTCCTGCTTCAATAATAGGTCTGAACTGTTTAATCTTACACTAAGGGTATGACTCATTCTGTTCAACAAATGCAAAGAATTGGCTAACAACAAGACATTTGATTAATTTGCAATTGGAAAATTCTCACACATCATCACACATCATCACACATCATCACACATCATCACCCCCCTATCAGCAGTCTTTCTCTGAAAGTATGCAAAACAATTTTTCCTCTTCCTCTTCAAAAGAAGGAAGCCCCCCCCTTCTCCTCCACGTCTAACTCTTTGCCAAAGTGCTGAGCCAGTGGAAAATCCAACGTCCGTTCAAGAAACGAAATGGTGTAGAAAGATGGGTTGACCAGAGGAAGCAATATTCATACAGTGTGTCCTCGCTAGTAATAAGTCAAATAATGTGACATCTTCAGGTTCGTGTTTTCCACTTGCTGTGGCTCAAGAGGCACATGATTCTCCAATTGCAACACAGACATTTCCATCACACTCTAATGTTTATTTCAAATCGGTTTAGGAAATAACTGATAATCTCTCACGATTCATTTGTTTCCGTTCCCATTGGGTTTTCCATTGTTACTTGTGTAAATGTCTTAATCAGCTCACTGCAGCGTGCTATCTAAAACTGAGATAAGATGCAGAGTCCGCAACTAAGTTCCTCTCAGTTAGAACTGCAGACACGTTCATGCGGTGTCAGTTGCTAGACAGTTTTTCGGCTGAACCTGCAATTATTTGTCAAGCTATCTTGTCTTTTGGTGTGTGCCTACCCCAGTAATTAAAGTTCTATGTTGGGATGAACACACACACACACACACACACACACACACACACACACACACACACACACACACACACACACACACACACACACACACACACACACACACACACACACACACACACACACACACACACACACACACACACACACACCACAGCGATCTTGTTTAATTATCCAACACTTTAGCTTAACTTTTTATCCAGCCAATTATTTCTCTGTTAAAGCATGTTTTTGTTTTGAAACCTAAATGAATAACCTGTTTTGAGTGGATTTGATAAATGCAAAAGTTCACCTGAAGGCAACATCCTCTTTTTTGGGAGACTTTTGCCGTGAATCAACATTATTGCTTACTCAGACATCATGAAAAACACATTAGCATTCACACAGGCTAATGACACTTGACATTTACAGTAGTTCACAAGATGCTCCAAAGCATATGATACATTTCCACTCAGAAACTGAGTAAACAGGAAGACTCAGACAACAGCTGTTGGCAAAAATGATTGTTCCCCCTAATTAAAAACTTGAAAGCAATGCTTAATTTTTTGCGATTGCTGCTCTACACTCTTGGGCAGATAGGTATTTTATAATTAATTTCTAGCAGTTAATTATTAACTCTGTGCCTTAATAAGTCAAAAATACTGCATACAGCCCACATATTGTTGTGTGGATACAGCCAAAGGATCCTGTGTGCCATCTTGATCACTCTTGCGGCCCCAGAGTGTTTAAATGGATTGGAGCAGAGATTAAGTGGTTTCAACTGAACAGGCTCTTATGACACAAGGCAGAATACCAATGAATTGTCTATCATATTAAGATAAACAATGAACACCACAAACATCAGCCGCTGACAGGAAGGAAAATGTTGTCATGGCAAGTGGTTTATTTCTGCAACAAGAATACACCACAATAAGGTCATACAAGACAATCACTTCTAGATAAATGGATTAATAGCTTGGTGCATCAAATGTAAAAAAAAAAGTAATGTCTTTTTCGGTTGAACATGATGTATAGATGTTACATTTTATGCCTTTTATGCATTTTGTTACACACTGACTAATCCCTGCAGGGAAGAGCAACAGACTCATGGACAGCAAATGATAGACAGGGAAATACGTGCATCAGTGTCATGTTGGAGGGAGATCTGCTTACGTTTGGCCAAACACAAAAAATCCTGTCTATCAGGAAGCCATCATAGCTACTGACAGAGCACTGGAAACATTGCAGACATTAAAATAGGTCTCATCACTACTTCCTGTGTGCCAGTCCCAGCTCAGCTGAGGCTTGTTACTTTTGGATGAATTAGAAATGAATCCACATTGAAGTGCTACCGTGCAACAGCTCCAGGTTGAGGTTTGACAGCAGGAGATTGACTGACAGCAGAACGTGTGGTAAAGGTGTGGAGCAGCACATGTGACCCTGGAGTGATTGCATCATCTCTCTGATGGCTGTTTTGCAAAAGTCAAATTCCACTCTTCTCCATTTTTGCAACCACGCCAAAATGATACCATATTTCCAAATCTAGGGTTAAATGTGACACATATTCTCTGTCAATTGAGGTTTGAAATGGGAGGACAGATGATCGATGCAGTTGATCGATGCATCATATAAACGTTTATTTTTCCATCTGTGCATTTTGACGGATTGTTCCTCTTTCTGCTTTTAACTGAAGTAACCACGTTAAATCCAACACAAAGCAAAACACCAAACTGTTGCACAATTCAATTTACATAAGTACGTTTTTTTTCCTGCTTCTCTTCCGCTTTCTTTCCAAATATTTGTTCTCCCCTTTGACGAACATCTGACTCGACAAGTTCTAAAACAACATTTGTATAATGTTGAATTGCACACAGTCATATATACATATTAAACTCTCCCCCTGTTTACCAATCTAAAGAAGCAAATGATTCTGTGCAGTTAGGGCTGTTGTGTTAATGATAAATCCCATTATGTCAAGACAGCAAGTATATTACACTGAGGTTTGACCTCAACCACAGTTGTTTTCTGTTTATCATCTACCACCACTTGTGTCTTTTTTTTTAACTATGGTCCAAAACGTGTCATAAAATCTAGGATAGAGCAATTTGTCTTAAGACAGTTTATTTCCTTGCTTTGGTTAAAGCAGAGTCAAGATGAAAAGGCTAATATGGTGGACATATTAAAAATTCTTTACCTTGCACTTTTTTATTTATCCGGCTCCTGGGGCAACTTAGACTGCTATACAGCATACGTTGAGATTTTTCATACACCATAATTATGAAGCAGGTTATGTGATTTTGTCTGTCCAATATCAATATGCATACAAATAATTATAAGGAAAAGGAAAGGTGTATTTCTGCTTGCATTCTAATGCAATTCAGTTCATTGCATAACACTGACAGTTGGCCCCAGTTTTGGGAAGTCTGATTGCCAAGTGTGTCTTTCCTTCTGAACAGGACTAAAGAATCGCAAAGAATACAGGCATTGAGTTTGCAGAAGAAGAAAAAAAAGTGCTACGTCATGGAAAGAATGACGTCAGGTTTGATTAGGCGCCGAGGGAAGAGCCTTGTGCAGCCAAGGTGGAGTTTAGGCAGGCAGCAGGCAGAAAGGATGCTGCAGTGAGGTTTCGGTGGGTACTTTTTTTACCGACTGCATCATATGATGGGGGGTGGGACTGTTGAATAATCCTGTTATTATAAAGCGACACGGGAGCAAAGAGGGAGTTTGAAGGGATCATGACGTAACCGTTTCCATAGGCGACTGATATGCTGTCTAAGCCAATGGGAATCCACACGAGCGGTCCATACCCATCCTCCTTTTGACGTGCATCACATGTCCCCGACGGTGTTGTGACAGAAAGGAACCAGGCGAGGCGAGAGGAATCCCGTCAGCTCACTTCCGCCTTCGTCAAAATCTATGGCAGAGAGACGGGACCGAGTTATTTTGGCTGGTTTTCTGTCCAGCAGTGTGTCAAAATTGATTATTACATTTAAGAGTATAACATACTATATTGGCAGATGGTAACGTTGGAAGATAAATACATTTCGTAAAAGCAATAAACAAGGTAAGCGATTTTGCCTAGACTTGTGACATAATACTATTTTATGAATAACCAATGTATTTCTGCATTATTTAGATACACATGATTATTGACATATCGTCAGTTAACCGAAACCGTTATATAGCAAATAACTGTACGCAAGCGTCACAAGGTTTCCGGTCAAGTCGACGTGCGTTTTCCATGGGCTAAAACGGGAGGTTACTATCTTGACTGTTCAGTCTGGAAACTTTGGCTTGGTAGTGACAGCGCAGTGGGCGGGATTTTACCTCAGATCAGGGGAGAGAGTCTAGTCTTTGGTGAGACTGAGGGGGAGTTACAGAGAGAAAGGGACCTGGGGTGCTCTTCAGAGAACGGAGTGAGTATTTTTGGTTATATTCGTGTACTAGGGCGACAACATACCGCAAGATAAAAGCTACTCTCAGGTGTTAGAAATATGAATAAAGCCTGACTGGTTAAGTAATTTTTGTGTGTGCAATGACCAACGAGGGCCAGCCACCGGTGGTGTAGCTGCCTTGGTTAGTTAGCCTTGTACCAAGCTAACATCGTTAGCCAGCGTTATATCTTGGAGATATACTGACATTGGGCGTCTCGTTTTCCAATCCAGGTACATAATCACCTAGGTGGCGGCCAGATTTGTCTTTATTATTTCTAGGTTATTCAGAGTTATGCATTGCTCTGAATTAAGTTTTACGACTTATCGAATATTTTAGAAGTATCCTTTGCGTATTTCACTCCCTTGCAATCAGCACAAGCTAATGCCTGGGAGCTAGTTGGCTAACATTATACGCCAGCCTGTTTTTTTTTTTTTAAACGTTGGACTCCACGCCACGGTTTGTCGTGGACGGCAGATTGACAGTTGGCCATTGAGGCTCATCATTTATAGACTGCAACTCAAAATGTGGACTCGTCTACTGTTACGAGGAGGCATTTCATTCTAAGGTACGGAACCCAGAGTTTACAATGGGGTGCGTTTTAATGCAGGTCTTTCAGTCTATTTAACGTGATATGAACCCCTTTTAACAGGCAGGAAGATAATGTCATTGAGATAACGTCAGTGGGGTTAAAGATGTGAACCGACCAGTAACGGTCAATTTGGGGAGATATAGAGGCAGGGGCACCGTGTGGGCACGTTTTGGGTCATTTTGTCAGCTCACTGTCACAGGATATTGCATACAGCAAATGTCTAATTTGAAGGAAAATGTGTAACGTCGTGTCGAATATCAAAGATATGTCGAATTTGGTTTTATCTTGGGTATGTCATACCTCTTACCTTATCTATAATGTCACCGAACAAGCTTAATGTCATAGTAGGAACATGCCCTTTCACAAGTGCAAGCTATAACGCTATTTAAAGAAGAAAAAAGACGTTCACTTGCACGGCAACTGCAATTCGTCCAAACCTTGAACGCAGCATGTCGCTTTAAATTACCATGTCCAGTTACCTTTTATAACGGTAATGTGTCTCGTATTCCCCACGCTTTCCATGTACTGCAGGTTTATTACGTGTATTGACGTTACATTATTGACCTTTTTTTAATGGGCAATGTAACATCGTTTTCACACTCCTGCACGTTTTCTCGTTGATGTGTAGCGCAGCCACTGAGCACCTTGTGGTGTATAGTTGAAGGGATCACTCCTTATCCAATTAAATAGCACCCGCTTTGCTGCAGCGCCAGCAATCTTCCTGTGCTCGTGTAATGACTACAGTGCATGGAAAATAGTGTTGTAGTTTTTATCAAAATGCATTTGGACACATACTGTATTGGGAGCTGGAAGTGAATAGACTATGGTTCAATGAGACAAGGTGTTCCAGTAACTGTAGTTGTCATAGACCTATTACATAATGTCAGGCAAGCTTTTACATAGCCAAGCTGTATAGTCAGAATGCCTTGTTGGACATAATTGCTTGGTCTAATGTCATTTGGTGGCATTTATTTTCTGTTTGGAAAAATAATAAGTTGTCGCCTTTTTAAATTCTACAACATTAGACAATATTATCCAGGTTAAACAAAGAGTTATATTTGATTACAATTGTATAGCTCAGCATATAGCGATTGAGGATTTTGTTCAATGATTCACTTAAACCATCAGCAACCCAATCTGTCGCTGTGTCTGAGCCCTTTGAACTCAGACTGTTGCTGTCACTCAAGAATGCCAAAAATATCCTTTCTTATTCCTTGATATACCATGCTTTTTCATAATGGCTGACTGCTGAGTGCACTGCTCGCACTGAATGATATGAGGCAGAATTGTTAGACTTAATTGGAAAACTGTATCTCAAAGGAAAGATCAGTTTAACCTCCTGGTTAAGTTTGATGGTGTTTCCCTTCCTTACATTTCCACCTGCTCATAAAGGTTAATTAGCCATCCTGGAGAGTATGAGATTTATACTAATCTTACATCGTAGTTTGCTTCTAAAATGTGTGCTGTTGGCTTCTCTTGGCACAGGAGGTTTGAGTAATCACACAGCAATAGTCACTGCGAAGTAATGCAGCACTTTGCTTCCAGGCAGTTCTCGCCTGACAAGTCTGTCCCTAACTCATCACGGATGAGTCTCCCTTTCAGCTGCTTGATATGTCTACTGAATTTATTGTCATGCTCTGCACTTCCTTCAATTACAAGCCGAAACAAATGAACTAATATTTTAATATTCAACAGCAACCATTCCTAACACCTGTCTTTTGCAACATTTGTCTCAGCCTTGTATACATTATAATTATTGTTGAAAACAAGCCACTACAGGGCTCGACATTAACGACTGCCCGATGGCCCGGGGCCATCTAGTATTTAGCTCGGGCAATGAAGCCTCACCTGCTGGTTGCCCGATCGGGCAATCTATTATGCCAGTATCATGCGGATCCAGTAATGAGTGACCCGACAGTAAAACTAAACATATCTATAACTAGTTTAGGTAGTTTGAGAGGTCATTAAAATAGCTATGTGTGATATTCTAACCTGAAGTGTGTGTTTTGTCCGCTCACCGCTGCAGGTGATCATGCAGAGATGCGTGTCCACTCGTCAGCAGCAGCTGATCTCTCTCTCCCGTCAGATTAGACTTCACTCGCGTTTATGTCCATATCGATCAGATCCAGCTAGTTCTAGCTAATGATAGGACTACCTGTTTATTAAAAGACACCTAAACAATAAGTGTCGCTATGCAACTGGGTGAGGCCACAAAGTATAGCGCAGCATTATGCATTTGTTTACATGCCCACCGGAACCCCGAGGCATTACCAACAGATCAACGCACAATCAACCCACATCTCTTTCTCCACATTAAGTGTTAGACATTATAATTGACTATTCATGTCTGTCACATACTCTTCTTGTCTGTCACATAAGTGGCGCAACTGAAGCGGTATTGCGCTAAAGTCAAATTATTTTGACCGGATATTTTGACCGAAGAGATTTAGATTTGCCGGCTAACGGGAACTCTGACGTCTCCATTTTGTGTGCTTCGCGGATGCGCTCGGCTCCTCTCGACTGCTGCTCGGGTCTGCTCGGTCAGCTTCCGGATGAGGGGGCATTCGTTCGACCAACTTACAGATAACATTACAAACATTTTGAACAGGGGTCATAATGGTGTAAATAATGTTTGTTTTGGCAGTTACAACTGAATGTAATGTTTTCTACTTTTTTACATCTGGGAAGGCATTTGCCTTCATCAGATGGAAAGTGTCTTGACCAACAACTTAAGTATTTCATAAAGCTATGCAAGCGAGCAAACACAAACAAACAAGTGAAATGAAGAATAAAATTGAAATTGTACAATATTGTGGTGGTTCATCTTATAATTCAGTCTAGAGAATGCACCAGACAGCATCTAAGACCTGCACAAATCTACATTTTCTAGGGGGAGGCCCCCCAAATCCTTCGAGCGTCATTTCGTCCGCGCGCATTTTTCAGGGCAATCTCTATTGGGCTCAGGGCCATCTGTAAATTAGCTTAGATGGCCCACAGGGCCATCTCCCAAAATCCTTAATGTCATGCACCGCACTATGTCTCTAATCTAAGGTGACATTGACATGGTAAGCTTCATTTAGTATTTTTTATTTTTTTTACTAAGTACAAGTTAAATGTATTTAAGGTAGTATTTACTTATGATGAACTTTTGCTTATCTTTTTTTCTCTGTATGGATTGTGAGTCCAAGGTTATTCCAGGCAGAGGTTTAAAGTAACATGGAGTTTGAATCATTCATTACTACTTATTCATTCAAATATGGCTTTACAAAGCAGTGAAAACTGTCTACACGGGTGTATGACTAAAATGAATGTGCATTCAATTTGCAAAACTAATTGAAAAACTCTGATACAGTATCCTAAAACAATTATAAGGCACACACTGCAACATATCATTAATTAGTCATCAAGGCAGCTTGAAGGTCTAACTATGCTTAAATGTAATAACTATGCTTAGACTCAGTCTCTCGGACATCTATGTTAGTTTCGAGCTTAGCTTCATGATTTGACATGCATGATGCCACTAATCAAAGTTATTTCATTTTTAGGTAGAATGGAAGATGTAGCTGTCCTATTAGTGTCAACATGTGAAAACAACTTGTTGTTGATTGGTATTAAAGTGTCCTCATTGACATACATGTATACAAATCCACATTACCAATGCAGTTGGACTTTTCTGAAACAGTGCTAACAGGCACAAGTGCACGAATGGGGATGAATGGCTATCATTAGGGGTGTGAATCACACATATTTATCACAATACAATATTCAATTATTCTTTCGACAAAAGTACAATGTTTACTGATATCACAAAGTCGGCCATGATGTGATTATGATACGATCTCATTCAGGGGCTTGCAGTCGATATAAGACCGTATCATATGCCCTTTTGACACATACAAATGTACGATTAGCAAAGAACATTAGATTTGACAATGTAATAACTAACCTAGATATTTGAATAATACATTATAAATCTTAGTTGGTCAAGTGACCTAGAGTGTGAATGAAGAGAGTTAGCGCAGTTAAATAAAGTAGTAAATCTCCACAACCCTGCAGGATGGTGCCGTATTTTGAATGAATTCAGCCAAAAGAGCACGCTTCTTTCTCTTGTGGACTGTTTGCTCTTTGTGTGAGGGTTACACACCCATGTTGGGCCCAAAGGCTTTTTGTTGATGCCCAGAAATGTCCCCATCACAGCAAAATAACAAGAAAAGAGAAAATACAGGTAGAAGGCTGCATGGTTTCTGCAGATACACATGCCACCACCACACACTTCTAGTGGGTTATTGAGAGAAATAATGAGTTTTTAGGTATATTATACCTTTTAATGTCTTCATTGATTGGCACCAAGTAACAACAATCCTGTTCTAAAAAGGTCTATCTGATCTTTGAGATATTAGCTTTCTTGTATTCAGAGCACATTTCTCAACCATCTTTAGGAAAATCCAGCTGCAGATTTTTGTGTTGGACTGTATGGGGACCGTCACACGGGATAAATTGTTCTCTGAATCGACCTAGCCCTCTTTGGCTTTCAGAGTTCATTTACTTCTACGGCAGCCTGTAATATCATTGCGTTCATATATGTTTGTCTAGCACAAATTGCATTCCCTTCCCCAGGTCCTGGTGAAATGACTTTAACGCTCCACTCCACTGCGTCCTGAAATTGTAATGGTAAAGACAGCAAGGTCAGACTGTGGCAGCAAAGCGGCAGGACCTCAGGCCATTGAGCTGCTGTGTACAACCACATATAACAAAGAACACACAGAGCCTCTCATCTTCAAAGTGGCTCAATGAAAGGTGCTTCATTTTAGAATATTTTCCATCCTTTGGAGGGGAACACCTACGACAAAATAAAACCATCCCTTCTGGTTTCTTTCCTCCTAAAGGAAAAATATTCTAATATTTTTACAGTCACATTTTCAAGATGACTACAATATTGCCAATGCTAAAGCTTGTAATGGTACTTAAAATGATTTAAGGTACATTTGGTCCTGCAAAAAAAACCATGTTCTTTTTAATGGTGTGAAAGAATTATGTCTGTCATTAATCACAGTTTTTAATAACAGGGTAGTCTTCCAGAACTCTATTCAGGGCTTTTAAATAGTTTTTCACCTCTACCAATTTACACAGGCATCGTCTCAATGAGCAAGTGAAGGAAAACTGGAACACTATACACTTTGTGACATCTTACATGCTGTGATGTGGTTTTAAAACACTAAGTGGTTCACATTTGCCAGCTTTCACATCAGGGTTTTGTATAACACCTTATAGAAGAGACTCAGTCACCTTCATTCAAGTGTGCAGGGATTGAATAAGGTCTTGATTTGATCTTGTTTTGACAGACCCCTTTCATGGAGTTTTCTTCCCAGCGTCATTATGAGCACTCTGGAGCAACCTGTTCTTCTCCATGTTTCTAGATTACATGTGGTGGACCAAAGATATAGTATTTATTTATTTCCTGTTATGATGTAAGGAGACACAATTCTGCCCCAGTTTCAGACTAGCATATGTCACCTGCATGGTTTTAGTGATGTGTGTTTAAAACAGAAAATCAAATCAATAATTGGTAATAATT
The DNA here is from genome assembly GCF_902827175.1 of Gymnodraco acuticeps. Lineage (NCBI taxonomy): Eukaryota > Metazoa > Chordata > Actinopteri > Perciformes > Bathydraconidae > Gymnodraco > Gymnodraco acuticeps. The sequence goes on along the minus strand of NW_022990225.1, from coordinate 610,926 downwards.
GTGCCTTTATATTTAAAGGAAAAAGATTATGGTTAATTATTATTTTCGATGACATACATACAGTAAGAAGGGCTGAAGTGTGTTGACGGTGACACCTCTGCCTGTGTTGGTATGACCTGGCAGCCTGACAGTGTTCGAGGGCCATGTAGAGGGTCCAGTCTGTAGACTGAAGTAGCGTTCTCAGCTGCGAGCCATGTAGCACAAGGAGGGCTGGATGTCTCTGCTTTGTACCCTCCACATTTACATGGCCTGACCCAGTTCAGTAACGGCTAGCAGTAGGGGGAGGGGGCAGTCTGGGCGAGACTAAAAATACCACCCCTCGCATTAGGCAGCTCCATTGCAGAGGGATCCCTAGAATTGAAATCATCGACTTGCATCGAGTTTTTGGCACATAAAGGTGCACAAACTGCCAGAGGGTTTCCTTAGCGTGGAAACAAAGTATATTTCTTAGATTCCCACCACAGTTGTCCGATGCACTTGTTTCCACTTGCCATAGCCTTCTGGGCGGAGGATCTAGTGTGCATCTAATGTGCGATATCGCAGCTATAAATAGCCTGGGTGGAGAACAGACTTGTGTCTTTCAAGACTCTGAAACCCCTCGGTATTCATGCTGAACTGTGGTTTTGCTGCTGTGGTGTGAAAAGGGTTAATCTTAGACTCTGTCATTCAACCATACCATGCCAGCTGTTGGCTTGGAGATCCAATCACAATGATTTTCCACTGTTGTGACATGTGACCTGCTCCGCAACCCGAAACTGTAGCAGCGCAGCAAATGTTGGCACTTCCTTCATCTCGGCGTTGTTGCTGCTCGCGGGGTTAGGGGGTGTGAATGTGCGAGAGGGCTCATGCAGTTTAACATGAAGACAGAGAAATGGAGAATGCAGGGAATTGCATTCATTGCCATAGGCTGCACAAGTGTTACCCAAGCAAGTAAAATATTCCTACTATTTTAAGATGAGTCGTTCAGAGACCACTCTTGAAAAACCACATTACACGTTATTGCAAGATGACATGCAGATTAGTCCTGACCCCTGACATTCACTTGTCCTTTTGTTGTAATTAGTGAAAAGGACTACTGTTAGGCAAAAAGAGCTCAAAGGCTTGGTAACAAAACAACTCTTGTTCTCCGATGTGAAAGGGTGTTAGGATGTGTAAACAGTGAATTAGCAAAACGCCAAATTCACTACACGAGGGCAAGTCATTGTTTCCAAATTCATTTTATTTTCAAAATGAAGATTTCTACGATCTCTCCCACCTCAGTAATGCACCCGGCCCTGCAATTATGCTGAGTAATAAATAATAAATTCTGTCCTGTTTTCCATGGCAGATGGCTCCAAATAGAATCTCAACATGTGACAGAATAGTTTCCAAGAATCTCAATGGAATAAGCTGCAAGCATTCATTTGTTCAGTGAGCAATAATAAAGGCTACATGTTCTCTCGTGCTGCATCTTTCTGGCATATTTGGGGTTAGGGAAATTATTTTGGAGTTTTATGTTTAAATCCTGTTTAACTTAAAGACAGATTAAAGGGGTTCTCTGAAACATGTTTTGGTCGATGTTGTACCTATAATTGAAGAAAAAAAATAAAACCTCCCCTGCTGAAATAACTGCTGCGTATTTTGAAGACAATGAAAAACGTTGTACACTGTTTCTTTCAAATTATAAATCAAGATCATGTTTTTAAAATCTTTGAATACTTCCTGTTGCCTCCTTAAAACAGATGAACACCTGCTCAACTTAAACCTATGTAAATGTATTGGGATGTTGTATGTAGGGCTGCATGATTTGGAAAAACATATGCGATTTATTTGTGACTGATATTGCGGCAGCAACAAATATTTTTTTGGGGAATAAAACTAGGATTCTTTTAATTAAGTCTATAGAATACCGTTTGTAGGCCGGGACTTTTCTTCAGCACCACAATACTTGCACAATACTATTCAGATATTTACATATCTTTCCTTTACAAAATATTGCGTTTATTGCAATTTGGATATTTCCATATTGCGATCTCGACACCATTTTGATTTATATTGCAATCGTAGCTGTATGTTTGAAGTTCTGTTTCCTTGCTGCACCAAGACAAATTCCTATCACCTTGGTGGACATGAATGAATCAGCCTCATTGTGTGAGGCTGATTAAAGCTGAATGGACAGCCGCCTCTCATTAGAATGGACTCTCCCATGTACAGCAGCATGGAGCTCCCTGATGCCACAGATAGTCCTAATTAGATGAAACGGAAGGCTTGTCCTGAGGTAATCACTGCTCACTACGTTACCCCACCAGTTACACTGCAGGTAGCTCTTGATTATTTATTTGTTCAATGTCAGGCGGACTGGGTGTTGTTTGACATGGCTGGGTGCTGTGATACAATCTTCTGGGTAATTATTGAAAGGATTTGACTGTAAGGCTTCACCTAACTGGGGGTACTAGAGGAGGAGATTGCTGTTTTTTATTACGCAGAATGGCCATGTAGAGTTATCGTAATTTTGTACTCGGTATTTAAAAGTAAGTAGACTATACTCTCTCACTTTCTCATAGGTGTGAGAGTGAGAAAGAAGTTTGGAAAACATTATAAATACAATATATAAACAACACATACAAACCTAACAGTAAAAGAATAAAGTTGGTGAGAAGATTATAAATTACAATATATATGTTTTTTGAACTGCACCCAGAATTAAGTTAGTTTCAATTCCATTTCAGCATGTGTGTAATTTGTCCCTATTTACCTCAGTATTATTTACTGCCCCTACAGTATGTCAGTCAAATAATTAGGCGTCCTTTTAGACAGACACAGGGTGTTAAAAAGTAGATCATAAGTGAGTCAATTGAAATGCTGCTTCTGAAGCCCCTTTAATGTGAAAGACAGTGTATATAAGTGTTGAATTTGTGTTAACAGTAGGTACGGTAGGTTTCGGTTCTTGATTTTGCTTCGTTGAGAGGGTACAAATAAGTCCCATGACAATTTCACTTGCTTCCAAACACTGCTACTGTGCTCACTCCATTTCCCGCCACGCCCCCGTCTAACAGTACAGAAAGCGGTGAGATGCATCTCCTTAGGAATCAATAATCGGAACCGGATTTCGGTACCCACCCCTAATGCTAATGCTCCTCTCAGCTCACATACTGAAAGCAGAGTGCACAATACTTGACATGAGTTTTGTCCAGATGACAAAATGATTATTACAACTCAAGCACAGCTAATCAAAATCTCTTGGCGATAGCTACAGGCAGTTTTGCCATTTACTTTGCTACTTGTCTCAGCGACCAAGTGGTTTTGTCTAAGGGTTTCAATGTTTGCTCTTACGCAGCAATAACATGCTTTGTGTCTCCTGTACTAGTGTACTGCAGCCATGTGATGACAGCAAGTGTAAAAAACAGATATGGTAACATACATATCATTTTGATCATGCTACATTAAAAATAGGTCACTAAAGAAAATACAACAATAATATCCTCATTGAGTAAGGTTCATAGGTAATAATAGTCACATGTTGATAACAAGAGTGAAACTAAACATAAACAGTTTGTGCAAATATGTCACTTGTCAGTGCGATATTAATAAATGTATGTGGATCCCTGCTGTTCATGTGAAAAAACACCCGGTAGTGTTACTTATCTTTCTTTTATCTTTGCTCTTCTCTTTTCAGATCTGCATGCATGGTGATCATCTCCTCTGTGGGTGATCCAGTCACCATGAGAGACTAGGAACTCAGCTCTCCTAGGGAAATGGCTTGTTTTGTAATATCCCTGCCCTGCCTGCCATATGACTCCAGCTGCCTCTGAAGGTCCCGTCAGCTGTTTATGGGAACTACCACTGTGTTCGCTCCCTTGAGGATTTAAGCTTTTCCAGGACAACACTTTCTTTTTTTTCCACCCCTAACGTCGAGCCGGGGCAGCAACGCTTTGCAACAGAGTGAGGAGGCGGCGAGACAATGGCGAACAACTCGTACAGCGGCGTGAAGAACTCCATGGTGGAGGCCAACCACGATGGAGAGTTTGGCTGTTCGCTCAAAGACCTACGCGCCCTCATGGAACTGAGAGGCGCAGAGGCCATAGGCAAAATTGGGGAATCTTATGAGGATGTTCAAGGACTCTGCAACCGGTTAAAAACATCACCTATAGATGGTAGAGTAATGTTTCCACTACACAACATAATTACATTTAATTAGATTAAATCCAAGATGTTTTCACAACAGTGAACGTTGCTGTTGGAATGCTAATGTGGTGTACACATAGTTTAGTTGGCGTGTCATTGGCCATATCATCCACATTGGGGATGACTTGACATCACTTCCTTTGAAAACTTATATGCCAGACAGGTGGCTGTGCCGGCTGGCTCTGACCTGGGCCAGTCCTGCTCTATTTCAAGGCCTGTGGATATGTCCCTGACACCCTCCCTCTCTCCCTTTTCACCTCTGTCTGTGCGTGCGTGTCTGGGTGTCTCTGTGTGCTTCAGACAGAGCAGCTGTCTGCCTGGGCTCAGCACCAGGCTGCAGGTACATGTGGCGGACAAAATGGGAAGCTTTAAGGCCGGGTAGTAATGACTTGAACATGGTAGGGAAGCAGTGAGTTCATCTAATGAATGTCTCTTCTGTGAAACTTGTGTATTTCGTCTTCATTAGGACCCCAATGGTGGTTGAAAGCTCCTTTGCCCCTTTTCTCTCAGTTTGTCTCTCTATAGACCGGCCGCCTAATCGCCAGTATGACCTTGACTGAACTCTTATGGGAGGGGATTTTCAGTTTGATCCCAGATTAAAACGGCACCGCATATTCACTGTAGCAGAAACAGTCCTCTTTGCTTGCTGTCTCACAGCAAGCAAAGAATGTCCTGGGCATCAACAGCCCAAAAGGAAAGCAATACATTCCATGCTATAATGCATTTCTCAATCAAGAATCACCACCTCACTATTTCATTCTTGACCTTTCATTTATTGGCAAAATGGTGTAAAAGCCACACCATGCTTTCGCCTCTTTCATTGTCTGTTATACAGGCCAGTAGGCCATTGTACGAGCTGAGCAGAAATACCTGAATAGGAATTTGCCTGTTAGGAGAGAATGAGTTGTTCAAACATGCATGTGGCTTTGTCAAGCTGGAGAAGGAGAGTCCTGTCATATTTGTAGCATGCCTGACACTAGTTGTTTCATTAAGTGTGAGTGTACCGCCCCCGCTTCTATCTAATCTATGCTATAAAAAATGAAAGGGGTTAGTCAAGTCCCATTTTAGCTTTTTCAGCATTTTCAAGCAAAAGAAGAACAAGGTATTGGTTCTTCTTCTGTAGGTGGCGCCCGTGTAGGTAAAATAACAGAATACCGTAAGCATGTTTGGAATATTAAACTACTTTCAACTCCTGCCTTCCCAGTACTATCACCAGTCTGTATTCACCATCATCAAACATGTTCTTACATATTTTATTGAGAGAATATAATATTATTTCTAGATTGCAAGTGATTTTTTTTTTCATAAAACGGCTTTATACTTAACGAAGAAAAGGCAGCTTTTAGACATTTTTAAATGAACTATTTTACTTCTGTTGTGATTTGCAACTGCACTCTACTGATCAAATTGGTCCACATTTAGTTTCCCTTCGCAGCAGGAGCTGTTTCAGTTGGCACGCAGCCACTGAGTTTTGCCACTTGCCTACAATCGGCTCATTCGTCATAGGATTGAGAAATTAAGCCATCATTTAAGATTACAGCAGCTTGACAATTGAAAAGGGATTTCTAATTAGTTGGTTGGTCATTTTTTCAAACCTCTTAAGCCAATCCTTTGCTAATCTCCCACATTTCCAAGCTCTTTTTTCCACCCGAAGAAGTTTGACTGAAGTTCTCTGTTGCAGCTGTACCAATCTACTTTGACTAGTTTTCAGCGTGGTCTTCTTGTTGGATTTGGCTTGATGTTATGATGAGGCTGAGTATCTAACATCTCCCAGTTCTCTCAGATTGATATCCACTGGGCTGTGATTTAAATAGATTTAACATACCAATTCTCAGAGTTTGAAAGAAATGTATTAAACCCACTGTTCCACGCATTCTAAATTGTGATCATGAAAACTGCCAAAAGCTTTTTCTTTTAAAATCAATCTCTTCTTAACTTTTATAGTATGCTGTCCTTCTCAAACAAACCCTGTTTCCACATGGGAAAGAGCCCCTTGTATGCTGGAAATACCAAAATGCTGTTGCCGGGGCCTTATTTACTTTTGCGTTACTTCCTGTATGCATGCAGGCTTTTTTTTCTTGCGCTTACTCTGGTTGAGTAAGGAACTGTGAGGAAATAAGTACCTTTTTAAGTTTCAGCTTACCGCCCCTGTTAATCTCTTTTTTCAGCTGTGTAGTGGGTTATATAAATATTAGTAACATTTAAAGGGGAACTCGTCCGTGCTTTTACACCAAAATCAGTCATGGGGAGTACTACTCATCTTGTGGAAACAGTTGTATAACGTTCTCTTTCGCTCTTGTAGGATGCTTTGTCAAGCCTGCGAAAATAAATCGAGTGATGTGTCACCAGAGTTACCTTGGCTTGGGTTTAGAGATAACGCATTTGAACTGGAAGCCTGCATTACTGTACGTACTCGGTGCATTTAGTTGAAAAGACATGGATGCTCTACTAGGCAGGGATGGTCAAATGAAAAGGGCTCTTGCATTATGGCAGTCAGTGTAGGATCTATGTTTATGCTGCTTTTTTATTGACTATAACTCCATTTACAAAAAAAGGAGGTACGCAGAGCTGAGGGACTTGTTACTTTTACATCAAGCGAAGCTAGCTGTATGGCTTCTACTTATGTTTCAAGATCTTTCTTGATGATTCAGGAGATCTGAGCCTTTGCCACATCATTTGTGACCATTCTCATTTTTTAAATATGTCCCTCTTCAGCACTAGGTTATTTGTAGGAGCAATACTAAATCACTGGAGTATTTTTATAATAATTTTCCCATCCTTTTAACACAGTATCTCAGCATTGAACAGATCAGTATCATAGTATTTTATAATATATATAATGATATGACTGCCTGCTTATCAAAGGACCTAAGCAATAAGCATTGCTTGGCAACGGCGTGTGGCCGCAAAGTATAGCGCAGCATTATGCATAGGCTTATGTTTATATGAGGGGTCAAAATCCCATGCTCATAAAATGCTCATATACTTTTTTCTCTTCATTCCCCACGCCCCAAATAAATAAATATACCAATTTTAGGAAAAGTAACAAAGTTTAAGCAGTGTGGGTTTTATATTAACAGAGTTACACATATTTCAAGTGTAATAACTGCAGTTTGCCTCCCTGTCAGAATGACAAAGATCCTCAGTGAAGCACAAGCCCATGTTTCACTACATTGTAAGTACAACTTATTAAAAAGATCAGTTCAATGCAACTAATGTCGTCTTAGTGTTATTGCTTGATGTTAAAATTGGTTTGCCATGAATTTAGTGATGGATTGTAAACATTTGAAATGTAGCATTTAAGTGTTTCTCAGTTACTGTTGTTGTTTTAATAAATCAGACACTGATGGTGCAAATTGTTTTTGCGCTGATCAGGGGGTACTTGGCTGAAAAAAGTTTGAGAACCACTGCCATAGAACAGTGGCGAGCCGTGACTTTTATACCTAGGCCCTCTGACCCCCACCCCTTCCCTCGAAAAAGAGTTATTAGTCACAGAGTATACTTCAGCGGAATATCAAAACAACGGCCCGGGGTGCAAAACGCATCAATGAAAGCGACCCTCAACACACAAAACAACACCTGTAAATAACCCAATTTGTGTTCTTTGAAATTGAAAAGGATATTGCATTGTGTTTGTTACTTTCGTTGCAGTTGTATGTCTTAAGTGTAATTTGGCATGCTTTTATTTTGAAGGCGAGTTTACGCTGTTGACAGTTGTTGTTGCTATGGAAACAAGAACAGCTTCACAGCGGGCGGAACTTGTCATAAAGTCCGTGATAATAAAACCCACCCATTTAGAGGGAAGATATGATTGGTCAATTGTACTGTCATTAGACATTACTCTCTCGTTCAGTTACTATAGCCAATCACCAATCTTCTCCTGTTTTCACAGTAACTCGCAGAGACGGCTCAAGGAGCTTCTTTCATTTAACCCTTCACATTCAAACAGAAACGGAATAGGCAGATTCGAAGGATTTATTTCTCTGGAAATGTTATTTTAAATACAATTAAATCAAGTTATTTTGCTAAAACTAATGAAAAATATAACCAAAAATATATATATATATTTTTTTTTTAATGTTTTTAAATATTATTTTGTAGAATATCTTAGGCCCTCAGAGAGGGCCTAGGGGGCCCTGACGGCTCGCCACTGCCATATAATCAATAGCTTTAGCAAACCCTTCTAACACAGCAGCATTTATTTTCTCCCAATGGGATCCACTATTTCCTCTGCATAATGAGACTTATCAAATAGACCAGGCCACTTCGCATCAATATTATTGACAATGTTCCCCAATTTTCCCTTTCACCATTATTCCCTGTTGACTGCTATTTTAACGTGGTCAAATATTTTGGTTCCAGCCTATTGATCAAATTGATTGTGGGCTAAGAGGCTTGCACAATTGGATTGCAATTCACAAAAGGGGACAAGCTCTCTGTATCTACCATCGATACACCACACCCCCTTATTCAATGGGAAGGTTTAGACTGTTAAATGATTATGTTTACTCTACATAGGGCTGGCGTTGCTTGCCTTCATGTCCGATTTTAAAATGATGCGCTTAAATAGGCTTTAGCCAGAGAGTGAATGTAGCATATGGCTAGGCCCTGCTTCTGTTGGTGGAGCTGTTCACTGGGTGCTGCTGATCTAGCTGTAGTCTTTGGATTGAAAGCTATGATTTGTGGGAACAATACAGCCTTTTTCCTGTATTGAGTTATTAACAATGGTAACGGGTGTCCTAGATTGCGGCAATTCGTTTTGGTGATTTTTAGAACCTACGGCTGCGAAGTACTGTACTAATTACATTAAAACCTCATGTGTATTCCCCTATTAGGTATAAATGATGGTACTATACGGTACATACAAGTCAGATATTTAGTTGTTTTATAGATACTCTGCCATGGTCCGTAGTCTAGCCTGCTTCTCCAATATAGCTTTCCAGGTAGAGCATTTTCTTATTCAGTGGTCTTTACAGAATTCCCCTGTGGCATGATATTGATTTGAAGAGTATAAAATGGCATGGTGATAAAAATCCATGGCTATTTTTGGTGGGGAAATGACCGTGCTATAGTAATTAGGGTGCTGCACTATTGCTCCATTTGTTGAGCAAAGCCCTGCTTATTAGCTCAGAATCTGCTTCTCTGCAACTACACACAAACTGCCCTAATCACCTATACATGGGAAAGCAGTATTGAGAAGTAATTAAGGGTAGCTAATGAAGGTAAAATATATTTGATAGAATTCAAGTAGTTTTCAAATATAGCAGCAAAATTGGGAGATTACCCCTATTGTGACCCTTTAGTATTTGAGTAAACTCAATTGTCTCTTGGTGCTGCACAGTTTTGTTGTTTCACTTGGTAAACGAAATATTTAAAAATAGAAAGCGCTTTTTCCTCTATCAGTTCTTCCTTCTTGGTAACTTTTGTGTAAAGCCATATACTCTCGTTTTTACACGATAAAAGCAATTCTATAACTTGAGTAGCAGTTATGGAAATCCCATAATCCAATAATCCTTACACTCTGATTAGCTTAATATCATATTAACATAACCAGAAATCTCCCCATGCTGCTTTTTGTTATACAAAGCAGGGTATTCTGTGCATGAAATGTTTATTATTTGTGATTTCTGATTGTACTAACTAGAGGGTGTGTTGCTGCATCTCTGCATACTCAGTTACACAAAGGTTGTAGAAAGCCTGTTTCCTTTGATCGAGACGGACCCAGAGTGAAGGCTTGCCCTGACCCTCACTGCTGGCTGAATGGACAGAACTCAGAGGGGTCAGCCAGGGACAAGCGTCCAAATTAAATGGTTAATGATTAGCTGCTTGACTTGAGACACACTCAGGGTGCTGAAATGATGTGAGGGGCCAGGGCCAGCCTATTTTCTGTTTGTGTATCCAATGGAAGGTCGACGTCTTGATCGTCCTCTGTCACTTGTGTTTATTGCTATCATGCAAAGGGAAATTGTGCTGTAAAATTGAATAGGGTATTAGCTGTCAGCATGTTTTCATTAGAGGTGTAGAGAATCAAAGCAGACGGTGAGAGACAGCCAGGGAGCAGCGACAGGATAAACCCTGTAACCCTTTTTAAAGCGCTGTGCCGGTGAGTCATCCTCACTCTTCTCACTCCCCTTTTTAGAAAAATATGCGATAGTTTGAAATTGTAATGACAATTACTTAAGGATTTATTTGTCTTTGATTAAGTACACCAAAACTCGTTTTAATTCAGAAATGGGTAAAGAAATATAATATTTTTAATTGAACTAGATCTGTATACATGATCGTAGACAACTTGCACCAGTCTGGTAAATTGATGGAAATTATTTAACTGTGATAATTGTTTTAGGGACATTTTCATATGATTTTGATTGGTAACAACATATCTGTACTTTACCATTATTGCTGTATTAGCATCCAATTAGACTGGTCAATATAATGATCTATTTAATTGAAAAGTGGTAACCAACAAAACCATTTTGTATGACAGGATTTAACACTGATTTAACAACCTACCATAACATCCCTAAAATTATCCGTCTTACTGCAGTGGCTGTGTTTGAACAGCTCTTTGGGATGGGAAATGTTATTTAGTTAAAACATGTGTTTGACTTTACAGTGCCTAAAAGAGAGAAGTGGAACAAAAGATGAAGTTGATTGCCATTTCTGTAGAATATCAGAAAATCCCACAGATTATGGGTTGTAATAATATTTAGTTAATTGATGTTTTTCCAGTGCTCTTATATTTCACAAGAAAGAACAATCAGCACATTGTGTAGATATTAGTGGTGTGACGGTATCCGTATTCGTCCCGTACCGTCACGGTTCGGCACATGTAGTCCACGACGAATACGCCTTTTTTTTACGAGTGGGAAAAAAGTCTGTCATTCAGTGCAGTATCCATTACACTATATATAATCCAGGGGGCGGTATTGCGCCTAAAAGCTGTTTGCCAGCCGCCCTTAAACAACAAATGAAGAACAAGAAGAAACACAACAACAAAACGAACAAAATACAAGAAGAAGAAAAGTTAGTATGGCGATTTCAGATAACACACAGGAGCTAGAACCCACCTGCTTCTTTTAAATTAGCTGTGTGGGAACATGTCGGGTTCCCTGTGGACTACAATAACGATGGAGTGTACCAGTGGTGGATCGGACGAGAACGGTGTGTCGGCGTGGCTCGACAGCGGTGCGGTATGCTAATGGTAACACACGCCAAACATGCTAAATCATATCAGAAGGCATTACCCAGATTTGCCAATCACCGGAGCCCGGCAAAAGACAGCAGCAGTTCAACGCTGTTTTTAAGAAGCCAATAGACATGAAAGCCGAGAGACCAAAATAGATAACGGAAGCTTTTGGCATATGTTTTTCAACGACTTTGCGCTCTTGAAACACTTTCTTATTATTTATGATGTCATATTTTCAAGACATTCTTTTTAGTTTTACAGCTTGATGAAACCTTTTTGTTTGACATCAGCCATTATAGATAATATGGCCATCTGAGTGTACTGTGTATGGTTTTATACAGTTAATTATTCAAAATGTCAGAGTTCCTTATTTTTAAACTGAAACTTGCACTACTGTTCAAACATAAATAACAACAAACCTGGAATAATGCATTTGGGACTTTTTTTTGCTTTTTCTTGTTGTAACGAACCCGTACCGAACCGTGACCCCCAAACCGAGGTACGAACCGAACCGTGACTTCTGTGAACCGTTACACCCCTAGTAGATATGTTATTACACTGCAGGAACAATACAAATTACAGGTTGTTTGATAAATGAACACATTCTACTAATGATTTAATGAAGCTGTTTTAGACCTGTCTTTCTCAGCGCAGTCTAGCAACTAACAGTAACACTTATTTTCATTATTCATGAATCTGCTGTGTTGCCTTCAAGATGTCAGAAGATAGTCAAAAAGGCTGTTAGAATTTCATAATGCCAAAGCAAATGCATTCATGTTGCTTTTTATATTCACCAACAGTCAAAAACCCAAAGTTATTTAGTTCACTCTCGTATAACAAAGAAAATCAAACCATCTTCACATTAGAGGAACTAGAACTGGAGGATTATTGCTTGAAAAATGTCACATTTTTCAGTTCTTCAACTCTCTACTTCAGTTTACACCATCAGTGGTGTGTTTTGACAGCGTTTGTAATGGAGAATTGTCTTATTGGCTGACAAACAGTGTGCCTTTCTCTCTGAGCTGTTGTCACGGCACAGACTCATTATCCAAATGTGGTGTCATGGTTTGCATTGTTCCTCTAGCCTGTTTGTAGCCGTCCTTCTATCTATATGTCTGTCCGTTTCTCCATATGTTGACCCTTCTGATCCTTTTTCCTATTAAGACCAGTGCAGCTTCCCTCTATCTGTCAATACCTCCACTCTTTATTAGTCTCAGTCCCCATCACCCTCCACTCATCCCCATTTTCCTGTCAGTAGCTGTTTCACAATGTCACTCTTCCATGGCCCCCAATCCTCCGCCACACGCAGCTCCATAAAGTCTCCAGAGCCACCCCCACACAGTCAGTCCGCACAGCATGAATAGAACTGAAAAAGTGTCGTGCATCATCAAATGTGCGAAGGCCCTTTTTGAATATACAACTCGGCCTTGAATGTGGAGGCATTTGAATGCGGGGCTCTCTGTGCACACAGATGAATGGCTCTCTGGCCAAGCAGCGTGTGATGTGTCAGAGAGATGACTATAACGGCACAGTAGGTCATACTCTCCAGTCAGTCGTTCATTGTATTTCAAAACAGGTAATGGGATTAGATTTGACCTCTATTGTTCTCCCATTGTTCTAACATGCCTGAAAGAGGTGAAATGTTAGACATGCCCACAGAATGTGTGTCATTGTTGTCGAGCATTGTCGCCTCCTCTGTGTCCGGTCTAAATGCTGATTCCTTTTTAGGTATAATGTTTTTAGAGGCCCAGTGAAAAGAGTACAGCTTACTGGCTTTTACGTTATAGAGATTCTCCTCCTCTGAACTAAACGTCCACAGTAATGCATCCACAGCACATGATTAATGCTCTTTTTGATGTTTTAAGTCTTACATTACATTCCAAGAAACATTTCAAATGAAAATATAACAAATGAAATGCTTTTGTTCTGTGTCTTTCCCTCCTCAGGTCTAAGTGGACAGCCTGGAGACATCGAGAAGCGGAAAACAGTGTTTGGGGAAAATTTGATACCGCCCAAAAAGCCCAAAACTTTCTTACAGTTAGTGTGGGAGGCGCTACAGGATGTCACACTGATTATTCTAGAAGTGGCAGCCATAGTTTCACTAGGCCTTTCTTTTTATAGACCTCCAGATGCCGATAGAGAAAGTAAGCAACACTTCTTTACAGTTTCCATTTATTTTGTTATTCTATGCTCATGTACTGTTATGTACAAGTATATAGGGTATATGTTAAACACATATTTATTGGTTGCTGGTCTGTCGTTAATTTATCTGTGTGGATTTATCTGAGAGTTGTAGGTGAAGCTATATTAACATGTCCCCTGTCCCTCTGCAGACTGTGGAAGGGCAGCTGGCGGTGTTGAGGATGAAACTGAGTCAGAAGCGGGCTGGATCGAGGGCGCAGCCATTCTTCTGTCTGTTATCTGTGTGGTGCTGGTGACAGCCTTCAATGACTGGAGTAAAGAGAAGCAGTTTAGGGGCCTCCAGAGCCGCATCGAGCAGGAACAGAAATTTACTGTCGTCCGTGGAGGACAAGTCATCCAAATTCCTGTGGCTGAGATCGTGGTCGGCGACGTTGCACAAATAAAATATGGTAAGAAGAGACAATGATTTGTTATAGAAGTTATTTAATTTAACAAACATGTTGCATAGATAATACTCAGAATGAATACCATATAATCAAAGATTTATTCAATAAAACAATTTCAGATTTGTTTGTAAACTATTGTTCCTCAAAGTGAACGATGCGCTTTGTCTGTGTGTTTCAGGTGATCTTTTGCCTTCTGACGGGGTTCTCATCCAAGGCAATGATCTGAAGATCGATGAGAGCTCCCTCACAGGGGAGTCGGACCTTGTCAAGAAAACACTAGAAAAAGATCCCATGCTCTTATCAGGTAACATGCAGCCGGAGCTTTATTTAGATTTATTTTATTTAGATTTATTTGGAAATTGAAATGAAGACATCTGCGAAACTGACTGAGCTTAGTTGGTTTCTGTGAGGGAAACTTCTGTGTAGCAGCAATGCAGTGGGAGTCACCGACTCAGGAAAGAGACACGGGAAGAGCAGGAGCTTTGATGTCAAACACTGATGGTTTATTTGGAGCTTCGGCTGGAGAATTCACATCACAAGTCCAAGAGCCAGAGGTTCTGACTTCACGGTAGAGTTGCCACGTCAAATCTGGAGCGCCTCTCTCTCGTTAGCCCATTTAACTGGTTTCACAGAGAGTCATCAACATATTTGAGAAGATAGCCTAAACAGTTGGGAACACTGAGTTACTTGCGTCTGACACTTATGGCCTCAAAGATTTCACACCTTGGAGTCCACAAACACAGAGAAGGAAGTGTCCCAGTGTACCCACAACAATAAACCATCTGTGACCGAGGGTTGCCCGGTCATAGAATGGGAACAACAACATTATGGCTGAAGCAGCCCATCTCCTTAAAGGAGATGACAGACGTCAGGGTTGGTCATGCACGTCATATCTAGGAGTCTCGGACAATTATTTCCCTAACAGTTTCAATAATACAATACACATCATCTTTAAAGTCTGGCTATGTGTGGCTCCAATCAGAATTCCTTTATACGTCCTACCGAGGCAAAACATTTACAATTACAGTCTTTATTTAGTTAAATGATAGATAGTCTTTTTAATCAATTTCATCATGTTTTTATAATTGTATCTGCTATCCTCAGTTTCTTGAAGGACCTATGCTAGACTGAGGCATGTTGTCAGTGAGACCATCGGACTGTACTATCTTGACACTTACATTTAAATCTACATTCAAATTTGTAATGCTAAGGTGTATGTCTTTGGTAACAAACTGGGTTAGAAATGAAAGTGAACTAGTGTCCTTATCCTGCTGCTCAGTGTAATCAATTAGCAGCTTTTCAAAACTCCAGATGTAAACCAGTAATTGAGTTCAGTTTGTGTGTGTCAAGACTCCATGAGCACAAAGCCCCTTTAACACTGTTTGTGCTGTCGCATAGCTTTGTTTTCACTCAGATCCCAGAAGAAGTGTGTAGGGATCCTGAAGAAACACTTCTTGTTTAGTTCATCTGGCTTGCACTGGCATACCTCCAAATGAGTGTGTGTGTGTGTGTGTCTCCCCCACTGCTTTTTAACTGTCCCTTAGCACAGGCTGTATCCCTTCTGCAATCACTCACGAATTGAAGGAAAGCATCCTCTTATTAACAGAGGCGTGAGAGAACTGTTTAACGCTTTTTACTTTCCACTCTCCTGCTCTGTTTCACTCGGTTTTCCTCTGACTTGTTTTGCTTGTTGAAATCAATAAGATGT
This sequence comes from Gymnodraco acuticeps, assembly GCF_902827175.1. Taxonomy (NCBI): domain Eukaryota; kingdom Metazoa; phylum Chordata; class Actinopteri; order Perciformes; family Bathydraconidae; genus Gymnodraco; species Gymnodraco acuticeps. The sequence goes on along the minus strand of NW_022990225.1, from coordinate 595,277 downwards.
TACTGTCGTCAGAGAGGGATGGAGACCCAGAGATCTCTAGAGAAACCCTTTTGTAGCCTTTCAGATTCATTAATTTCGCCGACACTGACAATTGGCTTTTGATTAAAGGCTGTTGAATAATGATTTGGAGGATTTTCGCAGCAGTGATTGTGTTTCTCTGTCTTTTTACTTGCAAACGCACCATTCCTTTGTATTTATTGCCGCCAATTGAAAACCGGCATTAAGGTTCTCCTTCTTGTGTGTAGATGGCCACTTAAAAGCTGCTTAAACCACATTTCTTTCTCAGAAAGCAAAGAAATCCAGCTCAGCATTTAGTCTGAACCAAAATGATAAGGTCAAGTTACAGATATGATTAGTCAGCGTTAGAGCTGCAAAACAGTGTTTCCAACAGATCTGAAATATACTTGTGGTGGTAGCCGGGCACACACTGTTCTGATGCACACACACTGCTCTGAAAAAGCAGTGTATGTAAGTAAGGTCTCCCTTTCTGTTGGTGGCTTGTTAGCAGACCCTTCACGCGATAGCAGAGCGAACAGGTACAGGAGGCGTAGAGCGAGGGCTCATTGTCCACTAGTTAATCGATCGCAGATGGCGTCGTGCTCGCGGACAGATAAGATAATAAACCTGGGCAGCCCGCCCAAGTAAAGAATCATTTAGTCAGATTCTTTACATACCCTTCCCCTCCCTTCCTTATTGACCAACGTTTTATTTTCCTCCTCTGTCCAAAGGCACCCATGTAATGGAAGGCTCAGGGAAAATGTTGGTTACGGCTATAGGGGTCAACTCTCAAACTGGAATTATCTTCACTTTACTTGGGAGCGCCGAGGATGATGAGGAAGAAGAAGAAGAAAAGAAAAAGGAAAAAGAGGAGAAGAAGAAACAGAGAAAAAGTTAGTATCCCAACTGTTCTGTTGTTCACATTTGAATAGATATTTACATTTTGTACCTACAGTTTGCATCTCGTATAAAGATTTCCTCATCTTGCATTCAGAATGTTTTATATTGAAAGCAGCAGGCCAGTGTGGAAAGAGTAGCTGACTTAACAAAGTTGCATGTGGACAAAGAACAAAAGATTGTTTCACAAGTTAGATGTGCCTTTTTAGAAGCACAGCAGCAGATTTGAGATCCAGGGCTGGATTGTAGGAGATTAACTCACTTCAAATGATTTTTATTATCGATTTAATCTGAACAAATATTTGAAAATAATTTCCAACAACCCAAGTTAACACTCAAAGTGGTTGTATTATTTCTATTTAATAAAATCACAGCAGCGTTTTTTTTGTTGCGGCAATTTTGAATCACAAAAATAGACATACCTATATACATAATATACAAGCATGCTAGGTTACAATAGTAGTTTAAAGTGCAGATACTGTGTATTGTTCAGCAGTTTGTTTTTACTTAGCATACAATGTATTATTTTGTAACAGACAAGAAGCAGGAGGGAGCGGCGGAGAATCGTAAGAAAGGTAAGTTGCACACACACACACACGCACACACACACACACACACACACACATATTACAAACACTATTACAACCATATATTATCCTTACAGATTAGCATCTACATTTGAAGTTTTTAGCCTTTTTCCTCTTTACATTTAACAGCGATGTAAGTCAAAGCATCAATTTGTTAATAGTTTGCTGCAGTGTATTTTTTTTGCAAGTAATGAGGAGTTGCACATTCTTGCATGTCCCCGTTTACTCTTGATACTGGCTGTATCCATTGTGCTGCCTTGCCTGGCACATTGGGCTTTGAGCAGCAGGTGCTACTGAATCCAGTTATAGCGATTAGTGATGAGGAGATTAAAGCCATGCAACAATTCTGGAGCCAGAACATCTGCTTTCCCACCCATCGTTCTCTCTCTGACTTTTCCTCAGGCCCCCACAATTTGATCTATATTGATGTACCAATCTGAACAATTTAGAGTCAAACTGTAAGGATTTTCCGCCTTACAACAAGGATGATAAGGCTGTTTAGTGGTGGCTCAGCCAGCTAGCTGGGCTTGTGTTCTCGGGCTGGGACACTGATCAGTTTGCTTGGGTCTGTGACCACAACCCTGGCGCTAGTCCCTGGTGCACAGATTCCCTCTGCCTGCCAGGAATCAACAGTAATCCTTTAGACTGAGATTACACAGGCCATGTAAGAGCAGAACAAGCCACAGTCCACAGCAGCTGCAGTAGCCCAGCGTTAATTCCCCTCCTCTTCCTGCTGCATACATCCACACACAATACTACTGTCTACGTCATAGTAAAAAAGAGCTTTAAGCATAGAGCAATTGGAAAAGGACTGCATCTGCTCATACAAAGCAACGTTGCAGAATTGACACCCAGATAGTAATGATATTAAGAGGAGATTGGAAATGTGTCAGTTGTCCTTTAGCAGCAGTTCTAGCGCCAGTGCCCGGCGGAGCTAATGATTTTATCATGAGGAGTGACACGCAGAGACCTGCCCCTGCTGGCCTGCCGGCTGTCTCTCCTCCCTCCTCTGCCATTAGAGGCTTTGCGTTTCCAAGGTTACCTGGTTAGACGTGGGTTTGGGATTCCTGTCAGTTCTTTGTGCAAGGGAGGGGGGTCCGGAGGGATGTTGGGGAAGAGATGAAAGAGATTTAAGGGAATGTAACTGGCCACAGGAGTTGCTGTCGAAGGAGGATTGAATTCCTCTGACAGATCTGAATGCTATTTGCTAGTTAACCTGTTCTTTAAATCTCTAAAGGTGGGAGTATGCTAATTACTCTACCAAATCTTCCAGTTAATTACTGTGCGGTCAGACCACGGCAAACATAATTGCAGTGACATTTCCCAAGTTCCATAGATAAAAGGAAAGCAACAAAAAAACATGCTAATTTGACATCCATTTTGCTCTTGGCAGTCGCTCTTGATTTAATCTATTATCTTTAAATATAGTGTTTTTCATGATGCTTCTTGTAATGCTGTTCTGAAGCAACTTGCTGTGAGTAGTTGGCAGCTAAATTAGATAATCAAATAACTGAAGTCTGTGTTATTTGACTTCCTACAGTTTATTCATTCACTGGTTAGCAGCGTTTTTACCTCAGTTCATGCAAATGTAAGCAAATCGAAAGAGGCTTCATGTGGTGCCTGATTACACATTGCATCTCCTGTGTTCTTTGGGTTATGCTGATTTGTCACAACTGAAAGACACAAATCCTGGTATCTTCTTGAATATCTGAATTTCTAATGAATATATAATGAATATGAATTTGGTCAGTAATGTGTTCCAGATAAGACAAATACATAAACAAAGTGCTGGGACACTGTTTAAACCAAAAACGTTTTCAAATGAATATGTGGACTGGCATGTAGACATTGAACACATAAGAATTTACAACACTAAAATGAAACGGCGGTAAGGTGTAACTGCCAGGTCGTTTTTAAATAGTTCTTGTCCTTTGCTGCAGCTAAAGCACAGGATGGTGCTGCGATGGAAATGCAGCCCCTGAACAGTGAGGAAGCTGATGCAGAGGAGAGGAAGAAATCCAACACGTCGAAGAAAGAGAAGTCTGTTCTCCAGGGAAAACTGACCAAGCTAGCCGTACAGATTGGAAAAGCAGGTGAGAAAAACCTTGGATTCCTGCAAACATGCTACATAGCTTTGTGTCTCCTGATTGTCTGCCATTTTGTTTTGCACATCCAAAATTCGATCTAACCGTTTTATGATTGATTGGTCAATCTCTATCTTCCTTGTCTCTTATTCTCCTCAGGACTGGTTATGTCTGCCATCACTGTCATCATCCTGGTGGTGCTGTTTGTAGTAGACACCTTCTGGATCCAGAATCTTCCTTGGGTCAAGGACTGCACACCCATTTACATTCAGTTCTTCGTGAAATTCTTCATCATTGGCGTCACTGTCCTGGTGGTTGCTGTTCCTGAAGGCCTGCCTCTGGCTGTAACAATTTCCCTGGCATACTCTGTTAAGGTAAAGTCTGCTAGCCAAGTGACCTGTGGCCAGTGCTGACCTGCTTACACTTTAGCCTATTAAAGCTAGCAGGCCAGGCTGTTAGACAAGGAGACTTGGCCATTTGATACCCTAAAGCCAAGCTATGATCCCTGTGCTGAATCTGTTAGCCAACAGAGGGCTTCATCTTTTAAATCTTGCAGCCTTTAAAAATAAATGTTGTCACTCAAATTAAAGTTATGTTCTGGAAAAATCAGTCGTGTACAGAGTAGACATATAATAATAATAATGGATTTTGACGAAAATGTTACGATCCTGTCCGTCAAAATGACGGGCAGTGAAAAAGTCTTGCGCCACCTCTGGTTCAGATACATTTTCCCCTAGTCATGCTGAATTAAGTTGTGTTTAATCATTGGATGTATTGTTTTCTACAGAAAATGATGAAAGACAACAACCTGGTACGGCATTTGGATGCCTGTGAGACTATGGGCAATGCTACCGCCATCTGCTCTGACAAAACAGGAACACTCACCATGAACCGCATGACTGTGGTGCAAGCCTTCATCGGGGAGAAGCACTACAAGAAGGTCCCTGAGCCAGAGAACATCCCCTCCTCCATTCTAGACATTCTAATTCTGGGCATCGCTGTCAACTGCGCATACACTACTAAGATCATGGTAGGTCTGACCAAATGTCTTATAAAACATTATGCCACCATGAATATTGTCTTGTAGAGCTGTACCAAATGTCGTTTACATTTTAAGCTAATGTTGAGGGTTTTTTAAATGTTTATGACATCATTATCCTCAAAAGTAAAAAATAAATTAAATTTGTTTGTGCTGCAGAAAAACATTTCATTTTTTAAATGCAAAGATAATATAGATTGAAGCATAATATTTCACAAGGAAAAAAATAGGGCATTTCGGAAATAGTGACATCTATGTTTTTTCAATAGATGCATTTTGGTAATATTGTAAATACGATACGATATACTTTATTGTCCCCGTAAGGACATTTGTTCTGGACTCCGTCCTGCAGTTCCGCATACATGTACATATACAAACATAGTGGACATTAAGAGACATACACATATCATCAGTCATACACCGTTTGAACAAACACAATACACAGACGCACATACTGACAATGGCGACCTATTGCACTACCCATCGTGGCCAACATAAATGTTTGGTTTGCAAGAGTCTTGCACAGCTGAGATCTATAACATTAATATATTGATGTCATCTTTATCCACAACTGTGCAGAAATACCTGGTACCAATACACTTTTTTGTTTTTGGATATGATTAATAGCGTTATGAATGTTTTTAACTCTTTGGTACAGCCTATTGCAGTGTCCTATTTGGCTTTAGCAAATACTAACTGTCTTCTACCTTTTCTCTCAGCCTCCAGAGAAAGAAGGCGGCCTGCCACGGCAAGTTGGTAACAAGACTGAATGTTCCTTGCTTGGTTTTTCCAATGACTTGAAGCGCGACTACCAGACCATACGCAACGAGATCCCTGAGGAGAAACTCTACAAAGTCTACACCTTTAACTCGGTCCGCAAGTCCATGAGCACCGTGTTGAAAATGGCTGATGGCAGCTTCCGTATGTTCAGCAAAGGGGCCTCAGAAATTCTCCTAAAAAAGTAAGATACATTTTTTTATGTTGGCATTTTAGGGTTTACGTTAATATCTGTCTTCTGTTGGAATTATATTACTGAAAAGACATGCACTAATGTATATGAAGTATGACCAGTGTTTTCCATAAGAATGATTCCATAGATTTATTTGTACTTGTTTTAGCTGGCCAGTCTTCGCAGTAAATGATATGTGTAATGTCTTAAGCAGCTAAGAAGTTCAAGTGCATCCCACCCAAGCCCCTTACTTTGCGATTTAAAAACAGGCGCTCAGAAAATGAGCCTGTAACAACTCTGTAAGCCTCTTAACCAAGCAGGCTTCTTTTTAACCCACAGGGGTGCTTAGAGGGACTACTTACTACCACAGTTAACCATTCAAACTCTTTGTCCTCTCCTCCTTAATCAACATTTCTCAACTTTCGTCTCCTTCAGGTGCTATAAAGTCATGACGGCAAATGGTGAGTCCAAGGTGTTCCGCCCACGGGACAGAGACGACATGGTGAAGAAAGTGATCGAGCCCATGGCCTCAGAGGGCCTGAGGACCATATGCCTGGCATACAGAGACTTCCCTGTCTCTGAGGGGGAGCCTGACTGGGACAATGAGAATGATATTCTCAGTGGACTAACCTGCCTCAGCGTGGTGGGCATTGAAGACCCCGTGAGACCCGAGGTTAGTGGCTTCACACACATCAGCAAGAGGGGACATAACACTTGTTCTAATTTAAACAGAGAGAACGTAATTTCCTACATGAAAAGGCTTTGCTTTAATAAGGGGAACAGTTATCTTCATCACTTGTATTCAATGTGCTAGCACTTTATGCCCTTGGATCCAGTTATGCTGGACATTTCTAGATTAAACTACAGTGTTATCCGGCTATATCAGGAAGCAAAGTTGTTTATACCTGATCCAAAGAGTCTGCGTAAAAGCCAGTCGTCATAGAGAGTGGGTGAGATGCGACGTTATTTAAATATTGGGCTTCATTTTTATTCTTTCCTGGAAGGCATATGTAGTGTTGCACACATTGATGGAATTAGCTCTGTGTTGAGATTAAAAATAGAAGGCTACAGAGAGAAGAACAAACTCTTATGCCTTTCTAACCTCCGCACAGATGGCCAACGGTTATGAGTTCCTGTCTTGTTAAGTTACAGGAACCATTTTACTCCTCTGTTACACCGCAGAAAGGTGTGGGTGGGAGGGAACGGGGGGGTTCCAGAGCTATTTGACCATCAGGAAAGCACTTCTGATGAAGCATCCTGGCAGCTTAATGGGTTAGCTTGCTCTTGTGTGCTGTTTAACACTCAGGCTTTCGGAGTAAAGCAAGACAATTGACTGACAGGAGATGCTGCATCAGCCATTTTAGATAATGATATTGAGGCTTTTGAGGGAGTGGTTCCACAGTGAGACAACTAAATGGAGGTTCGAAATGGAACTGGGCAGGGCTCGAGCGTAAGGACGTCCCATCGTCCCGTGGCCGAAAAAAATAGGGTCGGGGAGGATAAAAAATAATTTTGGGGCGAATTTGGGACGAGAGTTAAAATAAAATACCCTCCTAACTCTACTACGAACGGCGATGAAAATGAAACTGACAGCACGTTTTGTGTAGCACACAGTTATTAAGCCTCCAGTCCTTGTCAACATAAACACACAAAACATTTAGCAACCCGCGAAATACACACACACACACAGAGTACGTAGCTACAGCTGTGCCCGCAAATTCCTGGCCCGCGAATTTGCGGGTCTAGCTATGTACTGAGTGTGTGTATTTCGCGGGTTGAGTGATGTACAATGGCATCCCATGGAGGAATTCTGCAATTTGTTACCGTTACATCGCGAAAACGCACAGCAGAACCAGACCCTGGAGCGCCGGCCTCTTTATTTACTTACTCCTCTTCATCCCCTATGGGTAATAAGGCTGAGATGAGAACTCTCCATCGTATTTAGTCCTTAGCAATATGCTGCGCCTCTCCCCATGTAGGGATGGGTACCGAGCCCCGGTATTAAACGGGCCGGAATTATTAAAGACAGTGGTAACGTTAAGCTCCGACGTTATCAGACTTTTTATCGGTACTGGAGACATTTAAAAAAATATGTCATATGTATTATTGCTACATACACATTATATCGCAGTTTTAGTTTCACCAACTCCGTTTCTAATATGCAATAAGACTACAAAATGCGTCTATGATGTATTTTCGATCTTTCCAATCCAGACGAGATCTCTCTCTCCCGTCTGTGTGCGAGGGGGCGGGCAGTTTGTAAAGGTCTCCTGACTGTGTTACAGACTGTCATCCTGGTTAGTGGTTACTCTGGGTTCTGTCTTCTGGACAGTGTTGGATTTGTTGTTAATTGGATGGGACTTGATTGGATTTAATATTAGAGTAACTTTCTCGTTTGTGTTTTTTTTAAATATATTTGGCCTTTGTTTATGTGTTTGACTGATTTACTCAAATAAAAAGGCAAGGCAATTTTATTTATATAGCGCTTTTCAGCACGTGGCGATTCAAAGTGCTTTACAGATTAAAAGCAAACGACATTTAAGAAATACAGCACAAATACATTATTAAAAAGGCATTTAAGAACAGGCATAATAAGCAAAGGTAATGAAATAAATGAAATAAATAAACACAGCAGGTACAGAATACATGCCTGAAAAGGCATACTGTAGTGTGAGTATGGGCAGCTCAATTAAAAGCAGCGGCAAATGGGTGCGTTTTTAGTCGGGATTTAAAAATAGGAAGTGTTTCGGCGGACGTGCATGATTTAGGCAGTTTGTTCCAAATTGTTGGGGCACAATAAGGTTGATGAATTATCATCTAATGATTTGTATGATGTTTTATTTATGTTAAAGGTCACTTTGAATGATTTTAACTAATGACAATGTAGAAAAACTAATATTTTAAATTCGGGACGGTCCACATTAATTTCGGGACGGCTTAGATTGTATTTCGGGACGGTTCCGGGAGGATGGTGAAAAAAGTTAGTCGAGAGCCCTGGAACTGGGTCATTAGCTCTTGCTAGATGATCTTCTTAAGTCCTTCTCATTTGTTTTGGCTTTTTGCCAGTTTTTGCTGGGCAGGTGGTACACACACAACGTGTGCTGGAAAGATTTGCTTGTGGTTTGAAGGGAGCTTACTACAAGCATTGAGACTGCAGCATATAGTCACTCTATGAATTTAAACCTCACAAAACCTAGAAAATAAGATAATAGCTGCGTATAGATCCGTAGTTGAACATAGCCAATGACCGACTCACAAAACCTGAAATTAAATTTTAATATCAGTGTGATATGCATTACTCGTTCATTGTGTTTCCACTTTCCTGCAGGTCCCAGATGCCATCAAGAAATGCCAGCGCGCCGGTATCACAGTGCGGATGGTGACTGGGGACAACATCAACACAGCTCGAGCCATCGCCACCAAGTGTGGCATCCTACTGCCCGGAGACGACTTCATCTGCATAGAGGGAAAAGAGTTCAACCGAAGGATACGCAATGAGAAAGGAGAGGTGGGCCTCGGCAGCAAATTACTTGACCTCAAAATTGACAGTTGAAAATGCTGCTTTTGGGATTCTATCAGGATTCTATTTTCTCATGTTTCTAGATCGAACAAGAGCGCATTGACAAGATCTGGCCCAAACTACGAGTACTGGCACGCTCTTCCCCCACAGACAAACACACCCTAGTGAAAGGTAAATCGGTTATTCTGGTCTGAGCTAAATATTTTGCTGTTACTAGTTTGTTGTTTTCAAGGATTATTCTGAAAATGTATGTTATACTTTTATCTAGGTATTATTGACAGCACAGTGTTAGAAAAAAGACAAGTAGTAGCCGTGACAGGAGATGGTACCAATGATGGTCCCGCCTTGAAGAAAGCTGATGTCGGCTTTGCCATGGTGAGTTTTGCTATCTTTAATAAGACTTAAAAAGAGGGTCTATTACTTGAAGATGTTAATATTACATTTATTGGTTATTGGTTATATTAGAATGTTTATATATTGTGATCAGATGCAGGCAGATTCTTGAGCATCATCTTTCTTTGTCTCCAGGGTATTGCCGGTACAGATGTAGCTAAGGAGGCCTCTGACATCATCCTGACTGACGACAATTTCTCCAGCATCGTCAAGGCCGTCATGTGGGGGCGGAACGTCTACGACAGCATCTCCAAGTTCCTCCAGTTTCAGCTAACTGTCAACGTGGTGGCTGTCATCGTAGCATTCACAGGAGCCTGCATCACACAGGTCAGCACCAACAGAGTTAATATAAAAGAAAACGCATTGGTCTCGAGCATGAAGGTGGTTGACCTAAACGTTTCTTCACTGGTTCACACTTTAACGGAGTGAAAATATGACCTTGTGAAGATCCAGCTAGGACATCTGAGGGGAAACACAGGGTGTGATGTGATTTTTATTTTACACCATCAAAGTGGCAAAATGTTGTCTCTATTTTGTGCATGTGAAATGACTTTTATTTTGTCTCTGTTTGGTAGTCAAGATAAGCTGGGCACTGCAGCCTAATGCAGTGATTTTAATATCATCTTTTGTATCTCAGCCAGAAGATTGCAGATCTATCTTAAATATTCAATATATTCCCCAGAAATAGTCTTAATTTCCATAACAAGCCTGCCCTGTGGCAATAAACCTTCATCAGTTATACCATTTACATTTGTGTACGGAAACCAAATAACTGACAGTTGTGCTGCAGACAAGGGCATACATTGCTATTTGGTTCACGTCAGTTAAAATCTATTTAATGTATGTGTCGTATTTCCATGGGGTTAGAGATTTGATCCTATGTGTGACTGATAGATGGATTATTTGAATGTTATTAAACATAATTTGATGGTCAAAGATCAAGTTTGTGGGCTTCACTCAAACGCATGTGCTAATTAAGACAATTTCACACACATTTCAAATAGGATAAAATGATGAAGTGATGACATTTTGCACGGACATGGCTATAAACTGCAGCTGGACTGGTAGGCGGAGGCATTCAACCGAGAGGAAGTAATTCCAGTTCATTCCTCCCTCTCTCCCCCCTTCTCAACATAATGTGATGCCTCTCTCTGCCTCCAGGACTCTCCACTGAAAGCAGTCCAGATGTTATGGGTCAACCTCATCATGGACACTTTTGCTTCACTTGCCCTGGCCACGGAGCCCCCTACAGAAGCCCTGCTGCTTAGGAAGCCATATGGCCGCAACAAGCCTCTCATCTCCCGCACCATGATGAAGAACATCCTGGGTCAGGGAGTGTTCCAGCTAATCACCATCTTCACTCTGCTCTTTGCCGGTAAGAACCCATCCAGGGTGCACAGCATGTGGACTTGTTGTGTAAATCCGTCCGTTTATTTGAACACATTGTCTCTGACTGCTCCTGTAGGAGAGAAAATCTTTGATATCGACAGCGGCAGGAATGCACCGCTCCACGCTGGACCCTCTGAACACTACACCATTGTCTTCAATACCTTTGTACTGATGCAGCTTTTCAACGAGATCAATGCCCGCAAAATCCATGGTGAAAGGAATGTCTTTGAAGGCATCTTCAACAACCTCATCTTCTGTAGTATTGTCTTTGGTACCTTCATTATCCAGGTAAAGTACACAGGCATATTTCGGCTTATATCTTTTTTTTGTAAATCTGCTTGGTGACTCATACTGCAAAGAAACATGATCAGTCCCTGAGACTTGCAACCTCTAAATGTGAATCTCAAAGATTGCTCTCTAATGAATTCCGCCTCTTCCTGCTTCTCCAGATCGTCATAGTGCAGTTTGGTGGGAAGCCGTTCAGCTGCGTGGCTCTGAGCCTCGACCACTGGCTATGGTGCACTTTCTTAGGCTTTGGCTCTCTGCTATGGGGACAGGTATGAAGTGACTATACAACTGAGCTTCACCGTCAGTTTGCCAGAGAGAAACAATGGTATGACACTGCCCCCCTGTGGTGGAGTTGGTGTAATGGGTGTCTAATGGTGGCAGATAAATGCAACAGTATGTTGTACTCTTGTAAAGAGATGGGTAAACTCCCAAATTCAAAATGAATATTTTAATTTTAAATAAAATCTGTTGTAGTTATACTTCTCTGTACATAGCTTCAGCCAATCTTCAATTTTATTTAAATCAATCTGAACTGTCAAATGAAATGAATGTCTTTTTATTACTATATATATATATATATATATATATAAATATAAATAAAACACATATATATATATCATTATATAATAATCATGATAGAAGCTGAAATCAGAGATCTAATCATTTTCAGCACTTTTGCTTAAAAATGACTGAAATGTTTAGTTTATTATTATTTCTGGTCTATATTTGTTGAACCATAATGAAATAATTTGTTAGCATAACTTAGAACATCATTATCCCCCTTTTTATTAGCTTTGTTACAAAAATGTGTTTATTTATAAGCCTGTCACCTCACTGTGGGATGAGCTTGGACACGGAGCAAACCCAGATGACGTACAGCTGTCGTTGCCATGGAGCCTGGCAGACATTTTCAGGGTCACCGGCTGTTTAATGTCTCTGATGAAACGTAGCTCGTAATTAAATGCCAATCGGAGGAGTTTGACATTTTCACAAGTCAGTGCTGCTCATGTAAATACTCATGTGTTCCAGGTCATCTCCTCGATACCTACCAGCCGCTTAAAATTCTTGAAATCAGCGGGCCATGGCACCCAGAAGGATGAGATCCCGGACGAGGAGCTGGACGAGCTGGACGACAACGATGAGATCGACCACGCAGAGCGGGAGCTCCGTCGAGGCCAGATCCTCTGGTTCAGAGGCCTCAACCGCATCCAGACTCAGGTAATCATCCACAGACCTTCCCTGTACCACAACCAACACCCCCAAAGTCCAAGGGAATCAAAAGCCATAAACCCTTTAACTCTCTATTACTCTTCCAGCTTAAAATCGATGTTCTCTTTCTCGGCATTCTTAAAGAATGGCTTGTGCCCTTAAACAAAAGCCTTTCCTCTTATTTTCTGTTTTGCTTCTGGGCTATTTCTGACTCGTTCTGAATCTGCTAAAACACGACAAGTTTGAAGGTACTGATGAGAAGCGATTGGATTGGAAGCACGATAAAACGGCTGAATGTTCAAAGCGTAGTGGCAAATATGGATGGATTCTACGGAGAAAAGAGTGAAAGAGAGGTCAGAGCTCCCTCCGATCAGTGCCTTTAAACCCAGCGTCCCCCTTTACTCTCTCTCTCTCTTTGAACTATGATGCCTAAATCAAATTTCCAAGTTATGTTTTCTATTGTTGCTGGTGCCTTTTCTTTATTTTTCACTCTCCTCTGGCTGTGTTGTGTTTTATTTCCTCTGGGCTTTTCTCCTGTCACGCTGTCTGATTCTTTGCAGATGGATGTAGTGAGTGCGTTCCAGAGTGGAACTTCCTTTCAGGGGGCTCTAAGGCGGCAGGCCTCCAACTCCAGCCAACAACAGCACGATGTAACCAATGTTTCTAGCCCTACACATGTAGCCTTATCCACTACTACCACTACTGCCACTGCCGCCAACACCGCTTCTGCCACTGTGGGGTGTGAGTGCGTGTTCCCCTCTAGTGCATGAGACTTTTTTTATCTCTTCTGTTTTTCTAACATCTTCCTCCTCCACTCTTCTTCTCACCTAACGTTGACACTTTTACTCTCTCATGCCTCAAATGTCATGTAATGTCAAAAAGACACCAACAAGACATCTTCCATATTGCTTCGATAACATTGCTGTATATATATGTATGTAACCAGGTCGCTTCTAGTGTCAAAGTGTTATCTCTGTGTCATCATGTTTTCTGTTCTGCTTCTGCTTCAGTCCTAGAAATGGCATAGGTTGGGAAGGGCAGGGGGGGTGATGTGTATTCATCATATTCTGGATTGACTGTCACCAGGTTTGCCTGCAGCTTCACCCCGTGTGCTCTGTTCCTCTGTAGCACCCATGGGTCTGTGTCGCAGCTCGCTAGTCCCTAGTTGGGTAAATGTTTTGAGTATATGCCCATGATCACGGCCAAAAACCATAGATGGGGACCTCCTGTGAGAAAGAGTATCCGAGTGTCAGTGGATGTCTTGTCAGTCAGTGAAATAATTAGCTTTTCTCCTCCAGCTGTGGCCGTGAAAAAGATAGGGGGTGGCAAGGGAGAGGCTCCAATAGCACCCTGTAGTGGACCAGCAGCTGCAGCTTATATGACAGTTTATTGGATGCGTATAGTTATGTAAGATCTGGCAGCCCTTTTCTGCATGAAACATCACCACATAGAGAGCGGACACGGATCATTGATGATGGTATTTCCAAAGGCCGTGCTCCAACAACCGTGTGGCTGGTGACTATTTTTCTCTTTCAGATCTTCCTAGGCAAGACCATCTGACCAGCCGTGGATCTTAAATGTCTAACAGATGTCCCGAGTGTGGAACAAATGTCTTTGCCCCTTGAATGTCAAAACGTGGGACTTTCCCAGATACATTCACACTAGTTCTACTGTTTTCCCCCCATGGCATGTCGGAAAATATGCAATTTAAGTAATGTTCAGATCTCTGTCTCAGGTGGGACCCCCTGAATCCCCTGATCCTGCCTCCATTCTAAACTCTGAACTTTTCCTTTCCGGTTTCTCCTTGAGTTTCTCAAAGTCTTTTTCCTTGTTGAATACTTGTTTGTTGTCAGTATGTGTCCACCTGGCAATGTGTTGCCTGAAAAGAATGAATTCCACTGACTCCCCACATATTCTTCTTTAGATTCTGTGAAATGTGTCATGGGCTATACTCAAAGGTTTACTACCATTGAACACAAGGTAGCGCCACGCTCTGCATGGGTTCAAAGTTCTCTGGTCTCGTTTGTGAGTTTTTCTCTTTGTGCTGTTTTTGACACGTAAACCAGCTTGTAGCTTGGCTGCCGCAGCTTTTTGTTTTTACCCCACAAACATAAGCTGTAACTGACCACCCCTTCCTTCTTTCTGTCTGTCCTCTGTCTCTTTCTTCCTGTCTCTTTCTGTCTCTGTCCTCTGTCTCTTTCTTCCTGTCTCTTTCTGTCTCTGTCCTCTGTCTCTTTCTTCCTGTCTCTTTCTGTCTCTGTCCTCTGTCTCTTTCTTCCTGTCTCTTTCTGTCTCTGTCCTCTGTCTCTTTCTTCCTGTCTCTTTCTGTCTCTGTCCTCTGTCTCTTTCTTCCTGTCTCTGTCCTCTGCCTCTCTTTCCTGTCCTTCCTTTTCTGTCTCTTTCCTCTGTCTCTTTATTTCCGTCTTTCATTATGCCTCTATTCCCCCGTCTGTTTTTAACTGTCTTTCTTTCTGTCTATTCACATTGTCTCTCTGTCTGTCCTTCTTTCTGTCTCTTTCTCTGTCACTTTCTTTTCGTTTGTTCTTCCTGCCTTTTTTCTCTCCCAACTCTTTCCTAAGCATGTCCAACAAAAGTAAACTCTTGTGTCCAGCCTCTGTCCTCTCTTCTCTTCGGATGTGTTCTTGTCTAGAGAACAACATCCCTCTTGTCTCTTAGTTTCCTTTTTGCATTTTGATTAATCAGACACCAAGTGTTTTGTGACATCTTGCAACTGAACTCACCAAAACAAAAACATACATTGCATTGGGTTTGACATTGGATTGACCCTTCCCAAGACATTGGAGGATTTCCATAATGGATTTGAAGAATATCTGTTTTTACAAGCTTACAGTCAGGTATCAGTTTTATTTCTACTGAATGGAACTCGAGGTTTCTATTCTTCAGAAACACTTTCCTTAGAGTCATGGCTAAAGTCTAGCTCGTGCTTATACTTGATTAGCATTAGCATCATTTCTGTCCATCAGAAATGTAAATTTTTACATTTATGTTTTGGTATATTGGCAAATGAACCGAACTGAAGAACATAGGCTGCTCCTCATTACACTTTTTTGCCATACAAGTATGAATTTTCGGTGGTTTGAAGGCAAATATTAGGCAGCCAACTTAAAGTTAACTGCTATTACAAGTTTAAACAACTGGACATAACTGCACACCTGCACGAGAGTTCTCCCCCTCACAGAATTTGTTGCCCCTAAAACTCACCTCTTATTGACCCAAGAAAACCTGCGCCCTTCAGTTTTTTATGTTATCCAAATTTAAAACGCACAAACGTCCGTACTGATTGTGACTGACGGTGTGTTCCCTGTCGCTTCCCCCTCCCTCCAGATCCGGGTGGTGAATGCATTCCGCAGCTCCATCTCCCTCTATGACGGGCAGGATAAGCCCGACTCGCGGTCATCCATCCACAACTTCATGAACCACCCCGAGTTCCGGATAGAGGACTCTGAGCCCCATATTCCCCTCATAGATGACACCGACGCCGAGGACGACGCTCCTACCAAGCGCAACTCCTCCAGCCCCCGCAACACCACGCCCACGCCGCCCTCACCCACACCCTCCCACACCACCATCGCACCCACCGTCATCCCCACCACGCCGGTCTCTCCCTCCCCAAACCAGAACAATAACGCTGTGGAGAGCGGTAACCACCTCCTCCCAGAGGGCCCCAAATCAGGAACCCCCTCGGCCCCGGGGAGCCCCCTACACAGCCTGGAGACCTCCCTTTGATCTGACCCCCGCCACGTGTCTCCACCACCCGTCTACCCGCCACGAGGAGCTCCACGCAGACAACAGGAACGACGAACACTTGGAGAGAGAGGCGAAGGGCTAGAAGGAGAGCGTGTGTGAGCTGGCTGGACTCAGAACAGCAAACATTCAGAGGGATGTACGGCTTGGTGCGGATGCTTTGGTCTTCTTCTTTTTGTTGTTCTTATTATTACCCCGCTGCAACACAAGGACTCTATCTCCACCCCCACCCACCCCCCCCCCCCTGGTCACTTTTTTTTGTTCTCGGTAAACAAGGGGTGATTATAAACTCAGATTGAAAGTGACCTGTTTTTATTATTCTATTATTATTATTGAATGGAGGGGGGGGTGCTCCTCCTGAAGTCTGTAAGAATTCTGAAAGAACCTTTACGCTTCTCTTTTATCTGAATGGTGTTGTATATTTATCTCTTTGGCCCTTGCTCATTCAAAACTTATTTCTGCTCCATTGGCTGTTAATATTTTGAGTTATTTATGTTTTTGGAAAAAGCAGGTCTGTTTACAAAGTTTGTAGATACTTTTTTTCTGTTTGTAGGCAAAAGAGCTTCCTGATGTATGATGCAGAAAACTGAGACAGAATATAAAATGAATGAGAGGATTATTTCAGATACTGCTGTATTTTCAGGAAAAAAAGGGTGTTTCTATTGAAACTTAACTATTTTTGCCTGCAAGTTTTATTTGTTATATATTTGTAGATACATGTAGAACCTTCTAGCCAAACCGATAAACACTAAGGCTTGTATAGAAAAGAGGTCCACGGTTGGAGGAGTTTTCACAGGAGACGCGACGGGAAAGACAATTCGGGCCTCTGTCCACTAACATTGCTATAAATATTCTTCCATTTCTTCGATAGTTTTCATGTGCACAAAACCTTCTGGAGTTCTGGATTCTCTTTTCATTCATTCTTTTGTGTTCAAGGATTTCCACATGTTAAAGGTTCACTCATTAAAGGGAGTTGAGAGGATATCTGGGCCCATCTTTAGCAAGCATCTCAGACTGACACCAATATCATGCTGAAACAAAGTCTTACCTCGCAGTCGGAAATGAAGTTATTAACCTCCTGCAGTCGCTTCAGCAGGAAGTAGAAGTTCTTTAGATTTGTTTTGTTTTACACACTGCACCGTAAAGTAAAATGTCTTCTTGTAGTAGTTAGATTTAAAAGATTTGATGCAGGGAAATCTCATGGGTGTGTGACCAATTTATGCATGCAAGGCTAACATTGATTTTATCCACAGCTCATAAAACACTACTAAAATCACCTTTTTGTTCAAAGTATTGCTGTATTCAGCAAGTGCTCCTATTTATTCTTCACTTACACTAAACTTGAATGTGCCTTGGCTACAAAAACAATTGAGACGATGCATTTCCCGCCTGCAGGTAACTCCTCAGATAAACACTGTTACTCCTACAGCTAAGCGTAGGACCAATCCGCTTCATTCTGATGCTTCTGGGCCAGTTGTGATGAATCATTCGCTCTCTCTGGATGCTTGGTAAATATGGTCCCTGGTTATCTTTGGTTTTTGTTTGTTTTAAACCAGTGCATTTCATTTTTACTTTTTGTCTATCTCAGCAAACATACCCCCCTGCCAATGTACAATATTAACATTTGTTGACTCAGGCATAGAGGAAATATTTAATTTAAAAGGAATCTATAACAAAAGAACCTTTTTAACTTGAGACTTTGTGTATTTAGATAGCAAAAAAATGTCTTGGTTAAAAAAAAAAAGCAAGTGAATTATTTTCATATTTCATCAATCTTTTGAGTCATGCCTTAGGAAAAACTTAATTTAACTCCTCCGAGTTCTGGTTTGTTGACATTTAAAAACGGGGGGGGAAGGCTTCTTTTTTATTTTATTTGAACCCTGTCCATAAGACTCCTTTCAACATGGATTAATGTTGCTGCATTTGGTTTGTTTGTAAAATATTTTTGACACCTGATGTACTGGAAACGCTAAAGAATTGGACATGTGCATTTTTCAAGAATAAAGACTAGGCATACACTGGTATCTATCTGCACAGGGTACTTTATTTCATAGCGTTCCTTGGGGGAAACCATTTTGATACAAATCATAATAAAAACGTATACCTTTGTATTTTTATGACAATACCGATGATACCTTTCATCGTACTAAAACCAATTTTGGATGATTTGACACCAATCACGTTATATGGGGAGGGTTTTGGCCACTAAAATGTGTGTTGTTCTGGAATATTCATCTCAGGGTGCAATCGGTGTGAAAGAGAACAGGCCTCTTTAGTTTGTATATTACCACGCTTAATTAAATGTTTGGGACGGTGCTTGTCCCCCACACAGGAGCTGGGCCAGCAGGCTGCAGATTGTCCTGCTGCCGGCTGGCCGTCTCCACCTGGAGGGCCGTGGACAGGACGTGGAGATGTTAAATCACAACGTTCTCTGAGGAAACACTTAGATTGATATCTTTTACAGATGATAAAATAGCAGCTGGGATTGCATACAAAGTGATAAATTGAAAAGGCAAGCGGAATCCACATGAGGAGTTTGTTCTGTAGCTTCTTCCTGTAGTGGGAATGAATGTTTTTCCATCTGTTTTATGGATTATTTTTTTATCTTTTAACATTTGGAAATAAAAGTACTTCATGTCTGTTTATCTTGAGCATTTTAAATGGATATCGTGATTGGATTTACATTTGAAACTTGTCGAGTAATGTGTATGGTTTTTAAAAATAAAAAATGTATTTAGCCTAATTGCAGGGCCATGTTTTTCATTTCCCATGCAGTATTTATGGAGTGGAGTCATGCATTCAAATGTGGTCGTCTACATTTCTGCAAGCTAACATCTCTGGCTTTTGTGAGAGTGATTTTCACACAATAAAGTAACTGTTTAATTGACTCATTATCATCATCAGCTAATGGACAAAGCTGACAAATCACTGTGAAATATAGTGTGAATTTACCTTCTAATATATTTTAATACGTAAACTAGAGAGCTTTCTGTCAAGATTATTTACATTGTAAATAATGGCTGGAATTATTTAATATCTCATATCATGTCTTTTTTTAATTCAAATAATTCTGATCCAAAAATATATATATTGTAGATTTTGATTATTATAAAATATATATAAAAAATGTGCTGATACAAAAATATAGTATAAATGTATGGAGTCCCTACGGGGATTTATAAAATAACTTCAGACTGCCAAGTTTCTGTGTGGTAATGAGAGTACATTAATTAATGTAGTTATATTTTAAAGTCCAAGCTATTTTGCAAAATATTTTGTTGGCAGTTCTCATCTGATTAATTGAACCCAAATTGTATCCGTGCAGACTGCTGCGTTGGCGGATTATCCATGAGTGTAGTGTTCTCTGTAGGTTACTGTACATCCATGAGTGTAGTGTTCTCTGTGTACTCCATGAGTAGTGCTATTTGTTAAAGTACTAGAGCACACCTATATGCGTGCCCGCGCACGGTTTGTTGCTTGTTGCAAACAGCCGCTGGCTGTCCATTACCCTCCAGACAGAATCTGCACTGCAGGAGTCAGCTAATCTGCATTGATCTATGATGGAGGAACATCTGTACAGTGCCTGATGTACACAGCTGCTTTAGTACCTTCCCTCTATGAAACCCTCCAGCATCGGAGGTCAAGGGAGCTGTCCACCTGCTCGCTCTGTGAGGACATAATGTGTGTTTGTCAGTCTGCCAATCTTATTTTAATTAAAACACACACACATTCACTATTATGGATTGCGTAACTTTATTAATACATTTTAGGATTCGATTTTTTGTGAGTTTGATTTTCCTTTTCACATTGTTGCTTATTTACGTTATTTACTCGATGTTTTATGTTACAGCCTAAAGATCAATTTCATTTTAAGGGGCTTTGTAATTATTAATAGGCCTATATGATAAAAGCTGTTACCAATAAATGCATCATCTGATTCTGCTAAAGGATGTATCGATACATCTAGATATAGATCTGATAAACTGAATCTAGAAACACAAAATCAGTTGTCGTTGCACATCCACACCACCAGATGGCAGTCGACTTATCTCTGGACCTCTGCTTGTAGCCCTTTAAACAAAGATTGTGTATTGTAGAGATGAGTCACTCGGGGTCACCTTCTTCACATGCGGTCGGGAAAACAACCACAACCCAGTGCGCTGCTAGGATAATTAAGTTTGCCTATCAACTGAGTGAGACGTCTACACTCTTCTTCCTCTTACCGAGGTTCCTTTCCGCTCTGCAGGAATCCCTTCTGCAGTAATGGACTCTGACACCGGCCGAAGGTCTGCTAACCACAGGTCGTAACGTTTCTGTAAGTACTGCAGTCTGCTACACTGTCAGCCTCTCAAAACTAACACACCGTGTTGTAGAATGAGTGAAGGGGAAGCTGTGTGTTTCCCTCTTGAGTTGGACGTTATTGAATGCCCCCCTTAAAATCGTTAATTTTACTGTAACGTTGTATCCTTATTTGAGTGTTAGAGCTCAGTTAGCATGTTCTGTCAGCTGGTGCTGGTCCCTGAACGCCACACAATGCACATTGGATGATCGTGCTGTATAGTAATGTCAACAATATAGGTGAGAAGGCAGCCAGATCTCACCTGTATGGAGTTATATTACCTATTCCTCATTATTTTAGATTAGATTAGATCTAACTTTATTGTCATTGTCAAGTACTAAGACAACGAAAGCTGAACGAAAGGCACTTACCATCTAACCAGAAAATGCAGAACAAGTAGTAAAGTACAGTGATATTTGTATAATACAAATATACATCTGACAGTATTTACACTATGAACAGTATATGGAGGTATCTAGACATTATAAACAGCAGTATAGAAATTGAATATACTATAGATCAGGTCCAAAAAAGACAGTACTATACAGTATAAATAGAATAAATATGAATATACTATAGAGACTGTTATTGACATTTTTAAGTAATATGAATACATGTGAGTATGCTAAACCAGGTTGGCCTATTTTAGTGTATTCTAAATTATTCTGTGTATTTTATATTGTTTATTTTATTGATACTCTATGGATATCTAACTGAATTCTGTTGATAAGTAAACATACACTGTTTATTTGTTGAACTCTTGTGCAATGATCTGTTAACAAGCTGTTGTAACAAACAACACTTTGGGATCAATGGTGTCTAATCTAATCCATACTGTTGCATGTGACCCATCCTCTCCTAGAGGCAGGAATGAGACACCGCTGAGCTCAACATGAAAGAGTGGTGGGTGCATGTGGGTTTGATCTGCATCCCTCTGGTGGCTGTCTACCTTCACATCCCACCCCCCCACCTGTCCCCCGCCCTGCAGAAGTGGCACAGTGCGGGGGAGGTGTTCCACTTCAGAGGCAGGGAGATCTTCTACAGAGGTGAGTTTTGAATGTGTCCTCGGTCACAGTGCTGGGGTTAATGTACACGCACGGGTAGTCAGGAGTGTAATGGAATATTACTTTGACCAGGGCTTCATTACATTTTCAATTCACGATTATTATTTTAACATCCAAATCAAGTGAAAAACATCCATTATAATAATAATAATAATAATAATTTCAATTTATATAGCGCCTTTCACGAAACCCAAGGACGCTTTACAATGGGAAGTAACAAAACAAAAAGTAATAATAAAGATACATAGGCTGAAGAAAACAAAAACAGGAACAGGTTGCTGAGTACTGTATATTAGTTGAGGCCAAAGGCCTGAGTGAACAGATGGTGTTTGAGGTGTTTTTTGAAGGTGTCCAGAGTGTCTGCATTCCTGATTGCACAGGGGAGAGAATTCCAGAGGGTGGGGGCTGCGACACTGAAGGCTCTGTTGCCAAATGTTTTCAGCTTTGAGCGCTGGATGGAGAGCAGCCCTTTGTCAGAGGACCGCAGGTGACGAGAGGGGGGTGTAGGGCTGAAGGAGGTCAGAGATGTATGGAGGGGCTAGGGAGTGGAGAGATTTGTAAGTTAGCAGGAGGAGTTTGTACTGGATGCGTGACTTGACCGGGAGCCAGTGAAGGTGGATGAGGGTAGGGGTGATGTGTTGCCAGGGCTTAGTGTGGGTGAGGAGCCTGGCTGCAGAGTTCTGGACGTACTGGAGCCTGTCCAGGGCTTTGCTGGTGACCCCGAACAGAACTCCATTGCAGTAGTCCAGACGAGAAGAGATGAAGGTATGAATGAATGTTTCTGCAACGGGGTCGGGGAGAGAGGGCCGGAGTCTGGAGATGTTTCGTAGGTGAAAGAAAGCAGTTTTGACAGTAGATCTGATGTGGGAGTTGAAGGTGAGGCTGGAGTCCAGAGTGACGCCCAGGCTGCGAACCTCATTATAAGAGACATCGTACATTTTGTCTGACTGGCTAACACCCAAAGAAATACACTTTTATTTTCCGCCTGTTCTAGAGCTTATAACCATAGAGATTGCCTAGTTGCCATTAAATGTTCAAGTTTTCATTTTCTTTATCGACTAATTGTTCAATCTATATAAATGTCACATTGTCTTATGAGCTAAGCCGTGTGCTTTTGAGAGACCTGATCATATTCTTAGTTATAATCTTGTTTATTTATTTTTTCACCATGACATCCATCCCTTCCACACATGTGCTTGTCATACATGTAAATGTCTTCTCTCCCTGAACCAGATTCCTCCGGTGCTTTGGGAAGCTCTGATGTCATCATTCTGCTGCACGGCTTCCCCACCTCCAGCTTCGACTGGAACAAGGTACGCAATCAGTAGCTAGTGAAACACACCGAAGCACCGTTAAAAAGCATAGATGTCGTTTTGACGCTTAAAAAGACTTTGATTGGGTTAGCTGGACTCGTAGAGAGACACTTTGATTATTTCAGAGTTTGAGCTAGAAAACAGGGACCTGTTCAAATATCTATAACATTTCCATGACACAGAAATGAAAAAAGGAATCTCAATAGAAGGCAATGAAGTAATTGGAGTTCTGGCAGGCTTGTTTCATCAAACCCCAGAAGTAACCTATGTGTGAAAATGAAGTGGGAGGGAGAGTTTAACATTGAGTCGTCTGAGAGTGATTGGCATTCTATGCTGAAAACAACATACTTTAACTAGCTCCAAAAGATGGAAGGAACTTGGATGGACATTAAAAATAAACAAATGGGAAGACAGTAGTACTGTGTGAGACAATGTGGACAGTTCCATCCCAATAACTCAGGGGTTACTCAGACTCTGGAAGACATATGAACGTATAAGAGTCCCTGTGACCTCAGGGCTATGCACCTAGGCTTGATTCCAGATAGTATCATTGGAAAGGAAGACCTCTATCTTTAAAAGGGTTAAAAGGTGACCCTCCTGGCCTGGGTCAGTGGCTCGACATTGTAGAAGAAATGTAAAGACTGCCCTACTGTCTGAGGACTAAAGCAGAGATCTGTGAACGAGGCTGGGAGAAATGGAATGTATCAAAGGAATAAGAAGGCTGTAAATGTGGAGGAGTGTTTCGTTTTTCAGTATCTATGTATGTATCTGTGCGTGTTATGTATTTGTCGATTATAAATAATGTGTTTGACCAGAGAGTAAATGTGTGTTTCTCTGTACAGATCTGGGAGCCCCTCACTCAGCGCTTCCATCGAGTCATTGCACTAGACTTCCTGGGCTTCGGCTTTAGTGACAAGCCTGTGAGTAGTGTCAGTTCAAATGTCTCTATTTTATAGATGAAGCCATTATGAACACATGTCCTGCTTGATGATCTATAACTTCACTGATTCATGACGTGTTTCCTCCTGCCGAACCCCCCAGAGACCCCACAAGTACTCCATCTTCGAGCAGGCCAGTGTGGTGGAGGCTCTGGCGGCTCACCTGGGTCTGAGCCACCAGAGAGTGAATGTGATGTCCCACGATTACGGAGACACCGTGGCCCTGGAGCTGCTCTACAGGTCTGCGTGTGTGCCAGGGAATGCATTTAATGACAGAGTAGAATGATAAAGAGCTAACCCCCCCTCCTCTGTGGTTTCTCTGTCCTGCTGCTGAACAGAAGTGACCAAAACCGCACAGGTCATCTGACCTTCAACAGTCTGTGTCTCTCTAACGGAGGTAATGTCTTTGGGCATGTTGTAGTTAGCAGCTTTACAGCAACACGACTGGGGCTCTCATATTCTGTAATCAGTTCTTAAAGGAAGGCTTCATCCACAAAGAACATCTCTATATTCATCTCATCCTGGGTTACCTTGACATCTTAAAGAGAATCTAAAAATTAGAAGAACAAGAAAGAAAGTCCTTGATGAATACACTTAACACCTGTAAAACTATATTCAGAGGTCGCGTTAACCGAATATTTTCCATCTATGACGGATTTTTTTTAACAATGACAGAAAAATCTGAAAGCTGTCCGTCATTGTGACGGATTAGAACAAACTCGGAACAGCGCCAACGTGTCCCCGCAGCGAGGCTCCGGTGTTATGAAATGTCAGTGAATTTTGGCTTTACGCTGTGCGCGCTCCCGCGAGGTGCAGTGGGCATGCATAACACGGCGCACCCCCCCCCCCCCTAAAACATCGCCAGTCGCTGTGTGTGCAGTTGTATCAGGTTGAATCCTCTGTTCTGTGCATAAACTGACACCTTAACCCACATGTGGAAGAAAAAAGATTATTGGCGACATTTCAGATTAAAGTTAGATTATTTTAGTCCTTTATTTAGCAAAACTACCAAACGTTTTCTAGATTTAGCTTCACAGGACAGAAAACATTTGGATGCTAAATCTAGAACATGTTTGGTAGTTTGTATGTAAGTTGTCGACTTTACTTTTGGTATGACAAAACGGGCAATTTGAGTTAGTTTCATAGTAAAGTGAAAATAATAATGTAACCTAAATCAGTTTGCTATGTGTTGAAAGTCACACTCAGTGCTGAATGTATTATTTCCCACAGGTTTATTCCCAGAAACACATTACCCACGTTTGCTGCAGAGGGTGAGTCACCTTTGATCCTACCATTCATCTCATGTGGAATTGTGTAATGTAAGATTTGAATGGTAATCCGGTGTGGCGGTTGGGCTCTCAAAGGTTTAACTGAGACGTTGTTTTGTCTCAAAGCTTCTGAAGGACTCCAGTTTCCTGGCTCCAGTTCTGACGCGTCTCACCAACTATATGCTCTTCCAAAAAGGGTAAGAGAACCTTCCAAATGATGAGATTCAAATCTATGTTGTAACTGCATAAATGTTCTTTTTCTAATGTTGAATGTTTTCTGTCGTCTGTCAGGATTGGAGACGTGTTCGGGCCGTACACACAGCCCACAGACGCTGAGTTCTGGGACATGTGGACGGGGCTACGCCACAACGACGGCAACTTAGTGTTGGACAGGTGTGTGTGTGTGTGTTTATTTGTTTTCTTTGCATTCAAATGAATTGTTTTAGTTGCTGCTAACTCAAGTAATCTTCTCCTTCTCCCAGCATTCTGCAATACATCAACCAGAGATTAAAACACAGAGAGCGGTGGGTGGGTGCGCTCACCTCCACCTTTGTCCCACGTGAGTTCAAAGTTGCTCCATGTTGATGAATGAGAGGGTGGGGGTTATAAATGAGAGGGTAGGGGTCATTTTGTGCAGCCGAAACATTTCCTTGAGATGTATTAACTCAGTTGTGTAGAGCCGTGAACGCTAAGCTGCTTAGCATGTGAGAGGAAGCCTCGTAGTCCATCTGTGATCCTGAGCTCAGGGGGGAGGTGTGTGTATGAGAGTGGGTGTGTGTGTGGGTGGGTGGGGGGGGGGGGTGTGTGTGTGTGCTGCTGACACAGACCTCATAGTAAATGAGGCTAAAGGCTTTAGCTAGAGTCACTGAGACAATTCTTCTGAATCATTGTAGCAGTGAGTAAAGTGAGATTCAAGTGTCGGGTGATTTCGAAAAGAATGTGGCGTCCTGCATCATATAAATCAAATCCAATTCATTCTAATTTGTATATCATATAACTCATTTAGCTTTTAGACCTCATATCCAGATCTTTTATTTGCTATTCCAATTTTACCTACCTTCTTTGAAGAACTCCATTTTGTATCTCTCCTTCCTCTCAGTGGTCCTCCCTCCACCATGACCTGTTTCCTCCCTCTTGTGTTTCAGTGCACATGATCTACGGACCCCTGGACCCGGTCAACCCTCATCCCCAGTTCATCCGTCTTTACCAGTGAGTGCCCCAACCTTTCATTCTTAATCCGTGTCTGAAAACCTCTTTACAGACACTCTGCTCTCTGCTCATATGTTCTTTTGGAGCTGAACAACAGATAGATGTTATTAAAAGAACTTCCCACATATCTTGTGGTTACAAAATGTGGACATTTATATGAATCTAATGATTATTAATGAGTTCAAGTTTTTACATTTAACACATTTTTTAATGTTTATTCAAATTTTTCAGGGTTTTTTGTAGCTTCTTTTTTGTTGGTTGCTCATTCTACTGCCTAGTTTTCAAATATGTTTTTGTAAAAAAAAAGAAGTTCTGTATGGGATTCGAACCAAAAACCTTTAAAACTCAACGACATTACCACTACACCAAAAAGGAAAGATAGTTGTGTGTCCTCACATTAAAACTTGTAGTCAGAAATACTCACTATTTTGGTTAAATTACATTTATTCCTTGGATGCCAATAATGATACTTATGCACAAAAGAATGTTGATATTTGCCTTTTTCTTCATGTTTTGAGCATTTTAGTAGGGAGATTAAGAAAAACAAACAGAAACTGATTTCAGATAAAGCTTGATTTGAACCCTACATACTGTGGTTTCTAAGTCAGTGTCTTAAACCACCAATGTGTTAATAGTTGTTGTGGTTCTCTTAATGTCATTCACTGACACACGTGTCCTGTTCCTGCAGGAAGCTGGTCCAGAGGTCCACCATCACCATTCTGGATGAACACATCAGTCACTACCCTCAGCTGGAGGATCCCACCGGCTTCCTCAATGCATATTTCAATTTCATTCACTCTTTCTGAAAAGATACTAAATGCAATAACCTGTGATCATGAATGCACCCTTAACAAGCTGTTTGGAATTTCTAAAGGGTCACATGTGGTGCTGAGACCTTTTCTGATGATTGCAGCCAGGAGTAATGCTTCATTAGATTGAGATGTAATCACCAGTAGTTTACCAGCATCAGTCCCTAAATATCAATTACTACCAGGAGACATCAAATGTGAGCTATAAATACCATTCATTGTACTGAATGACTATTCTGGTGATGCCAGAGGTCTCTTCAGAACACTGAAAGTTCTGTTGGGTCTGTGATTATTTCACTTTCTGTGGGACATGGTCAGTTTGTCCTTTAATTGTATGCATTCTGAATGAATTTTGATATGATTTTCTACATTTCTCCTGATGTCAATGAAAGCCGAAATGTCAACATTTTCTCCAAATAAAACTAGTTTTGTAAAAAAAAATGTTAATGGAAGTTGATATACTTTGACAGACAGAATTTATTGAAGATTTGACCGAAGAATGTTCTTATCGCAAACAAAACATGGGGACCAGCAGACAGTAAAAGAAAGTGAAGAAACATTTTAGAAGTAATACAAATGTATGTTATCTTCCAGGTCTCATCGTGTCAGCATAATAATCACAATAACATAATATATTTAATCATTAGAGCTGTGGAAAGTGATGACAGTTTGTCGTGCAGAGAGGGAGGCGGGGCTTAGCCCACGGACGCCAGGATGATGTCGACGACCGTCTCGTCACTGCTGCGCACCGTCACCTGCATGGTGACCCCGTCAGCCAGGGCCAGGCGGGCGCGGACCAGCACGTCGTGCCCCCCCCGAAACACACCTGAGAAGAGAGGGAGAGCTGTCAGCGGCCAATCAAATCACGCTTACCAGGATAGTTTTAAAAATAAAACGTATTTGTGTTCAATAGTGTTGTGCTTTATAGAGAAGTTCTTAGGTGAGAAAGTGATGAAATAATTATGAAGGTATACTATCCTTATTGAGTGATGTTAATTGAACTGAATCTTAATTCAGTCTACCTCTGTAGTAATGGTATTTGGTTTCAAAAAACATCTTGATGCTAAATTACAAATGTAAGAAATCAACTCCACATCTAGCACCCACCAGCGAGGAAGAGGACATGCGAGTTCTTGTTTTCGGGAACCTTGTCAGAGCGTTCGCATGGCTGCATTCCCAGGAAGCTGATGATGTTACCCACCGCCTCTGCACACGGAAACCAAAGATGAGTCACTCAGCACACTCATCTACTGCAAACATCTTCAATGACACTGACTAACAGGCACAGTACATATTGTTATGGTTGAAACACTGGACTCTAGTCTACAAATGTCATCTCAACTCAAATATGAAA
Organism: Gymnodraco acuticeps; assembly: GCF_902827175.1. Lineage (NCBI taxonomy): Eukaryota > Metazoa > Chordata > Actinopteri > Perciformes > Bathydraconidae > Gymnodraco > Gymnodraco acuticeps. Next base: position 566,866 of record NW_022990225.1, on the reverse strand, counting down.
ATTTCAAATATGTGACAATTGATTTGTTGTACTAAGTGCAAATTCTGACTCACCGTCCAGAGTCCGTACAGACGCCAGGGCGAAAGTCTCTTCTTTCTCAAATTCATCTCCCACTTCCTCCCACGCTGCTCCAAAGTTGGGTTTCAAAACCTTCTGAATGTGATCTGCCACCGTCACCTCCAGATCCTCCAGCTGCAGAGGAGCAGGGAAACAAGATGAATAGGATTTACATTGACAAACACCAAATGAAGCTCATGCTCCTTGTTGGTTTAGTTTTGTGATGACATACCACGTATTCATCATCATAACCGTCATCGTCGGGCTCTCCTGTGTTGGGGTCGCAGTCTCTGACCAGGTACTTCATAGTACAACTGAACGTACAAGACACTGTGGAAGAGGGAAACATCTTTAATATTCTTTATCAATCTGCGACTGCTCAAAGAGCCCAAAAACCTCTCCGTGCTCCTACCGGCGGTGGGGTCGTCCTCGGGCAGGCGCACCAGAGTGTAGCAGGACCCCGGCTGACTGTAGGCCAGGTTAGCGGCGGGGGTGTAGTGAATCACCTCGTAGGACTCCGACGGCTCCATCTGCACCATGACCTGACACAGAGACCAACACAACACAATCACAATACTGCGTGGACTCTTCTCTTTTATGTAAGATCACTCAAACACAATGTATCTAGCCAGATCTCCAGAAACATTCAAGTTGTACAAAATGTTCATGAAACAAAGCGGGTACCTTTTGCAGGAGCTGGTCGTTCAGCGTGTTTGTGCAGTCGAACTGGAACACCATGTGCCTGGCGAAGGTGTGTTTGACGCAGCGCACCACGTATTCTGTCTCGGCCTCCGTCAGCTGCACCTGCTCCGAGGACTTGAAGAGCGGGCCGAGACCCTGGAACTCTGGGATGGCCGCCAGTTGTTCTGTAAAACAAACAAAACAGAGACAGTTCAAAACAATACTGTGCTTGAGGTAAAGGTGAGTATCAATGTGTAATTTAGGATGTGATGATGGACAGACAGTTATTGATCTTACCTTGATAAATGTCCTGGCGTGATGGGGTCAACTTATCTGGCATTTTGCTGCTGGAAATAGGGGCCATTTCTAGGAAGAATAAAAAACAAACCGACGCTCCTTAACTATTTGATTCAGTGATAGCTTCTCATTTGAGGATTAAAAAAGAGCTTTGTACCTGTTTTGTGTTCTGTGAGAGGAGTGGTGGCCAGAGGGACACTCTTTATGTCGAAGGGCTTCTCTGAGGGGTCCAGGGTGTACTGGTGGAGAGACTTCTCCAGGCCGGGGATAGAGACCGACAGACCTGAGAGCAGCACACAGGAGAGGAGACAACGTCAGCAAAAACCTCTCTAACGTATGAGTAGATATTCTGACAGGCAGCGAGTATGAACTCTCATCAACACTATCAAGACAGTGTGTGTGTGTGTGTGTGTGTGTGTGTGTGTGTGTGTGTGTGTGTGTGTGTGTGTGTGTGTGTTACCATTAAAGATGTATGCAGCGTTCAGAGCCTTCTGCTTCTGCTGCAGCACGTTGTTGTAGAAAGTAGCTCTGTCGCGCACCTCATCATCACTGTCCATCATGCACCTGTGAGAACAAACGTGTTGCAGTCAGACATCACAATTCCATTCAAACACAGATGTATAGGACGGGATTCATTCGATTTAAGAAGTCTATTACCAATACTTTAAAATATGTTTTCGCTGTATTTTCCTCAAATTCAAATAAGTACCTCTGCATGAGAACCAGGACGCTCGGCAGCAGATCATCATTCTGAGCTCCAAATTTAGCCAGAGCGCTGACAGCAGCTGGAGGAAGAAGCAAATGTTTAAACTGGTTATAAAAGACCATACAAATAAAGTAATCAGTATTCCATAGATGTCATGCAAGTAGCACTGACAGACACATGGATGTTAGAGATCAGCCCCTGCCATTCAAATGTTTCCCATAGACCCCCCCACAGTCCCCCTCTCACCTGCACGGACAGCCTCGCTCTCCAGCACCACCCTGTTGAAGATGAAGCGGATGTACTTGGAGGGCTGGGGGGTGCGGGGGCCCTCCTTGCCCAGGAGGTGCAGGATCTTTGTGGCGAGCACCGTGTGTTCGCAGTCCTCGATGAATTCACACAGGTGGGCCAGGCCCGTCTCCTTGCTCTCCGGGTTCTCCTCGATGATGCTGATGATGCAGTCCACGATGGCCCGCTTGTAATCAAAACCCCCCTGCAGAGAGAGAGAGAGAGAGAGAGAGAGAGAGAGAAGGGTCAGTCCAAAACACAACTGAAACACACACTGTACGACTTCATCAAGTAATATGCAACACGATACACAATCTGTGGACAAATGGACTACTGATCAACACTTATGCACACTTGCTCTATAGCAAGTGTGCAGGTCAGCAGTCTGCAAATGATCCACTCACATCATCTCTGAGCATGTTGGACAGGAAGTTCATCATGACGCTGTGCTTCCTGGGATACTTCTGGCACAGAGCGCTGATGGCCTGCACAACGACCACCTGGAACAACAAGCATCAGGGACAGGTTAGGGACGAATACAACAACAATAACAGGATTCAAAAAAGGCAGGTGAAGAAGAGCATCTCATATAGGAAATGAATGCCTGGCTCTGATTTGTAGAGTATTTGATGGCAAGACTCATTGTCTGTTTGTAGAGAAATACAGGATCACTATAAGCTAAAACGTGAGTGTCTGACCTTGAACTCGTCAGAGATCTCAGAGACGAACGAGGAGATCTGCTTCATGAGTCGGTCCACGCTGCTCTCACTGCCCGTCTTCAGCAGAGTGGTGATGGCCAGCGTGGCGATGCTGCGGTTGGAGTCGGTGATCAGGTTCTCCAGGTCCAGGTTGCACGCAGTCACAGCTGATGGATGCTTCATGGCCACCTAGTGGACACAGGGAACATGTCAGTGTGTGTCAAAACAGATGGGTTATAAAAAGCACTTTCAGGCATGCTTTACGTATGTAGCTGTGACATCAAAAGGGACCACTCTTTAATTTAAAGTGGACCTATTATGCTATATTTGAAATATATATTGTAGGGCCATACCTATATAAAACATGTCTGTGAAGTTTTTTGCTTAAAATACCAAACAGATCACCCATTGTAGCCATGCCTCATACTGCTCAAACCCCTCGTTTGCAGCCCTGTTAGAGAAAAGCGGATTTTGGGTCCTTAGCTTGAAAAAAATAAATAAGGAGGCGGAGCTAATGCCTGATCAGAATTCTACTGGAGATAAAGTTAAATTCTGCTGTGATAAAACGCCATCCTGTTCTTATCCACATCAAAGATTATTTCTGAAACAGTATGGATCTCAAATACTTTTTCTCTTGCGGGTTTATCACAAGGTGAGTTCCTTTTTGTATTTCCTGCTTTTTAAACTCATGTGCTCTCCAGTACAGGTTAGCTCTGAGTGTTAGCGAGGCTTGCTAATGTAAACAAAGACGTCCAAAACACGTCAGGCATTGTTTCTGATAGCAACTTTCTGTGGGTCCGCCGACGTCACCTCGGATGGAATCTGTATCCACTCGTTGTACATCCGTTTTTAAAAGATTTGGGTACGGAGGAAAAGAGAGAGGGTTTTATTTTCTGACGCTGCGTGAGTTCCCCGATGCACCGGGGACACATATTCATGTATAAAAGAAGTCAAAAAGTGCATTTTGCATGATAGGTCTCCTTTAATTTAATTGAAATATCTATGCTTACACATCATAAATAAAAGAAGCCATGTAAAGGAGGATGTTGAGTGAAGCTGTACCTTGTTGAGGGTCCGGACTGCAGCGTACCTCAGGGCTGCTTTGGGAGAGCTGCAGAAGAGCTGCAGCACTGTGGGAACACATCCACAGTGAGACTCATGAACACACCATTCTGTTCTGACAGCCCACTATACAGATAGAACAGTGAGGACTGAGATGTGGGTAAACTCCTGACCTGACACGGCGGGGGCCAGCTCCCGGGCCGTACAGTTGGGCATGTGGACGATGGCAGAGGCCGCCTCGTACACCACCATCTCATTCTTGTTCCTCAGGCAGCTCTCGATGAAGTCAAACAACGGGCTGTCGTGCCTGGAAATAAAAAGGCAGAATTCAGTGCTCATTAACCCTGCAGTTTGCACCATGTTGTCCAGGCCACTACCGAGGTGTTTTGTTTGTCTACTAGAATAAAAGGTTCTTTTTTTCAGCCAAGGACCCATGGTAGGGTGGAGAATATACTGGGGACGGCCTTATTTATATCCCAGGGAGTTATTTTTACTTTTTTAACACCATATTCTTCATTAAGAATGTACTTAGAATCATACCTTTAGTTGTATTGCAGATTTTAAGAGATCAAACATTTGTTAAATATTAGAATGTACTTTATGAAATGTTACACATTGGAAAATGTGTTGATTTTTGACACCTCTAGGAAATATATAATTATATAGTATATTTTTTAATATCATGATCATTTAAATGAAAGAATCTGAAATATTTTCTCACCCCCCCTCCGTCTCGTCCAGCAGCTTGCTGGCGATCCTGATGAGCATGCAGTGGGCAAAGGGAGACTTGAGACCGGACTTGGTGAACTTGTTGAGCATCTTGGTGACGGCCAGGCGGTCGTTCTTCCTCAGGTGGTACAACAGGCCCAGGGCATGGTACTGGGACAAGAGACACACATACAAGCAACACTTTGAAATGTAACTGTAACAAGTTATATATAATCTGCTCCAACCGAACACACTCACATATTACTCTTCCCTCTACAAACAGATAAGTGCTCAAACTAACATGAATGTCTCCTACACACCTGGACCATGACGTTGTCACTGGAAGCAGCTTCCTGAGCCTCATTCACCCAGCGCTTCACCACATCGTAGCTCATCTTCACCATGTGCTGCACACACAGAGAGAAAGGACTACATTACCCCAATGATATGACAAGTGAATCTCAACGTTATGGAACCATAACATATCAGGAGAATCTTTGAATGTATAAGAGAAATGTAAAACAGTGCCTTGTCTTACCAGTGAGGAGACCAGGGCCGAGCTGGACACACTGGGCACCTTGTCGACAATAGCCTGCTTCATGTATCTCTCAATGGCCTGCAGCATGGTGGTCTGTGGGGATGACAAGGAACGTTTTAATAAAATAATGCTTCACCTCTAAATGAAATTCTAAATATGTATATATAATATGTATAGCATGAGATGACAATGTGAAGGGAGAGATGGGGCAACAGGACAGGGAAAACAAGCTGAAGCAGCACTCACATCAGTGATCCTGCAGAGGGCTCTGATAGCAGGTCCTCTGTACACATCCTCCTTCCCTGTCATGTCTTTGGTCAGGCTGAAGATATCACACAAGGAGAAAACATATTTATAACAGAGTTGTTCTCATACGTGATATCGTTTGAGATGCCTTGTCTGTCAACCAGATTAAGTACTGAAGGATAAGAGCTCAATATATCAGTATTTTCACACAGGTCATATAACGTCATGGTACAAACCTGCTAGTGACAATGATGACATCCTCAGAGATGTTGGCCATCTCTTTGATGGTCAGGTAGCACATCCTCCTCAGGGTTTGCTAAGAGAGAAAGAAAGTATGAACTTATTGAACTTAAACACTACAAACTGATGCTCAAATGGAAAAGAATAAGTAAGTCTCTTAGTATTCAAACTAATAATAGAATGAATGAGATCTTACGTCATTGGACTGGAAGAGCCTGGTCATCGCAAAGAAGGCCTCGGTGGCCTCTGTGGTCCCAAAGTGCTCCCCCTTAATAAAACATAGAAAAGACAAAGAGAGACTTTTGATGTTAAGCTGGGGAGACAAACAAAACTCAATACATGTCAAAACAGTAAGTATTCCTTTAAAAAGGAACTACTTTTTACCTGGTTGAGCAGGTATATGATCTTGGTGAGAATGTGGAGGCATCTCCTCGGGTTGATAGGAGTCTCATTGAAGATTCGTGCCTGAGAACACAGAGGACACCTTCATTCATTTCAATGGCAAGAATAGTTTGCTTTTTGTCTTATATAACAGCAGAACACATTTTATTTGATTGCTGGTTTGTTTATTATTTTTGTACACAAGTAACATGTACAAACTCTGAATCAAAATACAAAGAAAACGCATAGAATTCAATAAATAATGTTGGGTAATTCTACACATATTCGGACACAAGCAATAAACAATAGAGGTAGAATTGTACATTTTTAACACATATTATGAGGGGAGATTACCTCCTGCAACACGGCACTCTTCTCCAGATGTTGGAAAGGGTTGGACCCACTCCCTAAATGTCAGAACAGAACAGCCAGAGAGGTTGCAGTTAAAGCATTGCTGTATTGCACGCCAGTTTAAGATACATATATTCAATCCAAAATATAATAATAATCAAAGCAATACATGAAGACATATCTCCCTTGGATTAAAGAATCCCTGCAGCATGATTCTCTCATTTACATTGTGAACTCATGTTCAGAGATTAGACGTCTAAAAAACAACACATCATAACATCCAGATGACACTGCCTACACTTCAATGCTAACGCTACATTTCGCTATCTGGAGTTAAAATAGCGCGAACACATTTGAATGCAACTGATCATCGGTTTACAATTTACCTTCGATACCTGTTACATAAATATAAAATAACATGCAAGCCACGGTTAAACGATACCTTAACACCTCCTGTTAACTTTAGCTAGCCGGCTAGCTGTTCCAGGCTAGCTCTGTTAGCTACCAACGCGTCAAACCTCTTGTCAGTCCACACACAATTTCCGTTTTACAAACGTTTTCACTGTTTACATTAATAACTGTGTGCTCTTACCTGACTCCTCGTCCTTCTTATCAAACTTTTTAATCATGTTGTCGGAATGGAGCAGACGGACGAGATGCTCTCGGTCAGAAGAGAAGCTACTTCCACGTAGCCAAAATGAAAACTCACTTCCGGGTGAAGCGTCCACGTCAACGGAAGACAAGCATGAACCGTTCTACGTCCTGACCAGCAGAGAGCGCTGCTGACAAGCTACATTATACAGGAGTGTGAATGAACCTATAGTTCATACTGGATTTAAACCAAATCACACATGTTTAGTAAGTAACTCTTTTATTTGATTTGGTGACACACATATTTAAACATATTACGTTTTTCCAACTGAGAAAAATGCTCCATAGATCATGGAAGAGCCTCCTTACTGCTACATAACATATCAAATGTCTGATATATTTTGCTTGAGTTTTGCCAGATAAATGTGAATTATATTGCACAATGAAAATAGAACGATCTGCCTGCTTGCTAATTCATCCTTGACCTTGAGTAAGGTTTGGGCATGGGAAAGTATAGGAGGACCAAAGAGAACTGAGAGTTGCCCAACATAGGAGCAACGGAGAAATAATCATTTCTCAAAACAGTAGTCGAAATTATTTAAATGGCCACAAGATGTCGCCATTGCATCCTTGTTTTGAGACTCTTGCCAGAAAGAAGACCATCACCCCATCTATAAAAGCCAAATAGCTGTTGAAGTATTCAGTTTAGTGGAGAAAGAACAATTCTCATCCACTGACAGCATAATAAGGAATTTATGTTATAGCCTGACTGATACTGATCATTGTATTTCAGATTGTATAGACTTAAAATGATAAAGATATTGTGTTTTTGTCTTTGTATTATTATTATTATTATATAATGGCCATAGTATGCTGGACAAACGTACATGATAGGCTTTTGATGTATCAGTCAGTCTCTACTAGCCTTATCAATTGTAGGAATAATGATTTCAAGGAATATTCTATGTAGCCTATCCAATTGTTTAAATGCTGTCTGTACAAAAAGTGAAATGTAGTAAGTCGCATCTGCTTTATTTGAGGAAAAATAATCCTTTATTTTGCGTATAAAAATAACAGACATCTGATGAACGCATACATTCTCATGCATTTGCATTTTACTGTATGTCATGATCTTGCAGTTGGTTTGTACAGTATTTCAGTGTTTTTTCTGATGATGTTTCACAAATCTGGATTCATCATAGGCTACCATGTGAACTTCAGAACAGCAAACTTCTTAAATAAATCAAACAACAAAGAGAGAAAAACATCATACTATAAAGTCTAATGTTATGATTATGCAACAGAGTTACAAAACACACCATATTTCGCTAAGGATGTAAGAATTGATACTGAAAACAGCTTTGTTCTTTTTTGTTTAGTCCATGTTTTAAAATGTGATGAGTCAGACATTTTACAGACAGAGAAACTAAGGGTTTATTTAAATTGTATATGCAGTCCTGCTTTGCTGCAGCTCATACTCATATCTGTTTCAAGTCTTCTTTTCAGATCTGAAAGGTGAGACAATTTCATGTTTCATTCAAATTTAAAACACATCCATGTTCTCTTGCTTAAAACATCAATTATCTTGATACAAGTCAAACTACTTCCTTATTGCTAGAAAACTTATTTTAGAGCACAAGAAACACATGGATTATTCTCACCTTGAAGGCATGATCTTTTTTATAAAGCACTCAGTCTCCGTTTAAGAGTCAATTTAAGAGTAACACTTTGTACATTTGACAGTTTTACGATATTTATATGCCAATTATTGTCACAATGTAAAGATTTTACATCCAACTATTGGTCATACGTCCCCGATGGAGGCTTCCCCATTTGTTTTCATTGGAACAACAGAAATAAAAAACGTTACAGTTACTCAGTTTTCTTAGAAATGCTTCTTTTACCTGCACTGTGAGTGGAAATATAACAATCTTCCAGAGATAAAGAAATCAAAAGCGTATACTTTGAAAGTGAATAATGCATCACATTTGAGGCCAACACTGGTCATGGCAGATAATGTACATCTGAAGTTGTCCAACATGATCACTTTTTCCTTCCAATGTGAGCCAGCATGCGCGCGTTCTCGGCCGCCTTTGCGCGCATGTGTTTGGCCTTGGCGACGTCAAAGAGGACGTTCATGATGTTGGTCGGGACGTCCAGAGACAGGGTCAGCCTGCTCCTCCGGTCGCCTTTGATGCTGTTTCGGAGCCGCTGCTCTCTGAGCTTCGTCCGGCTAACGAATCGGTAGTTCGCGGGACTTGAAGTCCTTTTTTCCCGGCTGGACTCGGCAGAAGTGGAGGTGGAGGAGGAGAGGTACTCTGCGGACTGCAGAAGGGACCCCCAGCCGTCCACAGGGAGCTCCTCCTCGTCACTCTGGACCCCCACATCCATCTGGTCGTCGCACAGGAGGTTGGAGCGGGTGCGGTAGAGGCGGAGGCACAGGCTGGAGGTCGGCGTGCACAGGACCGAGAGCAGCAGCAGGGTCTTCAGGGAGGACAGCATGCTGAGTCCTCTGGGACCCCCAAAGGAGAATAGGGAGAGGGAATAAAACATGGTTACTTTCCCCCCTAACACCTCATCATAAGAATATATTTTATTTCACACATTAAGTGTATTAATATGAAAGTAGGCTAAGTAACAGCAAACGGAATGAGAATAATTTCGGTCTTATTTAGTTTTAACATAAAAACTAAAAGGTTACTTCTTAATTCTCTCAAAAACAATATGGTTCTATAACATTCGAGCGATAGTTCAGATCAAGTTCAGCTTGTGTTTTCAAAAATATGTTTGAGAACAGATAATGTCATTTAATTGGGTCACAAACAGGTAGGAAATAATGTTTGCATAACTTACCACTCGTGTCCTACAATAAAGAATGCAGTTAGAGAGGTCACCCAACACTATCCCTGCGAAGAAAACCCAAAGTGGCAGAAATCCTCTGAAGTGAAGTGTGATAAGAAATCCCGATGAAGTGATACTGAGCGGAGGGTCAGCAGTGCGCACTGTCCGACCGGCAGCGTGTCATGCTCGTCCATTCCCTCTGCATTCATTTAGTAGGAGCCACCAAACTGCAGCCCTACGCCAGCAACAACGTCATCCCCGTTCACATGTTGGTCTGCTCTCCAGTATCCCATTGGTTGTGATGCAGTGATGTAGTGGTACATTGAACAAAGTTGTTAAACGTGACCTCCTGTCGGTGAACACAAGGCATCACGACCAAACACAACAAAACACTTTTTTTCTTGCAGCCTGATCCTTTTTCGGTATGTTTACTCCTCATTAAATTCTCGTTTTATGACATAAGATTGCTTGTTGAGGACAAGTAACAATTCCCACTCAGAACCACGGACAGTTCTCATTCAGAACAAGTAAAAGCTCCCACTCAGAACCATGGACAGTTCCCGTTCAGGCAACACTTTCTTATATTACATTACATTACATGTTACTTGTTAGACGCTTTTATCCAAAGCGACTTACATACTCAATACTGTGGGCAATCCCCACAGGAGCAATTTGGGGTGAAGTGTCTCAGGGACACAACGACATGCTGACTGCAGTGGGGTTTGAACCTGTTCCGAACACCAACGCACAACCCACTGCACCAAACGCCTCCCATATATTTGCAGTTATTGTAAATTCAGCAAGAATAATTGCATTATTTAATAGGTGTATCTGTCAGCTGCTATTTTGACAATCAATTAATAGTTTTAAATATGGTTTTCAATGTGTTTTAAATACAACTTTAAGTGTAGACGCAACACACACCATGGGAACTACCTAGTGATGTAAATTACATGTCAAAACCAAGTTTGCAGAAGTGAGAGGATCAAAGGGTGTTGGGTCAAACTCTAATGAACAACTTCATCGTGGGATTAATATGACTGTAAGTCTGCACAGCTGGAGTATGCAGTCTCTGACACACTGTGCTAAACACGTCCTCCCTCCACTCAGCAACTGAGCTCTGAAATGGAATGAGTTGCTCCTCTTTAGCTTCAATGGAGAACCTCACTTTCATGCTATGCTGGATTATGTTGTTGTTAGTCACTTGAAATGTGACATATTCAAAGTTCCTGCTCAGTTTAGGTGTGGTATTGACCCCATATACTTCTTGTCTGGTTTTGAGTCTTATGTTTAACAAGTTAAATAATATGAACCAACATACTTCACTTCTTTCTTTGTGGAAATATATATATATATATATTCTTACTATTACATTTTTTTGATTTGTGTGTGTTCTTTTATTGGTTCCTGGTTTAATGCGGTCCAGGTCCATATCCATTGGCCAAGCCGGACAGCTAACCAATCAGAGCAGACTGTGCTCTGGTTTCAGACAGAGGGTGAAAAGAGGTGCTGCAACAGTAGGAGCAAGATAAAGAGCTTTGAACTTTAAAGCATGGAGAAGAGACACACAATGCTAATATGAACCTGAACATGAGCAAATAGGGCCCCTTTAAGCTGCTTTGAGTTATCATTTAGCTTTGCAAACACTAAATGTGAAAGGAAAAAAACCCACCAGACCTTAAGGTTACACACAATGCATTTTGATGTTTCAAATAAAACTCCACAGAGCACCTTTTATGATACTAAACTAAGTTTTGGGGGTTTTAAGAAAAACACTGACTAATATTATTTCAAGCAATACTAGCTATATTTTTTACACTGAGAAAGTATATTAAGAATAAGGACAAATGACTTTAAAGCTAAAATATAAGTGTTACGTATTTTTTACAGTGTGGCCTCTGCCTCGTCTACACTAGTTGTGTTGGCGGAGGGCGTGGTTCATCGAGGACAGCCTGTCACTGCAGACTGCGTAACTACATCTTACAGATCTATGAAGCCTTTCGGCGTGTGGGAGTGCATCGTACAGAGCAGCATCGTGACTAATGGAGGAAGCCTCTGGAGGCGTGTCGGCTAAAGACTCATCTGTATCTATGAACCAAATGTAGTTTCTGCTTTAAATACTGATTATTGAAGAATGCCTCCAGAAACGTGGCGGTGGAGCTGCAGCATGTTGCACTGAAAACTAAGATTTCTTTTTTCAAACATCATCAAATGACACCCTGAGAATCTAGCCTGTGTCGTGCTTCTTCGTGTGTCACACTGCCAGCAAAAAAGCCCTGAATGCGTGCTGCCGTCACTTCAACACCCACGCAGGAATCCCCTGCTCCTGCTGCGCCGCTCCGAGGGAGAGTCCCTTCAACAGTCCCTGCATGATACCCCTCATGCGGCTCCCAGCCTGACCCATAACACCCCCTACCAAAGAAACATATGTAGTGGTGGAGGTAGCAGCAGGCATTCAGAAATCAGCTTCTTATTGGTTCTCACCACACAGGAGGCAGGGCACTTGATGAAAACATCAGAAAGGTGACTGAGTATTCAAGAGAGATGGAGAGAAGAGACGAGCACGACCAATATACACAAGAAAAAGAGTGATTTAATATTTCAGGATGGAAATTGATATTTTCGGACGTTCAAAAACTCAGTCTAATGTCTATTTCAGAATAAAAGTATATAATATTCACATTTCAATTTTCAACACTTTGTCTCTAAAAAAATGAAGCCGTTAAAATATATAAATAAATTCACAAAAAAACACACGATTTGAACATTTTACAAAGTTATGTACACAAATGATTTCCTCATTTTTGGTTGATTGTTTCCTCTCCAGGATTCGTACCTATGGAAGTGTAAATGCCATTTTAATTACTATGATTAAAGATTAGGCAAATATTGTGTTGTCTTAATGACTATTTTATGAATCACAGCATCTTCCCAATCAAACTGAGACACTTTTACAGAAGATTAGCTGAACAACGTTTACTTAGTGATCTGATTAGTTCCCCTTACCTCTCCTCTGCACCCCACACCAACTCTGGCACTCTTGTCTTGAAGAGAATTGGTTTGTGTTTCCTCCACAGCCCCCGTACACAAACGGCCTGCACTCCCCTGAGCGAGGGTGGAAGTACCAGAGGAGAACAAACTCTGAGCAGGCCCCCTCTGACATGGGCTCCAGGCAGCGCTCTGCTTGCATGCGAGAACAAATAAAAACATACAAATGTAGCTTATTTTTCAATATGATCGAGGATGTGTATTATTGCCTACATTTTTGACTTCATGACACTCTAAAAATATATATATTGAGGCCACTTGGGGCCACTAGTGTGCAAAATGTGTGGGGAGATTTTAGGGTTTGACTGACGAGATTTCACAAATGTGATTATGAAACCTGCTTTGACAAGTGTTTGTGTAAAAGGGATGCTTACTTGTTTGCTTTCTTATAGAGATGGATAAGAAATGTTAATAAATTGCCTGAATGATCACAACAAACAAATATTTCATGATATCCATCTTCTCTCAAGAAAAGAGCAAATTAGAGAATTTCTAAAAGAATTATTAAGTATAAAGGGACCTGCTGGATGTTATCAATGTACTGTATGATTCACACAAGATCTAATGAGAAGCTTTTTTTCCCACTGTGCTTGTTTTTCAGAAAGTGCGTCACGAAATCTAGCACAGGCTATCAAACATTCATGGATTAAGTTTTGCTCTTATCATTCTCTCTCACATTGTGAAACAATTTCAAGGATATCATTACTCATAGCTTATGGAAATATGTGATGCACAAAGCAAGTAAACAAGATTGAAAAAAAGTGAAAAGATGAGGAGGATAATAAGTTGTCTTGGCCACTCACCAGCTGTGTTGGTTCCAAGTACCCTTCTTTTCTTCCTCTGTCTCCACTCAGCAGTCCCCTCAAGAGAATCTGACGCCCAAAACAACGTCAATTACAAGCAGGACTACTGGGTGGATTGAATCATTAGGGGCCAAAAGAAGGAACCACTTTGACTCAACCAACATCTATTGAATGCCAGTTGTGTGTATATTTGATCTACATGGAACATTCGTTGTACATATTTCTGTTCTCGTTGTGCAAACTTTCTGTGAATCTTTGTTTGAAGGAATTACAATTCACAAATCATATCCTGCAAAAATAAAAAAACAGGGACACATTTTCATTTACTCCTTTGAAGATGCCACATTAAAAAGTGACCTACTGGGCTTGAGCAAATCCATAATTCCTTACACAGAATGAGCTAATTGTTTTCCAGTAAATGATTATAAGTTATGAATAAACATGCTGACATGGACAATGGGCAATGACAAGCTTCGTCTTTGATTAGTCTTCTGGTTATGTTCACCTGAAGCAACAATGGAAATAAATTGGGTTGCAGAAAGCTGTTCTTTCCCTGGAGCTGTGTTCAATGTATATAATAAGCTTCATGTTGAACCTCAATTTGTGTTGCCTTTTTGTCTTTGTGATCTTGGCCTTTTAACTCCATTTGTGACTCCAAGTGACCTTGACAGAATCATGATAATATACTCTGAGGTGTCTCAATGGTTAAAAAGTTATCTGATTACATTATTACTGTTTCAAAGTCCCTACAGTCTCAACCAACATACTATACAAATGCCTACATCGCAGCTGGTACACAATAGTATGACATATGTAACCATTTAGCTGGAACACACATTTGGTCACACTCTATAAATGTGTCATGGACATCTGAGCACTTTCAGAAATGATGATGTCTCAGGCATCTGTGTGTTCGGCCCGTGGGCTTAGACCCTGCATGTGCACTACTGAAATCATTATAATTACCAGTGCTGTTTGGTAGGAGCACAGGGGCAGCAGTGGTCACTTCTCTCAGTTTGGCTCCCCCTCCCTCCTCCACCCCTTCTTCAGGGGGGTCAGGGTTGACGGGTGTCACTACATCAACCGGATGTTTTTTATTCTCAGTCACTGCGGTGGTTCCATCTGGATCCACAGACTTCACCATGAACTTGTATTCCAATCCTGTACAAACAATATACACACAATCTGACATTCAGACCTTTTTATTTATCATTTTAAACTTGACATAACTCTGGACTACTAAACTCTTTCTACTTGCAGATTATCAAAGCGTTGCTGTTTAACAAAGTTATGGGAACGTATCTTTTTCCCAAATAGATTGAGACGTATAGTTTAAATAACCAGCTATTAGCTAGCTAGCAACTAGAACATGCGTGGTCTGATATTCTGTGTTATTTAGGAAATACAACGTTTCAAATACTGATCTATCTATATTTTCAGATCCTGCATGAAAAAAGTTTGCAATCGGCAGAATTGTCCTTTAAGTATTTAGTGTGTTGGATTCTTGGTGAGGCGTCCCACTTAATGGAAGTCTCGTGTTTGTGAATGGCTCCACTGTGGCCGGCACCATGGTGTGTGTTCCTCTGAGAGAACATAACAGATGGCTAAACACACACGGTGCCATGCTGCCGCCATGAGAGCTCTACAACAAACCACCACACACACAAACACACACACAATATGTAGGCCTGTCAAGAGTCACACATGTATTCCGTCTCGGTTCAATGTATAAGCAAATGGAAAAGGTTCAAGATGTCTAAGTGAATAATGTGACAAACTGAATCTTACCGCACTTCTCTACCACCTCCTGAGTGACTATCTCCTTCAATTCTTCAGCCTTGATACAAAGACAGAACATATTAGTTTATTTAGTTACTAATTTGACTACCTCTCTATATACAGTACATATGTTTAAACGTGTGTAATTGTGATAAACACGGACCGAGAGTCCAGGCTCCCCCTTCTCCCCTTTTCCTCCTTCAATGCCCAGTGTACCCTAAAGAAACAACACATTTTCAAAACGTTATTTACATTCTATCGAGCATTTTTTTTTACCAAAACAACTCTAGATAGTATAAAGTCCCACCACCTTCAGGTCATCAAAAAAAAAGTAAAACATTTCTTGAGTGGATCAAATACATAACAGAAGCTAGTAAAACAGAAGCAAGGAGAAGACCAAGGCAATACGTCAATATCTTCACTTCTGTTTTTGAGTGTGTGTGTGTGTGTGTGTGTGTGTGTGTGTGTGTGTGTGTGTGTGTGTGTTCATGCAGGACTCTCACACTCTCTCCTCTCAGTCCTGTTGTCCCAGGGGCTCCTCTCTGACACGTCTTCACTCTGCCCCTTCTGCCCCTCTCCCCCTGTTAGACAAAAGCCAAAGTGCGTCCAGAGAAACCACATTGTGAGTTTGGACAGTATTTCATACTAAACCTCTGTGTTAACAAGTAGACACACAGCGGCAGGACAGACAGACTGATTAGGTTAATCCTCAGAATATTCTCATTAAAGGTTTCCATACTCTCTGTCAACACTGAAAGTCTGCTAATTGTAGCTGAAAGCATAAAAGCTGCAGACGGAAATAGGCCTGTGTGTGTGTTTTAGTTTAAGACATGTCTGTACTGTATCCACTGATGCAGTACATGCTAACAAGACGCAGATATGGTGAAGACTGTAGCCACACTCATCTCGTCACCATGTTCACATAATAGTCTAAAATTGAATGATTTATTTTATATTTCCTCAACACACGGAGGAATACCGTACCCTCCGCCCTGTTCCCCCGCGGGGTCCGGGGTGTCCTGGCATTCCCTCATCTCCGTCCATTCCTGTTTTCCCTTCCGACCCCTTAAACCCTGGGAATCCTGGGAAACCTGCTGCACCCTTCATGCAGCAACAGAATCATTAACACACACAGGAGAAAATAAAACCGGCAAATGATCAGTGGTGAAATTAGCTTGATAGTTAGCAGTGATGTTAATTTACTGACCTTTTCTCCTTTCATTCCTGATTTACCATCAACACCATTGACGCCTCCTTGTCCCTTATCACCCTAAAGTGAGGTCACATGATAGGAACAGAGAGTTTGTATACGTTTATGGAGGAGAGAAAGATAAATATTTGCAACGTTGAATGTTCACCTTGCGTCCTGTGAGTCCATTCAGCCCAGGTATACCAGGCGTGCCGTGTAACCCCAAATCTCCCTGCATACACAGAGTTATTTAGATTACTGAAAGATAATGTATAACTTTGCATTCATCTAAGATGCTAGTTCATTACTAACCTGTTCTCCATCAAGGCCTGGACTCCCAATGCGTCCCGGAAGACCTCTGAAACCCTGTAACAAAAAAATATTTCACATGCAATTATGGCACATGGCAAATGAAAAAATAAACAATGAGTGGGACAACTGTGAAAAAGATAAATCTGCCTTAACCTTTTCTCCATTCTCCCCTATGTTTCCCGGTAAGCCTGGTTCTCCTGCATCACCCTGAGAAAAGAATCAAACACACATTCACATGATACGATATAAAGGATCATGATTGGTTGAATATTGATTTTCAATGTACCTGATTTCCCTTGTGGCCGAACAGTCCTATGTCTCCTTTGTCCCCCTTGGCCCCATCCACTCCATGATCCCCATTGAGACCCTTAAATCACAACCATGGGTATTACTGCGTGTGTTAAAACTCAAATGTGGCCCTTAAAAATGTTTTGTAGCTCTACCATTTCTCCATTTATTCCAGGCTCTCCTGAATCTCCCTGGGGGGAAATGAGATAACTTTACACACAGAACTTACATAAATGTGGTGTAACAATATGAAAATAAACCTTTATTTACCTTCTGGCCTACTGGTCCTCGTGCTCCAAAACGTCCCAATGCCCCCTTAGTTCCTGCATCACCCTTTATGCCCTTTAAACAAAAACAAATGGTTTCCATGATAAGGATTTTTTGCAGTCCCCTTAATTACAAATAAAAGTATGAAGAAGACTGATCATTGTCTATTAGAGACACCACCGTGATCAGTATAACAGTATTTTGAATCGCATTTCTACTACTATTGTTGTTTACATATTTGACAGCAGGATTTATTACCTTGACTCCAGGAGGACCGTCCTCGCCCTTTTCTCCTTTATCTCCATCGAAACCTGGTGGGCCACGCTCACCCTGAAAAAGAAAATAATCGTAGTATTTTTCTTAAATAATAATAATAATAATAATTCCTTACATTTATTATAGCGCTTTATCAATGACTCAAAGCGCTTTACATATACACACATTACACATATATGATACATGCAATGGTCAGATACTGTGGACAATACCCACAGGAGCAAGTTCAGGTGAAGTGTCTTGCCCAAGGACACACCGGCTTTACAGACGCAGCAGCGGCGGGTTTCACCCCTTGATCTGATGATCATTGCACAGCGCACTGCGCCACACCGTCCATCTTCACGCCTCGAAGACATCGAGGCGCTTTTACAGGTACACATAAATGAATTCCTTCTACAGTAATTCTGATGGCAAATATATTAAAGGATATTACCGCCTCTCCTTTGGAACCCTTAAATCCACGGGGTCCTTGGATTTGAAGTACACTCCCCTGTAGGAAGATATTAAATTGTGAAAGAGTGTAGTGCAGGGTTAGAAAACTGCAGGGGAAGTAATAAAAAGGAACACATCATACCCTTTCTCCTCTCACTCCAGGCAATCCAAAGTCACCCTGCAAACAAAATGTTGTTATTGCCATTCTAGCTGTTGATAAAGTACACGTAATACTTTATACCTGTTTCTGCTTTAGTGTTGCATTTTATTTGATTAAAACCCTTCACAATACAATGTAATCCATCTGATACAATATCATGGATGATTGTTATGCGCAACAGGACAAGGGGTTAGACACAATGAAAGGAGAGGCCTTGAACTCATTATTTGTGACTCTTGACCCTAACCCTTGATTAGAGAATACATATTTATTTTCTGAAGTCTTGTTTGCTGACTCCAAGTTGACATCAATCATTAAAGTATTGCAGCGTTATCGTATGATTAATTATGTTGGTGAGTTAACTGAAGGAACCAAATGAAAAGATACATTTAAATATATAACAATATTGTGATAATTTATGTGAAATAACAGCTCACCTTTCCACCTTTGCTGCCACGCAAACCCTTTGGACCCTAAAAAGAAGACAAAAAGTATCTTTAAATATACACAAGTGAAACCTGTAACAGTTTTAAATAAAAGCAGGACACTTGGTGGCTTTAAAAAAGTGACTTACTAAATTTCCAGACAGTCCTTTATTGCCTATAGGACCCTTCTCACCCTGAAAATAACATAAATGGGTTACGTCTTTTGCTTAATCCACTAACATTACAGGAATTTGCTTCATAACGTTTGTCTGGTGTCTGTTTCTGGTCAGGGTTTTCTTCTCACAAGGGTCTCCTGTGATGAAGCTGAACTGAACTCACCTTCCTGCCTGAGAAGCCTGCCAGCCCCCGGGCCCCGGGCTCTCCAGGAGCACTGCTGGCCTGGAGGAAGATAAAGTCATGACTCAACTATAAAACAACAATACCAGTTGAAGTATAATCTAGGAATCATGGGCCAAAGAAAAAATAATTGATGCTACTGTACTATCATATATAAAGCTACCTTTTCTCCTTTTACTCCAGGAATCCCAGGAGAACCCTTCATTAGAAAGGGGCAGCAGTAGCAAAAGAAGATATCATTAAAGGTTATTTCCAGTGGACAATGAATCAGATAAAGTGTCACTGTTATCAAATCATTAGAAATACCAATCTACTGACAGAGTATTTGTGAATTGTATTTTGCTCTTTTGTATTTTCTTACTTGAGCACCTGCTGTTCCTCGGGTTCCAGGAGATCCAGGCGATCCATTCTTTCCCCTTTTTCCCCGTTCCCCCTGCGTTCACACAGAAAACATTTGATTATTCTTTACAACCCATTTTAGCATTAATTCACAACAATTCCACTCATATGCACATGCTTCCACTGTCTTCATCCAAAACGAGCTGAAGAGCAGCTTATACACTGATAAGGTAAGATGCACCTCTCTGCCTGGGTCTCCTGGGTCCCCTTGAGCAGCCCTAAGCCCCTGGGCGCCCTGCATGCCTGTGTGACCACGGATACCCTGGATGCCCTGGGCACCCGGAGGCCCCGGCTCACCTGGTTCACCCTAAGATTAAGAGAGGAAAAGTAAGAAAGACAATTTAAAATGTTGGAGACAATCACACAATTAAAGGTCACTTCTTTGATGTTCTTATTCAGCTCTTCTGTTACTTATGACGCTTTGCTTTCAAATAAATGTCTTCCTTCCTTTATCAATGTAAATGCTCAAACACCATTTGAAATGAGTGAATGAGTCACTGAGCCAATTACATTTGCTAAATTAAAACTGCCAACAGAAGCAAATCAATTAACGAGAATGTGATAGAAGACTTGCGGAGGATTCATTGATTTAGAGGGGAATTAAAAAAATGAAGTTTGCAAGGTTTGAAATGTTACCTTAAGTCCCGGAGGACCAGCCTGGCCTTCTGGACCCCTGTGGCCGATACCTGGCTCGCCCTAAATACACAAAACAAACGTCATTGGAACATCGTTCAGCAATGTCTTTCATTTAAAAATATAACACTTTCAAAACTTAAGGCGAGACACGGCAGGCAAAAACATAGTTTTTCAAGTACTGGTCAATTTTGAGATTTTGTGCTATTTTGATTCCATAACATGTTTTCTTTCAGGCTTTTGGAAGGAAAACGTACAAAATACACATTTAAGTGTTTATTTTACTATAGTTTGTCTATTTGCGTCTGTAGATTTCTCCTAAATTCACCAAAAGTTAGCATTCTAACGTAACATAAAGTACCGCGACCGCTGTGTGCAACATGTCAACAGAGGTATCGTTGGAAAGCTGTGTCTCTCCTGCACAATCTCATCGGATCCAAATATGGTCATTTCCTTTGTATCAGCAACCAATCGTGAAAGCACAAAGGGGTCTTAAACCAAGAAACGAAATCTCATTGGCTGGTGTCAATTTCTGACAATGTGATTCGTTCAGATGCGTCACGTGGTGTGCTAAAACACTTCCTGGTTAGCTTTCAGCTAGAAATTGAAATCTCAAAATGCCAAAAGAACGGCGAAAAAAACGTTCACAGAGAAGACGACAACAATTGTCACTTGCACGAAGCAAGGTTATAAAAAAAAAAATTACCCTGAACATGAAATACCTTCACGGAGTGCGTCGATGCGCAAGCTGTCATCCAAAGAACAGGAGGGTTTAGCTAGCGCCTCACTGCAATCTTTAAAGGTCGTTTTCTCAAAATGAGTTTTTTCTCCTACTCTGAGTTCGAAATTGCAACTTCAGTAGCACGTACATACACCAAACCTTCCAGTTATATTCCTATCAATATTATGAAGGCTTTTACAGAAGGGTTTGTTCATATATAATTCATAGCCTGAATTATACAACATTGTATACCTAAAAACATGGCGAAAATGGATATTTTAGGGCTGTTGACAGTATTTTCTGATTTATGGAGTGATAAAAAGAGATATCCAATATCCCTTCTGTAAAAGCCTTAGATACTAATATGACTACAAAATGAAACAAGAATTTTGAATCTGGCTATATCCAAAGTTCAGATTTCGATTCCTGAAATGTGTTAAAATATGTGCATATTTAATGAGATAATGGATAATTTGCATATTTAAACATGCTATTTCAGAAAACTTGTAATACAAAAGACAATTGCCTTATTGTAAGTAATTAACTGGAGAAATGTCTAGCTGATACCTTTAAGTTAAAAAATGTACCCTATTCACCTGGGGTGTCTCGCCTTAATATTGAACAGTTTATAAATATTTACCTTTTGTCCTCCTTCACCAATTTCCCCCTGAAAAGTCGGGACAAAAAGAGTTAGAAAGAGGTCCTCAGAACATTGTTTTCCATGAGCCAAAATAAACAAACTCAGATGAATTTCAATTGAATACATAAATAAAAAAACACAAGAATAAGCAGCCTCTTCGGCATGTTTAACAAGGGGAATAATGAATGTCTGCTTTCATACTGTCTCCCAGTCAAACAGAAATAGAGCAGAGTGTCACATCAAAGGCCGGGACTCGACTGGTTTTACTGACAGGCGAGACGGCAGAGGAGTTTTCCCCCCGCTCTGATGTCATTGACTGATGCACTGTGGGTAGGTGGGGATAGCTGCAGTTATATATTCATGAAGTGGAGGCACATGTTGTGTGGTGACTGTCATTTTTCCTCTGGGATCTAAAGATAATGATAATGCTGCTTCATATTTGTTTAATCAGTGAGCTGATATCAGTGACTCAGGAAATCCTGGAAGGGATGTGTTTGAATTTAAAGAGTGAGTTCACCCAAATTACAAAACATTTGTGTGAGAGAATAATTCTGTCTTACTCCTAAGATATTTAACCTTTCTGTGTGGGGACGTTTACGACCAACCCTAAGTCTGTTATCTCCCGTAAGGAATGTGCTAATGCAGTCCAGATGTCGGCGATATCTCCAGTGTTCCCAGTGTTTACGCACCATCCCCCAATATGTGGATGAACTCTCTGTAAACTAGTTAAAAGGTCTATTCGAGAGAGAGAGAGGGTGGTCAGAATTGACGTGGCAACCCACCCGGGCAGTCAGAGCCACTGGCTGCTCTGTGACTTGTGATATGAATTCTCCGGCCGATACTTGTAAATAAACATCAGTGTTTGACATCAAAGCTCCAACTCTCCTCGTGTCTCTCTGAGTCCTGACTCTCCATTGCTGCAGAAGTTTCCCTTACAATGTGTTCTTCTAGTGGAGTCCATGCAGACAGCTGTGATTTGATATGTCCATCTCTAGGTTTCATAAACTACTTTCCCACCAGACGTAACTGTGTGTGCTGTCTGTGACCTCTAACCTCTGTATGTACCTCACTCAGCTGTTAGCATGGTTGATTGTGACATACATCACGTTTTGGGTAAACTGACCCTTTACATCAGGTTTTTCCAAAATGTACTTATGCTTTAGTTTTTATGTTGCTAATCCTTTTTCCTTGCCAGAGCCATTTTTTGCTTTTTCATCCTTTTGGCTATTCACATGTGTATTTTTTAAGTATAACCTCAGTTCCTATCATTGATTTATGAAAAAGTGTTTGACCACAAATAAATGATTCCATAACATCAGGCTTTATATGAGTAAATGTTTGCAATGTAACATTTCTCATTGTGTCTTTAGCGCTTCAATGATAACCAACCATGTTTATTATTGTTACGACTTCATGTTAAAAAGTATTTCGTTACCTTCCGTCCTGGTGATCCATTCTCACCTGCTTGTCCCTATTGCATAAGAAATGAAAAGCATTTCATAATTAAAGTGGTGTTCATCCTGCATATTTCTAAATGTGCATAACACAAGTTGAGTATGTTAAATTGAAGGGTGTGTTACCTTCAGGTGGAAAGACTCTGGGGGGTATGGGTACGGCTGTCCAGTTTCTTCATCATAACCCCCCACTCTCCCCCTCTCGATCTCCGCCCTCCTCCTCTCCCACTCCTCCCTCGCCCTCTCCAAGTCTTCCTCCCCCTCCTGCTCTGTCCTCCCCCTCTCCAACTCTTTCTCCATCTCCATCCTTTCCTTCTTTCTCTCCCTCTCGAGGTCTTCATCCTCCTTTCCTCCTCTCTCTCGATCTACGTCCTCCTCTGTCTCCCAGTCGTAGTCTCCACTCCTCTCCTCCTCATAGACGGGATCAGGGTCTGGTTCTGTAAATCGATCTGTCTCTATCACTTTGTGTTGTTCTGTTTCCCACTCCTCCACTTCTTCAGCTTCTTCCTTTCCTCCCCCTTGGGTTTCTGTATCGCTGTATCGCTGCCTCTCCCTTCGTTCTTGCCTCTGCTTCCTGCTAAGTGTTTGAAGGTCAGAGTCTTCTTGCTTCTTCTGCAAGAGAACAACATTTAATAACACAAGTTAACATGTTTATAAGTCTCAGCGTCTTGGTTTGGATTTCTCATTTGAAATCCATGATAACTTACATTCCAGCTGTTGTAACCTTGAGCTCCAGAGGACAGATGCTGAAAATAAAACAAGGTGTCAATCTTCATTATTTTATTTATTAGATGCAATCTGAGTCATATGCATTAAGTTTGAATTGTTTAAGACTGAATTACTTTGTGTGCCTCCAAGAAATGAGTTATTTCACCTGGGGCACCTGGCATAAACACCTACAAAAAATAAAAAATGTTTTTTTACTGCCATTTTGATTATTATCAATCTGTCTTCTACAAAGGAGGCACTTACCATGGAGTCGGGCCAGGGAGCGCTTTTCTTCACCCTGATTTGGGACCTATGCACCTATCAAGACCCCCAAAACTTCTCATGAAACATTTATCACAATTATTGTAAAGCTTCCTAGCAAACAGCTGTATGTGTACTTTGATGTTTGTGTGTGTATAAGAAAGAAAGACACAGAATTGCTTAGGTTATTTTAACAATTTTACTAAGGATACATGCACAGAGAGGTTAAACAGACAAAACAATGTAATAATAGAGAAACATTTCACCAGTGAAAAAAGCATTAGCTCCACATATGCTTATAGTAACACTACATTCTAAATAATATCATTGATACTCAAAGATATTTGGTAAGGTAAAAACACAAGATTATCCATATTTCAATAAATAAAATGTAAGTACAACTTTTCAAAAGGAAATATATATATATATATATATATATATATATATATATATATATATATATATATATATATGTTCAGTTTCATCTAATGTGATATGTATTTGTTACAAAGAAATATTTGTCTTAATAAATAAATTAGGAGTTGTAGACAAGTTGAGTAAGTTAAAGGCTAGACTGGCATTAACAGTGAAAAAGGTGAAGAATGAAAATAACCTGGACACGAGGAAACATATCATATTTAAACAGCTGTGCCTGGTTTTCTACAAAGCTCTACTAAGGATATAAGCCCTCATAGCAGATTTGAACTTTGGTATGTTGTTGGGCATGGGTGAGTGTCTCTTTGTGGAAAGAAGTCCTTCCTCATGATACGTTCAGGTCAGGTTCAGGGCTCCTCACCAGCAAAACAGTTCACAGTTTATTCACACACTCCATGTAGTGTGAGCTTTCTTATGAATGCTTAACATCCTAAAGTCACAGTCTCTTGGGACTTAAGAGTCGTCCTGTTTAAAAAAACCAGACAGAGAAAGTATTAAAAGTAATGCTATGGAATTGTTTCTTTGCCTGTAAATCATTGAAGAGTTGGTCGAGGCAACTTGTTCGGCTCATTCCCATTCAGGCAAGCATTAGAGAAATCATGCTAATAGCATTCTCTGGAAATGCTGTCCTGTCTCATGCTTTAATAATGCTATGATGCTTTTTTCCATTCCCATTGTATTCACATTAGTCATATGTGCACCTTTTTTTGCACTGGTGAAATTGTATAGTTAGAAGAAAGAAGAAAGAAGAAAAGGTTTTGAAATATGTGCTTGTTACATAAAGCATGTTAATTTTTGGAGTACTACATATTATGACAGGGAGAAAATGTAACCATCAATCCTTTGGTTCAAGCACTTGTCAATCACTTTTAGGAGTCTCATGTTAAGTGAAGATAAAAGAGATTTGCATTCCAAGGCATGCAAGGGTCTTCATAAACATTCAGTTAGGTTTCAAGCATTTCAAATCAAATCAAAGCTCTACCTTGTGTTGTTCTTCTGTCGTGATGGGAGGCGTAGGGAGTGACGTTTCCTCCTGGTGATAACATTGAAGAACAGATCAGAATATGACAGTGAAGGAGAGACTTTCAAAATAACACTCTCACAAAATCCATATGTGACGGCAACAAAAACAAGCAAACCCCCCCATACCATTTCTATATCTCCAGGTTGTGATAGTGGTTCTGAGGTTGTCAAGATAACCTAGGGGAATACAAAACCGAAAGGAAAGGGTTCTTTAGGTATATACAACGTTTCCGGGTTGTGTTTAATATGTGTATATTATATGTAAATACGTAAGATATAATGTTCAAATGACAGGACATTTGTACTAATTATTTTTGTAATACTTCAGCAATTGAGTGTGTTTCCACCTGTGCATCTATGTCTCTGTCTGTGGAGGACGTTAGAGGACGACTGGAGGTTTCCACCAGTGTTTCTGAATGGGCAGGACTGTGTGTGGTTATTAGTTCCTCCTACATCGAAAAACAGAAAGAGCATACATGTGTAAACTGTGCAGCAGTGAATTACTTTTGTTGATGATCTGTGCTACATCATTATTAACACTGAGCTATTTATCCACTGTATGGGGAATGTAATCATTTTGGACTTCAAGCTGCACATCATAAAAGAAAACGTGAAATATATTTTATATTTAAAGTGAATCACAGCATTTACCCAGACTAGCTGAAACATGCTGTTTGAAGCAAATGTACCTGTGTGTTGTTTTTCCTCTCCTGAGAGGCCAAGAGGACATCTGTAGGAAGTTCTTCCTGTTTAGAAAAATATATATATAACATTTAAACACCTGCAACCTACAACTTCTCTAGTGACAATGTA
This sequence comes from Gymnodraco acuticeps, assembly GCF_902827175.1. NCBI lineage: Eukaryota > Metazoa > Chordata > Actinopteri > Perciformes > Bathydraconidae > Gymnodraco > Gymnodraco acuticeps. Next base: position 540,761 of record NW_022990225.1, on the reverse strand, counting down.
CAAAGCCGATCAGGTGGGCTGTTATGACACAGTAATGTATTCCTAATGATAAATTCAAGTAGTGGGTGTGTCATGAATCAATTCTCTCTAGTATTTAGTGTGGGCGCAAATGAGACGCTGAGAAAATCCCAATTTAAATATGAGTATGACAGGTCTGTTAGCAAGAAGCCTCCCACCACGACAACGCTCCAAATCTGTAACAGCCCCACGTCATCAATCATCACTTTCAAATGAAGTTTCTCACTGTTCACACATTCATCGCAGCTGCTGCCTACCTCGTATTCATAACTGTATTCTTCGCCATCATAAAACTCCTCTTCCTCTTCTTGCATGTCCTCATCAGTTGTCTTCAGAAAAAGGACACGTAACAATAATTAGAGGTAGATACTGTTACACATCATAACTTAAAATGTCTGGAAGAACACAATGCCAAGCGCTTAAAACAAAAATGAGATTTGTTACCGTTATAATGAGAAGCACATGGACGTTGGGATAACTGCATGCTTTTATATTTACTAGCCACACCACGAATACTGGTTAATTATGTTTATTATATTTAAATTATGTCATTTTATTTTAAAAACATTTAAGCTGTTATTTACACATATAATGTCATGTTAATGTCATGTTAGCGGCAGCCAGTGTCAGAGTCTTCGTTTAAACTTTGCAGTGTTAGATAGATGTGTTAGTTGGTAGTTTATTTGTTGTTTAGTTGGGACAAAAGTAGAGTGAAGTTTGGAGGTTGAGATGGGACCCCTTAAAGGACATTTACCAGGCGTTGTCTCTGCCTCTTATGTCTTCCTTTATTTCCTTTGCCCTGGTTAAAAAGTTCACAGTCGGAGAGAAAAAAGATAAAGGTTTCTCATGCTTTAGACGTTGATGATCAAGTATTAAATTATGAGGTTGATACTGTAAGTTGAGGGAGATATTAAAGAGGGAGATAAGTAGTTAACGAACACAAATGAATGCAACATTAAAAGTTCTTAGAGTTAAAGTTATCAAATGGTTTAGACCTATTTATATAAGAGCACACCCTTGGTTTGCATGTTTCAGTCCACATTTTATTACAAAGTAAAAGTGGATTTTCATGAATTAGTGGAATTATTATTGAATGTAGGGAGCTAAAACATGCAACACTAGGGTTCTCCTTCAATTTTAAACATTTAAGTTATCAAAAATAATCAATCAAACAGCAAAATCTCAACAAGAAAATTGTATTTTATGTTTTTTGTTGGATATACAAGATGAACAATACTGAAAAATGTGTGTTTCTGCTCAGTCAATGTCAAACAATCGTAGAGATTCGTAGTTGTCAATGGCAGCTTTACCTTCCCACGTTCCCTGTTCTTCTTCTTTTGTCCTGAGCTTTTGTTCCGGGAGTCCTCCTGAGTGAGGAGAACAGTCCCTGCCACAGTATCCGGTAACTCTGAAACCTCCTGAGACACATACAGTGGAGGAAATAAGTATTTGATCCGCTGCAGATTTTGTAAGTTTACCCACTTACAAAGAAATTAACAGTCTGTAATGTAATGGTAGGTTTATATAAACAGTGTAACTAAGAATATCAAAAAGAAAATCCAGAAATTGACAATATATATTTGCAATTAACTGTAGGAAATAATTATTTGATCCCCTTGCAACCAACAGGAATTCTTGCTCTCACAGACGGTTACATAAGTCCTCTTCCTTTAAGAAAATACTCCTAATACCAACTTGTTACCTGTATAAAACACACCTGTCCACATAATCAATCAATCAGATTCCAACCTCTCCACCATGGGCAAGACTAAAGAGCTGTCTAAGGACCTCAGGGACAAGATTGTAGACCTGCAAAAGGCTGGGATTGGCTACAAGACCATCAGAAAGCAGCTTGGTGAGAAGGAGACAACTGGTGTGATTATTCAGAAGAATAATGTGTGTGTTTCTAAATGGAAGTAACAGAAAATGAGCATTAGTCGCCCTCGGTCAGGGGCTCCACACAAGATCTGGCCCCGTGGGGTATTGATGATCATGAGAAAGGTGAGGGATCAGCCACGAACTACACGGAGGAACTTGGTAGACATTAAGGGTAAAAAGCCACTGGCCCTACGGGCCGGTGGAATTGTATTGTCACTGGCCCCACCATTGTAACCACTGGCCCGGAGCATTCGTCCAAAAAAAAATCGACTAATAATGAAGAAAATTAACACATTTGTTGCAATAGTAATTTATGCACTAACTACATTACTACTTGTACTACAACATTTGAACAATCACTTCTTCCTCATTTTCCTCAAGTGTTCATATTTGGTTTATTAAAATAATGATATTGTGGTCATTGTTAAAAAATGTCTGCTATTATTATGAGTATTATTATTTGTATAATGCACTTTCTGCCTTCCTGTCATTAGGAATTAGAAATGTAATGGCTAGATTAGATTAGATCCTTCATTATCCTAAACTGCTGGGACATTTCCCTATAGCCTTTATATTTTCTACTCTTCACTTACTTGTCAGCATAGGTCGGCATTGATGTACAGAGCCGACAGAATACCTTGTTTATATTGGCATCATATTGAGAGGTGCAGCCAGTGACGCGTCATAAAACAAGGAAGTAAACTGCTGGTTCCCTCGACAGAAAGCAATGGGATTTCTCTCCACAGGGTTTTGGAAAATAGCTGGAAATAAGGTCTGTGGAAAACAAACCTGTTTGATAAATGCACGTTTTGTTCAGCCGGATAATCTCCACATGTCTACCCTACTTTTATAATTTTCGAATCATAAATCTAATCGATAGATTATAAAAGGGTTTTAGGACGTGTCACTGCACCACTAGAAGCCAACTCCATCGATCAAGCTGGCTGAAACTTTCTCTCCCTCTTTTTCTCATGCTCCCTGTCACTCTCCTTTAACTCCTCCGGTGACTTTCTTTTATTTGAAGATTGTTTTTTGCACGGCGCTTGGCCGGTTACCGCTGGTATTAAAAACATTTTGGCGAATGGTTAGGTGGCGCGATAGTCTGTAGTGAAGGAGCGCGCTCCCGCTCACGTGAGCCTGCTCGCGCTGAGCTCTGCAGCAAACAGCTGTTTGCTTTTCACCCAACAACGACAAGCGACTCACGAAACGCTATGTTGTAGCGTTAATAAACTAAACAATTGAACAAAATGGCTAGTCAAAATACCAATACCACAGGAAACATTTTTTTTTAAACAATATTTTTAGTGGCCCGAGCGGGCAAGTGGGAAGTAGGGAGACCAGGGACAGTTGCAACACTTTTTGGGTTTTTCCCCAATAAGTAAAAAAACATTTACAATAGGATAGCCATTTTGCTATATTATACATTATCAATATGTCAGCTACTTAAACAATGTATTTAAGATGTTTTTATGAAATAAGTACAGGTTGGAAAATGTATTTTTTTTTAAAAACTCAACTGTTACAACTGTCCTTGTGTACAGGGACAGTTGTAACACATGCCAGGCACGGTTGTAACATATTAATAACGGTTACCTTTTTCACACTACATGACAACAAATAGGGAAAGCTGTCAAATTCTAAGGCAACAAGATTTGAATGGGGTTTCACACATCCTCCAACAAACAATGAGCAATGAACAGGATAACAGATAACACACACAGCATCATCCTCTGTGAAGGATTAAACTGTTCTCTGAGTGGTGCTTCTACCTTAATTATGTAGACCTACCTCCTTTGAGCTGAGACCATAATATAAATCAGCTGCCTCCAGGGGCGGCGCCTTCAGCACCCCCCAGGATTGCCAAAGCACCCCCTAAGCACCCCCAAGAAATATGTTTTTTTTTCCGAAAATTATTATTATTTTTATTAAATCAGAACAATTATTGATTACATCAATGCAAATGTGAAACAAATAAATGTTTGACCAAAAACATAAAGCCAACACAGGTGATATGATTAGGCCAATGGCCAGCACCCATTCGATTTTTGACCTACCCATAGGCTAAATTACTTTGTGACACTTGAGTGACTTCCTGTAACTGGAGCCCCAAATGATTTGCTAACAGCAAAGTGACAAATGGATCGTTTTTTAGTCCTTAAACGTCCACGTGTGGACACTCAATCAAAACCACCTGAAAGCGAAAGGGATTCTGCACATAATAGGCCTCGTGAGTACAAGTAGCTTACTTCTGGGTCTGTTTCATTCAAGCTCTGCTCTGTGTGTGTGTGTGGCACGAGCCATTTTGTGTGCGTGCGCAAGCGAGCGAGAGAGAGAGCTCGCGCACCGGTGGGTATCTACCGGAGATCGTTGTGGTTAGCATCTGGTGCTAGCTAGCCAAGCTAACGGATATAAGGAGCTTTTTCAACAACAAGGTGGAGGGAGAACTCTCTCCTGTCAGACTGAGTGAGAGTCTCAGATAACCTCAGCTCAGGTGAAGTAAAGGACTCTCAGTGTTTAGATAGTTAACTTTAGTCTAGTTATCTCAGTGGTTCTCAAACGGTTTGTTTTAAAAGGGGAGTGATTTGTAAAATATCTATAAAGAAATAGAAAATCTGTTTACAGTTCTGTTTCATATGTATGTTGAGAGATACTGTATATCCATAGATCTCTTCATTTTGGCTCTCAAAGTGCACCAGATTGATGCTTTTAACTTCAATATTTAAAAAAAAAATCTAGATTTTTCTAGTGGACCCCACTAGAGGAGGTGAGGACCCTCCTAGAGGAGGTGAGGTCCACTCCCCACTTGTAAAAATAGCACTTTACCCCTGCTTACACCTATATGCCGTGAGCTGATTACCGAGCCTTCATTGTAACAGTCGCGGGTACACTGTGTGTGTGCGTGGGGAGTGTTGCAGTAGAAAATTAAACTGTAGCGCTGGTGCATTAATGGGAAACCCTTAATGTTTGAGCACCCTCTATGAAACGTCAAGCTACCCTACAGCACCCCCTAGAGAAAATCTCTGGCGCCGCCACTGGCTGCCTCCATCAGGTAGTCTCTCAAAAGCATCTCCTGCTCTGTTGAGAACACCTTCTTTGGTGTCTAGTAGCCTACTCTTGGGGGTGTTTGTGATCCCTGACACTCCAACCTCAGCCTCTTTTTATGGAACTGGTACAGGGTGACATGGCATATATCCAGGGACTTTGCCACTTCCCTGAATGATTTGCCCTTCTCAACTTCATTTGAGGCCCTCTGCAGCAGAGCAAGTGCCACTCCCCTGTCTATCTTCCTCTTTCTGACATTTGGCATACTGTGTACACACACACACACACACACACACACACACACACACACACACACAAACACACACACACACACACACACACACACACACACACACACACACACACACACACACACCACACACACACACACACACACACACACACACACACACACACCACACACACACACACACACACACACACACACACACACACACACACACACACACACACACACACACACTTTAGGCCTATTGTACAGTATTTTATTCTATTTATTCTTACAGGGACAATGCACACCAACCAACAACACAGCTGTATGTTTGAATGAACAATTGATCATTCAAGCAAATGAGCCATCATTGTAAATGTGCCATGTTACAACCGTCCCGTTACAACCGTCCCAGGACCACCAGTCTTGCTTCCACCCCCTGTAAACCTGCCTGGTTGCTAGCTTGACCCATATTTAGCTAGTTATATTTGTAGCTTACAAAACAGTGATTCTAATAATACTAGTTTGGATTCCTAGACATTTGAACTCAAGACAGTATCCAAAAAATACATCATATAATTTTTGTTAATATTTTACCTCAGAAACACACTTATACTGATATCTTACGTGAGAAATTCAAACATGGCTCCTTTTTTTCTCAGCGATAATACCATCTAACTGCGCATGTGCAGAGTGAGTTTCATCACTCTAGCTTGTTTGTGATTGGAGATATTGAAGGTGTTACAACCGACCCGTGTTACAACTGTCCCTGGTCTCCCCGTTATGCTGGCCCGGGGTGTCTAAATAGTGCTTCCGGGCCAGCGGGCCATTTATAATGTCGAGCCCTGTGTTAGATCTCAAGGCAGCTGGGACCACAGTCACCAAGAAAACTATTGGTAACACACTACACCATAATGGATCAAATCCTGCAGCGCACCCCTAAGGTCCCCTGCTCAAGAAGAACATGAAAGGCCCTGTAGTTTGACAATGAACATCTGAATGATTCAGAGAAGGCTTGGGAGAAGATGATGTGGTCAGATGAGAGAAAAATCAAGATCTTTTGCATCAACTCGACCCGCTGTGTTTGGAGGAAGAGCGATGCTGACTATAACCCCAGAACACCATCCCCACAGTCAAGCCTGGAGGTGGAACCATTCTGCTTTGGGGGTATTTCTCTGCTAAGGGAACAGGAGGACTTCCCTGCATCGAGGAGAGGATGTACGGGGCCATGTACCATACCGTAGGGGTCATGGATGGGTCTTCCAGCAGGACATTGACCCTGAACATACGGCCAAGGCAACACAGGAGTGGCTAAAGAAGAAGCACATTTAGGTGATGGAGGGGCCTAGCGAGTCTCCGGACCTTAATCCCATAGAAAATCTGTGGAGGGAGCTGAGATGTTCACAAACCTGGAGACCAACTACAAGAAGCGTCTGACCTCTGTGTGTCCAACAGGGGTTTCTCCACCAAGTACTAACACATGATTTGCAAGGGGATCAAATACTTATTTCCCACAGTTAAATGCAAATACATTTTTATCTTTGATATAATGTCAATTTCTGGATTTTCTTTTTGATATTCTTACTCTCACTGTTTATATAAACCTACCATTAAAATTACAGACTGTTCATTTATTTGTAAGTGGGTAAACGTACAAAATCTGCAGGGGATCAAATACTTATTTCCTCCAGTGTGTCAATTTTAATGGTTTGTAATCAGACTTGAGTTTTATTTTAGAGCTTTAACACTTCAATGTCTTTAATGGAAAAACGTGTTTTTGTCACATCTTGTGATACCTAGCCATAAGATTGATACCTGAAGCCACAAGCTGCCATGAAATATTCATTTTTGGTTAATGATAATATATTTTAATGTTAAGAAATGTTTAGAAATGGCCAGTTATGTACATTTACAACTTTTACAACTTAATTCAAGTTGCTGTAAAATTATCTTAATTAATTTCTTCCAAAAATAAAACTAATTTCCTTTTTTAATGTACTCAGCATGTGTTAAGCACTTAGTAAAAGCCTGCTTTTAAGTTGGCGTTCTTCATTGTAAAATGTCCTTACCTCCTGGGTCGTAGTATAATTGAAAGTTGAGTTGTTAACAGTCAGATTCATTTTGTGTGAAGATGCGTTCTCACTATCCCCATCTACTATCTTATTCCATCTTCTCTTTAATATGGACTCAGTCCTGTCGATATCCTGATCTCTGTTCAGTGTGGTGGCGCTCCATAAAGTCGGACCCTCTGCGGCTTCTATTAAAGGGTCCTTCATGGCAAAAGGCAAAATAAGTGTAAGTGAAAGTATATCAAATGTTTGGTAACACTTTATATTAAGGTACACAAATTCACCATCAACTAGTAATTAACATGCATATTAGCAGTATATTGGCTCTTTATTAGTCATTATAAAACACTTATTAATGCCTTATTCTACATGACCATATTCTACAAGTAATAAGCCATTAGTTGAGAGTTTTTCCTCAATAACTCTCTAATTAGTGCTTATTTATTGCAAGTAAGAAAGTTGTTGTACATGAGTTTTGGTCTTAATATGCTCTGCTCAATATGGGCCTAATAAGGCAGTAGTACCACAAGAATAGTTATTCTCCCATAATAACACTTAACAAATATGATCTATTCTTATGTAACAAGACATGAAACTATAAGTGTTAATTGTGTCTAAATAACTCAAAATTAAATATTTCTATCCATGTTTTAACTGGTACCTTTAACCTGAGGTCAAATCATTTCAGGGACAATATACACTTCACAGTGGGTCAAATGCTGAGTGTGAACCATTTTGTATGTGTTGTATCGTGACCTGGTTGAAGCTTGATGGTCTCACAGAAATATGAAATATTGAGAGTCAAAGTGGAAATGTGGAGGTAACTTACAACTATCAAAGATTCTGCAAGATGTCCGTCTAACTTGGGGTCTACGATGGTGTCCTCTTTCAGTGCCTGACTGGTGAGGTCGAACTTCACTGAACTCTGTCCAGACAACACATTTAGGACGGGAGAGAGCTGATAAGATTCACACGTGATTGTGACAGTTGTTTGAAAAAGATACCATGAATTGGTTTAAATAATGCATGGGAGTTGAGGGGGAAATAATCAATATTCCAACAGCAAGCATCTGTTAACTGCTGTTCTGCAAACATTGACCAAAGGCGCAACATGGAATTCAACTTTTTAAAGACCCCTCACACACTTTTCCCCCTGAGTATACGTACTGTGTATTCAGTGATGATGTTGGAGGTGTGAGTTTTTGTGTTTTCATTTGTTTTCTGGGAGGTGCCAAGCACACGAAGCAGCTCCTCTATTCCATCCTGCAACAGCCTGTCAATTAAAGCCTTCAACAAAGGCAGCTGAGGAAATAGAAACATAGTTGAGAAGGTCAAACTGGTGTTCTGTTACAAATTCTCTCAACCTTAAAATGTGGAGGTTGTCCTTCTCAGAGCTCACCCTTATGCCATAGTCTTCAAACATCACTTCAATTTCCTAAAGAAGAGAAAAAACATATTATTCAAAGTGCAAAAAAGAGAACATTTATCCAAGAGGAGGAATCACTACTGCCTGTATTCACCTTCATCTCTATTGATTTTCCAGGAGCTCCAGCAACGCCCTACAGAGACATTAGTGTGAAAGACAGTAAAGCATATAGTATTTGTAGTTTATCTCTAATTGCATGTTTTTGAGGGATAACAATCAAATACTACCTTCTCTCCTTTCAGCCCTGTTTCTCCTTTATCACCCTGCAAAAGACACAAATAAGCTACACAACCAACATTCCTTTTTTTTTGTTTCAGTATGAAGCGCATGACCATCTTACCTTAATTCCTGGTGAACCCTAAACACACAGACACAGAGGAGCAACACATTGGAACATGCATCTACTAATGCATGACATCAAGCTTGCCATATCTGCTCGCAGATAGGGGCACGACTCATTGCAATCCACAATAAAAGCACTACAGTCATCGCCAAATGATGACTCAGATGCCGTGGAGGCCAGAGATAAAGCATGCCATGCAATAGCTAAATTAATGTGCCATTATTCATAAGCTATACATATCCTGAAGTGTGTTCAGTGTAGGTATCAAACTCACAGTAGCTCCTGGAGGACCCATTGGGATCGGAAATGCTTCTCGGATTTCATCATTGGTGGCACCCTGGGAACAATGTTAAATGTTAATGTTACAATCAGTAAAGTTTAGGTTGCTAGGGTTTTTAGCTTCCCTGCTTATTAATTATTTAAATTGCAAGTAGTAATTTCTACCTCTGATGTGACAAGCACCTGCCTACCCGGCAAACCTGGAGGCCCTGGTTCCCCCTTACTACCATCTTTACCCTGTGAAAGAAGAAAAACGCCTTGAAGTTACTCAGTTTTCTCACAAAATGTATATTTGTTTATCTCAAAACCACTTACATTGCCCCCGCTGTCTCCCTTGTCCCCCTGGAATGAGAGGAAAGTTAACACACGTTTTCAAAAAAATAGCTAATAAACATAATTGTTTCAATTGGTTGCAGTAAAATAAAAGGACCTTTTTGCCGTCATCTCCCTTTTCTGCTCTTTCTCCCTGTGAAATTAAAATACATTTTCAGTTTTAATAATTCAAATATAAATAGGTACACATTTAAAATATCTGAAAATAGGCCTGATAGCTCAGTGGTTAAGCATAAAAGAAAAACGGTGGGTATCATAATGCATAGCGTAGTAATTGTTGGACAATTATGGTCCTTACATCTTTTCCTGGCAGGCCCCTCTTCCCATCAATGCCAGGTCTGCCCTGTAGAGAAGAAGAAATTAAGAAAATTACAATATCTGGAGATATCTTTCAGGTTGATTATCATAATCATACTAATTTAATTTAACACCTGAAACATCAATGTAATATGAAATCTTGGCTTTCATATAACCATTAGAGGCATGTTAAGGATGGATATCCTATTCATGTTTCAGCCACAGGCACCATGATTCAGTCTGATACTCACTGGAGTTCCCGGTAAACCAGGTATTCCACCAATCCCAATCCGTCCCTGGTCACCTTTCTGTTCACATGCACACATAAAAACATTCAAGCAAATCATCTCCCTTATGGGAAGTCTACCATGTGTGAACAGTATAAAATTACAAAAACAATATTGGAGCACTCACCAGACTAGGCACCCCTTTTGATCCCTTGTCACCCTGCAGTTACATATGAAACATCTTATGAGTAAACTCAAACTGTATAATAATACAAGTAGAACTGTAATAAAGTTTGTACAACCTTATCTCCTGGTTTTCCTGGAAAACCATCAAGTCCACCTCTTCCAGAACCACCCTGCAAAGCAAACAGTTCATGATTTTAACACATACACATCCCCACAGAAACAAACAGTCACACAATACATGTGATTTAAATGCTGCACACACATACCACTGATGGTCCTGGTAATCCAGGTTTCCCCTCTGGACCCTGAGAAGAGAGAACAAATATTCAAATAAACATTCAAGAAAGCTTGATTATTATTTTCTCCTACCAAATACAACAAATACATTTAATTATATGTCAATGTTTGCAGATTAACTTTCTGACAACTAGCTTATCAGTTAATAGACTGATAGATTCAGCTCTGATTTGAATGATTGCGCTGTCAATCGATGTGCATTTTAATCAGCATGCGTCTGAACTTGAAAATGAAATATGACGTGTGATAAAATACTCACGCTTGGTCCAGGCAGACCTGTTTCACCTCTCAACCCAGGCTGACCAGGATTTCCTGGTTCACCCTGAAGATTAGAAAAGAAGAGAGCAGGGAAGCTTCAATTCACTCATGAAAAAACAAACAAGTTAACTGGATAATATAAGGCATGCTATTCTATAAATTACCTTAATCACTCTGGTCATTACGTTGTTGTCTCCAACAATCTGGACAAAATCAGAAATCAAAAGTTAACTTGGTAATTGATGGACAATTTCAGCGGATAAAGTCATAGACATTTATTGTCCTATGAGGGGGTGACGTTTTATTGTTCTTTATAAGCTTTGTTACCACCAATGCCTTTGTCAAACATGACTGAACTGATAAGAAGCTGTCAAAAAACATAATAGAGGTTTGTTTACTTGTGCTCCCGGAGGTCCAGGTTTTCCCTTTGTGGGACAACGGCAGCACAATCAAAAGAAGAGCACAATAAAACACAGTTACAAATCTAACATGTCACACTGCTAAACACAATCCATATTGGCAACACAAAGAGGAAATAGTAGGTGCACTGAAGGGTGGCACACACAAAAAGCTAAACGTAATTAGTTAACATATCACAATACAAATCATGAAGTCACAAAGGGACAGTGACTGACACAGAAGAATAACCAGAAGGCGTCAACAAGGAGAAACAATAGAGAAAGAGAGAGTGAGATGGTGAATACAAACAAACCTGATCTCCTTTATCGCCTTTTTTTCCATCAGCACCCTTTCAACAAAAAAGGAAATCAATGGTTATCATAAGGCATTTAAGGCGTTTAAGCTCAATTGTTACATTGATTTATGTTGAAATTCTTTCTACAAAAAAAACTGATCATTAAGGTTTTGTTCAGAAGAGACATAACTTCAACAATTTTAAGGGGCCCTATTAATCTCATGACATGTTTAGGTTCATATTAGTATGTAATGTCTCTACTGTGACATGTCTCCATTCTTTAATGTTCAAAAAGCTCTTTATTTTTCTCCTACTGCCTGTGCTGCAGCACCTCTTTTCACCCTCTGTCTGAAACCAGAGCCCAGTCTGCTCTGAATGGTTAGCTGGCTGGCTCTGTTGTGATTGGTCAACTGCTTAGAGATGTACCGCCCCTTAGCCTACCACATACAATGTGTTGGAGTCGAGTGCATGAATGGAAAGAATGAACTTACAAACAGGCCAGGAGTTCCAGAATTTCCTTTTTCACCGGGGTCACCTGGTCGTCCTGGTAATCCAAGTGGACCCTGAACAACATTAACAGAGGAATTAAAAAGAGCATATAAACATGTCAAATGACATACTGTGAGCAAATGTGTGTAAAATTGCTGCAATGTGATGTTTGCTCAGCAGGAGTTCTGGCAGACATTTGGAGCTTACATATTTTTGAGCCCACTTTAACTATATATAACTAGATACAATAATAATTGGCACACTTCAGCATAAGAGCTCTGAAAATGGGGTTGAAAATTAAGAGAAATGGAAAGGCAATATAAAACAGCAAATCTTATTAAAATATTACATAACAAATGTACTGATTAAGTGACAATGTCGGTATATTGATTGGCCGATCTACACGTTTTCATCTTTTAGTATATTTCTGCCTTTAATGTTAGAAAACACAATATAAATACCCTAATTCCTCTGTCACCAGGCTCTCCATGTGGTCCTAGTTCACCCTGTGAAGTCAAAGCAATGTAATTATTTAAAGCTGTTATATGTAGTACATATACTCCTGAGAAACAGCTACATCAAAACAAACCAAAGCACCAAGTAAACATGACTGTACCTTAGAGCCTTCGTCTCCTTTATTTCCAGGTGTACCCTAGACACAAAGTCAACAGTAATTGTCACCAATATTACCATGCAAAAACATACATATACGTTTGGACTTTTGTCGCATTCTGTATGTTTTATGTTTCAAGTAACATACTGAGCTGTCTCCTTTTAAGTAAATGATTGTAAAATAAATGTGAATTGTGCTGTATCAATGCTGTAACAGCCACTCAGGATTTACTTACATCTTTACCTCTTAATCCTGGTACTCCAGGTTTGCCGGATAACCCGATAGTCCCTTTGTCACCTTTAAAGCCATCATGCCCCTGGACAAACACATGACTTCTGTTTTAGACACATTAACAACTTCAGTAAACAATTAAGTAGGTTTCGGTTTTTTTTATAGTTGCAATGGACTTTTACCAGAACACACAACATTCATTATATAAAACGAATTAAAGACCGGCATTTTTTTAGCCACTAGGGGGCGCCTTTAGTCGAAAACAGCATTTACATCTCTTGAGCAGACATGGGTTGCGGTGGAATTGTCAAAAAATCAGCTCCTATCGTCTTTGTCTATCGACTCTTCCTTGACCTCTGTGTGAAACGTCAGGCGCTTAAGGAATAGTGGTTAGGAGAATTCAAAAGGACTTAGGAAAAGACGACCGGGCTTCAAGAGAATCCGACGGCACTTACACTATCGATGTATTTGTAATGCGCAAGCGGTTGTTATCAATGTGTGTCTGCTGTGGGGAGACTACAGATCTCTGTACAGAGGACTGCTGTAAGCGCACCTAGCTACTTTTCAACTTTAGTTATTTCATGATACGCATTTCTTGGTCACGATCGGTTGTTTGCGTGAACGGCCGAATGTTGTGTCACGGTAAAAGTTGCGGCCGCAAGGTATTGTGGGACAGCATTTTCTCCTTTCCTTTCGTAAAGGAAGGTCCAGTGTTTCCTAAGCTAAAGGGGGCTATAAAAGAAGTTTCAAAGCTCCTTTCCTATCATCTAGACTAGAGAATTCGAAAAGCTCTTATCATGACTGCCACTGAGGTACTTCCGCATCATTTCACTCCGTTAGGAAGGTTCCTAAGCTAAACTGACAATTCGAAAGCAACCATGGATCATCATTTGGAGTCATGTTTCCGGACATTTGACTATTACAAGTCTAATTTAAACCCCTATTTATGTTTTGGTCTCCTCCAACCACCATATTTTGGTTGAAAACAGCTGCTGTGACTGTAAACAAGGTTGATGCAACTAGTGAAGTGAACTAAAACAGCTAAATCTTAAAAAGCTAAAATACTTTTAAACTTGTAAGCTTTAGGGTTCCTGCAAAGTAGGGCAATAATTATCTGTGTATTTCATTACTAGTGACCGTTTTCACCTCACACATAGTCATTTGTGTCATTGTTAATATACACATTTGAATAAGAGCTCTAAGCAGGTAGTCAGGGTTCACTTACTTTTTGTCCTGGTTTTCCAGACAAACCAACATTTCCCTGTAATTGATAAACACATAAATATAATAGCAATAAACATCTGTTTTCTGTTTCAGTATTATGATAACAATGTGTAAATGTTGAATAAGTCATTTAACTTATCAGGTGACTCACCCTCTCTCCATTTTCTCCCTTGGGTCCCCGCTGTCCTGGAATCCCAAAACCAGGACTGCCCTGAACACATCAAAACAAATCATACCTATGAATGTAGTTTACTAAACAACTATTAGTCTGTCCTAGTATCAGTGAATAAGACAAATTACAAAATACAGAAATAAAAAATGAAAGCATGATGCTGAGTATTTTTCATTATTAACCTTATCCCCTTTGGTGCCTTGTTCACCCTTTATTCCCTGGGGGCCTGTAGGGCCGACTGGACCGATGTCTCCCTGACACAAAGCAGAAGATATGAACACACATACAAGAAACGTCAATCAATGTGATTCTCGTCACCAGGCCAATCATCAGTTTCAAAACAAAGCTCTTCACTTTAAATGGCACCCTGTGGACCGACATTAAAGAGGTCCCATTCAGTGGAGCGTTCATTCCCACTTCAAAAGCTAATGAGAGAAAATCTTAATTGTGTTTGATAAGCAGACCCAGACGACTGAGTCTGAGTGTGCAAGAATACCCCGACCAATTAATTAACAATGTCCCGACAGAATAAAACATTAAGAGAATCACTTCCCTCTGGCTGAATAACTTATTTTAAACCAGTTATAAATACTATGTTTTGACATACATTTATGACTGTGGCAAATTCACCAAGGTTTGATCATGCTGCCAGTTTAAATATGTTGAAAAAAAAAAAAACGTTCCAGGGAGTAAGACTCTTCTCTTTCTTAGACTTTTAATAATAACCTTTTATTATGCACATATTTCATGAAGCCAAGTGGAATTGTATTGGTGGAGCGAAAGCTCAGTAGGTGGAGGCAAACATTTAAATATACACAGCTCATCCAGCACAAATATTATTGAATTGAAAATATATAGAGGTGTGTACAAATATAGAAACAAAGCGATGCATGCTGCCACAGAAAAGCATTTTACTGAATGAATGAAGTTGGTTACTTACCCTTGCACCCTTTTTTCCAGTTGGGCCAATTATCTGTTTGCAAAATAAAGTGTGTGATTATTAAATGCTTCTTTTTCTAAAGTTTAAATGAGTTAAATATTGTTCTTACACCCTTGGCAGGATCTCCAGGGACTCCTCTCGGACCCTCATCTCCTTTTAACCCCAAAGGCCCTGTCAGTCCCTGAAATACAAATATTTGTTATTCTCTAATTATTTTTAGCATTTATAAAACTAAAATACCCTTTAAACATTAACCATCACTCCCTGCTATCATCTGTTAACACTTTCTTAGCTGCTGTTTTTTTCTTAGCTAAACTTTTTGTGTAAAAAAAACACAACTGAAGATAGGATAATGGACCTCATGACGTCATGTTTTTGTGATTGTCGCTTCGAAAAGGACTACGCTGCCTAAAATTAAAAACCAACGGTGCAGGACAATTTGGCCCATTTGATAATGATACTCACTGAGGGTTGAACATTTGGCACATGATCGAATGTAATCATAACCATCTCTGATAGGGCAAATCTTAAAAAATGCAGAACAAAATTGCTTCCTCATTTGCTGATTTATATCATCATCCAAATCTTTGTATGGAGAAATAACGTATCAAATAGGGTATTGCTGGCATTTCTAATCATTCGGTCCCAGTTGGTCCTGAATAAATGTACAGTTAAATTAAAGTCGATTTTGACCAGTAGATTATAGTGGTTTAGTGGGAAATGATGTCACGTTCCAGTGCAGGCAGTATCTAAATATATAAGTATTTATTTTTAATATTCTGTATTAATACAATATGCAACCTCAAGCTTCAACAAGATTTGTATATTTCTGTATTTTCAAGATTTAATCTTCACTTACTGAGGTTCCTTTTGGTCCTATTGGTCCTATCTCGCCTCGTTCTCCCTAAAAGATACAAAAAACATGTACTTTACATTGAAAACTGCACGCACATGCATGCACACGTTCACGTGCAAACATCATTATTTTGGTATGACGTACATTTTAATTAGACAATTATAAAGTCCTGGCTGAGTTAAATTGAGAATGTTAATTATAAAGTGATTATTTTCAGCTTAATGAAGAAAGAGCGCCCATGTGTGTGGGATGAACTCACCTTGTCACCTTGCTCCCCTTTGAACCCCTTCTTTCCCTGTAGGTACAAATAAATAACTGCCTCTGAATTCTTTCAGCATAGATCCTTTCAAATAATCACCCTCAATTAAACAGGTTTTTATCTAATTAGACTGGATTTCTATGAATTTGAAGGTAAAACATGCAGAAACTCAATGCATATTATGCAACAGGAGATAATGATGAAATGCAAACCCGAGGTCCGATGATTCCTTGGATGCCCTGCTCGCCAAGATCACCCTTTAAAGTAATTCACAAATTACAAATGTTTTATTTTAATTTAAACATTTCAAATTCTGAGGGTTCAAATGTTTCTTTCATGTTTGTTACCTTTGGACCAACTGGTCCAGTAAAGCCAATATTTCCCTGTAAAACAATAGGGATTTCATATTGAGGCTGTGGACACTGAACAGAAACCTTTTAATTTCATAACCATGACAAATTATATATTCTTTACCTTCTCTCCCTTCTCTCCCAGAGGACCCTGAATACCTTGTATGCCAATTCCTTCTACACCCTGGAAAAAAATGAATATTTATAAAGCTAGTTACTCAGTCGCCTTATCATATTTTTTTAGTAGACTGGTTGAAAATGTGTAATTTCCTTTATCAAGCAAACGTTTACCTTCTCCCCTTTCTGACCTGACAATCCTGGCACCCCATCAATGCCAATGGGACCTGGCAAACCTGCAATACCCTACAGCAGTTTGAATGTGTGTGTGTGTGTGTCATCAGATTGTGTGTGTTAGCGACGGCGAGCGAGAAACAGAGAGAGAAAATATTTTCAGAAGGAAATTCAGAATGATCTTAAAATGTAGATATGCAATGTCTTATACCACTTCTAATAATTTTATCAACAACACACTTACATCTCTTCCCAACTCTCCTTTGTCTCCTTTCACTCCCTGTTTCCCACGTAAACCCTTTCGAAAATAATGGAAGTGTTATCAGATGGAAATTAAACAAATAACTTTTCATACCTGGTAACATCTGATTCTGAGGCAGTAAATATGTAAATGTGGGTGATGTTTATGATTCATGAAATGAATGCTGTTATTTAAGTATTCTAGTGCAACCTTTTAATAAGGATAGTACAGGGATGAATAACAGCATCATACTTACTTTCTCTCCCGGCTCACCAGAATCTCCCTACAAAGAGCGGACAGCAACTGCGATTAGACATTTTGTGACACTCTATACAGAGTATTGATAGCTAATGCACCTGCAGAATTCCAACTTTATTGAGTTGTTATTTTCACGGTTGAATGCAGTTATTGTAAATCACTTTGGATAAAAGCATCAGCTAAACTAAATGTAATGTTATGTAAGGTAATGAACACTGTAGGTGGGTCTGACATTACAAGATGTAATATGATACTTAAAATATTTTGGAATCATCATGATGAAGATACAGGTTATATTGTGGTAGTGTTCACAGTTTGCACATTGTGCAGATTTTATTTTTACTTTGAATTTTGAAGCTGATCCACATTACCTTGACAGATATTCCTGGTGACCCCGTTGGTCCGGGCTGGCCAGGACGGCCTGGAGATCCATTGATCCCTGGTATACCAGAAGACCCCTGGGGACCCTACGATATGCAGTGAATAATATTTAAGTTCCCCTTAACTTCACTGTGGTAAAACTCCAAAACATGGTTTTTTGAGCACTCACCGAAGATCCTGGCTCTCCTTTCCTTCCAGGAACGTAATTTGAGTCTGCGCCTGCGATGACATAACCGGGCTCTCCCTAATAGAAACACACAAAAAGGGGATAAGCAACCAATCAGTTCCATCCTGTGTTGTTGTTGAAGCACCTGAATCATTTTGCACAAGTTTATACATCCAGCAGACGACTGTATCATGATCTCAAGTCTCAGCAGAAAGCAATCAGTCTAAATCAAATGCAGATGTTAGACTTACTCTCTCTCCTCTCTGTCCCTTTGGACCAGTGGTTCCAGGTAGACCCTGTTATGGAAAGAAACACGAGAAAGTGATCATTGGACATTCATACAAATAATATTGAACAGTTCATTATTTTGTATGTAGAACATTGAAATGTTTAAGGGTGAGGTGTCCCGGTGGTTCCGAGATTCTCTGATACCAATGTCAAGTAATCACATTCTCTTGTGCACGTCACCCCCATTTTTCACCCGTTTTAATAGAAATCAAATCATTTGTATAGCATATTCATAAATCTGCTGTTAAATTAAAGTGGACCTATCATGCTATATTTGAAACATATATTTTTAGGGCCATACCTATATAAAACATGTCTGTGAAGTTTTTTTTTCAAAATACCAAACAGATCATGCATTTTAGCCATGCCTCATTTCGCTCTATTTGCTCTTTTCCAGCCCTGTTTTTGCAAGGGCTGATTCTGCTTTTGTGGCAGACTACAGCACCACTTACAGGCCTGGCATATGTACTACAGCGTCTCCAGCGCTTTTGAGCGGTCTCTCATTCCCCTGATAGGTGGAGGGTTGCCCATATAGGCGGAGCACCCCTTTTCTGACGTCAGAAAAATTCAAAATAATAATCAGCTCCGTTGCAGCCCCGATTTTAGAGATTTGGGTATGGAGGAAAAGAGAGAGGGTTGTGTTTTCTGACACTTGGTGAGTTCCCTGACACACCGGGGACACATATTCATGTGTAAAAGATGTACAAAAGTGCATTTAGCATGATAGGTCCCCTTTAAGTTAAGTTCCAGGTCTCCATCCAAAGGCAGGACATCAAAGTTGTATGATCGGATTTTTAGCCAGCAGACATAAGATTTCGTCTCATAAATGTTTTTTTCATATCGGTCTTACCAGATCACCTGATATCCCTTGAGCTCCCTGAAAAAAGGAAAAATATAATTTTCAGACTGCCATTGAGATAAATAAAATAGATTTTAAAATTGTTTTTTTTATTTTTCTGAATTAGGTTACCCGTTGGCCGGCAGAACCGGGTGGTCCAGTTCTCCCTGGTCGTCCTGGCAACCCAGGTATACCATCTGTTCCTGAAAGCCCCTGTCAAATTCAAGTTTTCATAGCAGGGTTATAAGAAAGGATGCAGTCAAAATGAAAGAGTAATTTAAACCATATTTTAATATTGTTGACATACATTCATGCTTCATACATAATAAAATGTATAATAGACAAAGCAACAAGACAGCAGATGGGATTTGACAATAAATGATGAGAATTATGGTAGAGTGTATTGTTGTGTATTTTGTTGTTTGTAGCTTTATTTAACCAGGTGAAAATCCCATTGAGATCAACGATCTCTTTTTCAAGGGAGACCTGCAGCACATTGGTTACACATAAAAACAACAGAAAACAAAAAGGACTTCAATACAACATAATTACAGGGGTATACATTAGCAACCTATTCACAATGACAGATATCTAATAACATTTCATCTATCCGAGCTTTAACATGATGCAAGGGAACCAAAATGCTCAGTTTAAAAAAAAAAATGCATAGTGTTCCAAGCTAGAGGAGCAGCACACATATTTGTGTGTCTAAGTTGATTCTTACCCTCTCTCCCATCTCTCCTTTGGTAGAAGTGAAAGGATCAAACTGTCCCGGGCTTTGCCTAAATCTCTACACAACAACACAAAGACTACAAGTTATTCTCAAGGTTAATAATCAAGAAAATAGATTAAATAAAAAGCAATACGGGTATATTAGGACAGAGGGTACAATGGATAGAGAATTTAAACGTCCAAGGTGCAGCAAAGTATTATCACTCAACAGATACCACAAAGTAGAAAAGAAAACTTGATAATACATACCAGACCTCCGACACCAGAACCATCTCCCTGAAAGAATGAGAGAAGGAAAATAAATAACACTTACTTTGCGAGCCTTTCTAAATCAATTTAAAGGTAAACACATTTTTACTCACCCGTTCACCTTTCTGGCCCTGGATAACAAAAAAAATGATATGATCAATAGTTCAATCATGAGAAGAGGTCATTTATCATCCATTGTTAACACGAGAAGCTCAGATCAAATGTGCACCTATCAGTAAATATAAAACCAGATTGCAAATTAAATAAAATCAGATTGTTCTGCTGTTTAATAGTTTTTTAACCAAATGCAATACCAATATCTACGTGTATTTATATTTTCTTGTTGTTATTTGTACCCTCTCAAACATTTGATTGAGTATGATAATGATTATAACATTGATTTTGAAAGTGAGGACCAACCTTCATACACTGGGAGGAACAGGGACCCTGAGGCTTAAGCAGCTCCTCTGGGTCTTCAGTCGGGGTGTCCAACTGAGCAGACTGAAAACAGACACAAGGAAATAGGAATTTATTACTGATTGGTCAAATATTTCATGACGAAATCGACATAATATAGAATGAATTGGTAGGGATGGCTGCGTAACATCATCCAAAGCTCTTACATCAAGATGAAGTCAAGACCATTAAAGTGTTTCTACAGAGTCTGTTGTGAGTCAATTAAAAAACTGATTACATGGGTTTAATGTAATAAGTTGTCACCATGCATGCATGACCAACTCCAGAGGGGGTTGAGAACCTCTCCTACACACAACCCGGTATCACGGCAAGACGTGAACATGTGACGATTTACCATGCTGGGAGACGTGAAGATGTCACGATTTCGTCCCTTCAAACGTGACAGTTACACGGTATTGTTAACATGGCCCAACCAGTGGAGATATACCCGGAAATGCCAAGCAAATGCTACCCCGACGGTCGGTTGTTATTGTCAATATTAATAATGATTTATATTTTAATAGTCACACTCGATTTCGCCGATTTTCTTGTTGCCCCAGCTGGTCGACACCTCTTTTAGCAGAAACAAAGGCTACATTAATGTATTAAATCGATGTTAATCCATGCGTGTGGATGTGGAATTAACGGACGTGACGTTGTGCGATTGCGTTGCCAGGCAACAGCTTCGGTTCATGTTAATTTACAAACTCTTCAACTAGAACCGTAGTTATATTTAAAAACATTTTAGAAGGCCTCACGATATACTTTAATGAACATTTAAAATTTAAATGTGAAGGAATGTGTGTATAACAAAATACATCCATCATAAGAATACCGGAAACAGACGTAGGCAAGATCCTCAGCTCGGTGATTCGATGGTTTAGCCGCAATGCACGTTGGGAAATGGTGTTAATGCGATGTGAAATCCGATTTTTTTTTTTTTAAATAATACTTTATTCCGAGTTTGCTTGCTTTTCTCTTTGAAAGTCATCACATAACGGCATTGTAATACACGATTCGGCTGCATTAAATATTACATATCTGCCGTAGTTCTCTATTTATAGAGCCCTGATGAGAAGACTTGACGTGGATCATAAGCAATCAGCAATTAAACAACATCTTACATTTCTTTTCACACAAAACGTCTCCTTGCAGTATCAACACGAATTCGGCTGACTTTCATATTTGATCCAATTGGTAGATAGGTGATATTTACACCATAACGGTGCACAGCTGATAGAAAAGGACTTGTAGTTTTTAAAGATATTACTGATTTTCTTTGAATATAAGAATGCAAATACTGAGTTGAGAGAATAGTCAGGGGTTTTGGGTGATGGGAGACAAATCTATGGATTCAGAATTTCAATAGCTTACTGTTAAATTACGGATATACCTTTCTGTCGCCCTAGTGGTTAAAGCACGTTATTGAATTAGTTGTGTATATGATGTGTCAATAAACCTTAGAAAATCTTGAAATCTTGAAAGGGGTGTGCAAAATAGCCATTATATAGTCTTTAATGAACTATTAGTAGAGAATAACGAGTAATGAATATACTTTATAGGGATCTGCAGATAAATGTTTAGTCTTCTGAAGCACCAACTATCAAATATCTCGCCTGATTGTTGGCATCATTTGACAATCACCTTCCCTGAATTTTACTCAGGTGTAACTAAAGCCTGATTTAAGGGTTGTTTATATTTCACATCATTAATCAGAATCTGCAAAGTAACTCAAATAAATGTAGTGGAGTAAAAATACCAGCTTAACCTCTGAATTGTAGTGGAGTAGAATTGTTGTTTTGTTTAGTAATGGATATTGAATATGGAATAAAGGTTTTGACAAGACCTGGTGTAACAATAATCAAAAAGGACATTAAAAGAGCTCCAGATGTTAATTATCTAAACAAAACAGCACACCTGAAATGTATATTTAAATACTTTATTAAGGGCAGTGAATTCATTTTTTCTGTATGTTTTTCAAATAAGTGTTATAAGTGTCATAGACAGTGTTACATTGCTATTATTATCCTTAAAATATATGTAAAACAAAACCACTTATGATATTTTTATTTGAGTGGTTTACTAATGACAGTTAATTCTGTTTTTGCTATTGATGGTTTAATTTTTGTGATAATAAAATAATGAAATTCAATAACGTGCTTTAACCACTAGGTGTCCCTTTCTATCAGCTGTGCACCGTTATGGTGTAAATACAGCCTATCTACCAATTGGATCAAATATAAAAGTCAGCCGAATTAGTGTTGATACTGCAAGGAGACGTATTGTGTGAAAAGAAATGTAAGATGTTGTTTAATTGCTGATATATTTATGATCCACGTCACGTTTTCAGTTTTGGCGGCAGTTCTTCCTGTTTGTCTAGAAGTCTTCTCATCAGGGCTCTATAAATAGAGAACTACGGCAGATATGTGATATTTAATGCAGCCGAACCGTGTATTACAATGCCGTTATGTGATGACCTCCAAAGAGAAAAGCAAGCAAACTCGGAATAAAGTATTATTTTATTTTAAAAAAATGTTTTCGGATTTCACATCGCATTAACACCATTTCCCAACATGCATTGCGGCTAAACCATCGAATCACCGAGCTGAGGATCTTGCCTACGTCTATTTCCGGTATTCTTAATGACGGATGTATTTTGTTATACACACATTCCTTCACATTTAAATTTAAATGTTCATTAAAGTATATCGTGAGGCCTTCTAAAATGTTTTTAAATATAACTACGGTTCTAGTTGAAGAGTTTGTAAATTAACATGAACCGAAGCTGTTGCCTGGCAACGCAATCGCACAACGTCACGTCCGTTAATTCCACATCCACACACATGGATTAACATCGATTTAATACATTAATGTAGCCTTTGTTTCTGCTAAAAGAGGTGTCGAGCAGCTGCAACAAGGAAATCGGCGAAATCGAGTGTGACTATTAAAATATAAATCATTATTATATTAATATTGAGTATTGACAATAACAACCGACCGTCGGGGTAGCATTTGCTTGGCATTTCCGGGTATATCTCCACTGGTTGGGCCATGTTAACAATATCGTGTAATTGTCAGGTTTGAAGGGACGAAATTGTGACATCTTCACGTCTCCCAGCATGGTAAATCGTCACATGTTCACGTCTTGCCGTGATACCAAGTTGCCTACACATGTTTCATTCATTTTACATGTGCCACTTTAGTAAATGAGTATCACCTTAAACACATTTTGGCCAATTGTAGAGTTTGGCTTCATTGCACGCATGAATAAAACTAAGCGTACAATGAAAGAATGGAAATGAAGCTTAGCACAAGTTCAGACAGGAAGACCTATTACTCCGTATTGCACGTCATGGCAATACTCGCTCCCTGCACTAAATGACAGGGAGCGCCACTCCTCAGCTAACCTATCACTCCCCGCCATTTACAAGCCTAATTATCGCACCTGTTAATCCCTCTATATATGCTCTCCCCTTTCCTATCAGCTGTCTTCCAGGTGTCAACGCGCAACCCTCCTCCACCCCTTCGCCTCCTGCTTTCAACTCAGGGCCAAGCTTAACCTTCTCCCTTCCAACCGGACCTAACCACTTATCACCACCACCAGTGTCTAGACCCAGGGGGGTTCATCGGAAACGGTTCTTCCCTTCCCGATTGATATCCTACAAAACCTGGGCCTAATCGCCAAAACACCATTTCATTCACTTGTTATAAACTGTCATCATTATGTTTCATTTATATAATGTGACCGATAATAAATATGTATTCCATACATCACGTCTCTCCTGATTGAAATAATGATAAAGGCAACATTTTAGTTTTTTCATGTCTTGCCTCATCATTCAGTTTGAACTCGGAGAGAAGTTCCTCACTACACATCATATTGATGAATTCTCTTTCAATGGAGGGGAAGTCGTCAAAGGTCGGTGAGTAGAAGATATTTTTGTAGCTGGTGGGAGCTGCTATCTTATTCAGCTCCTCCATGTCTGCATTATAAACTCCAACTGCCAGGACACTGACACCTAGAGAGACACAAAGTAAGAACATGACATTTTCTATGATTTCAAACTGGTTTACAATTTTTTGCTACAGTAAAAATGATTAGCTTCACATTTATGGAGGATGTACAACACGTTAACTTACCTAGAGCACGTGCAATTCTTGAGGGTGGCACCACATTATCCTGAGCCCTGCCATCCGTAATCAGAACCAGAACATGGGCCACATCCTGTCTCATCCCCAAGGACTCCTGGAACAGTTCCTGCAGGACGTAACTGATGCCTTTTCCTGAGGGTACACAAAAGTATTAAGAGCAAATTAGGAAACTTTTGGAAGAATATTTACTATGATAAGTGCTGGTAGATTAGTTGTACTTGTCTGAACAGCACTGTTTTTTTATAGCATCTTTTATAAAACATTACAGATGTCTGAGACAAAAAATCTCAATATAAACAGATACACAAGTTGTGTTATAACTACCAAAAGTACAAACTATAAAATAAAATAAAACCAGATAAGAAACAAAACATTTTTAAAACATGATTATAATACAATAAATCATTTGGGCCATTATTTATGTAAATTTCAATAATCGAAAAGCAAGGCTCAATAGGTAGGTTGTTAGCTTTCATAAACAGCAATGACTAATTCTAATTAACAAGGTAATTACATTTACGTATTTTTTTATTCAATTATAAAATTGTAATTCTTAAGTTAATTGAACTCTCAGGGTTCCCAACTCTACAAGAGTTTGACACAAAATTGGTCCTCACTTTTAATTGCTGATACCTAAAGTATTCATCTCTGCAATATTAATTGGAACACATACGTCAGCAGTCATTATAACTACTCCTATATAGAAGCAGGACCATCAACACCAGCATGGCAGCTGGTGACATGTCATCAAGCGCAGGACAGAAATAGAGTTATAGGAATAAGAAGCTGCGTTCAGATGACAGGCGTGTAAAGTAGTGTGCACATTTGTGTGAGTGTCACTAACCTGTTTTAGTGTTGCCCCCTCCATACCGTAGCCCTCTGAGCGCCCTGAGCACAGAGTTCCTGTCTTTGAAGTCATTTAGGCGGAATTCTATTCGAGGCTCATCACTGTAATGAACCACAGCTATCTGAAGGAAAAAACATAAAATCATTATAACAAAATCTAAATTGAATGAGGTCTGACTTCAAGATGTAAGTGTAAAGTAAATAAAAAACACAACTCCTCTCACATACTACTTTACATATTGAGAAAAAACATAATTTGCATGCTTACGAAGCAGGCACATATTCCTTGGCTTCTACTCTTTACTTGCCATGTTGCATTGTGCCTTGTTGATCTTTTCGGAAATGTATTTCAACCCACTTGATGAAAACATTTGCATATTATGGTCTTGCTAATGGTGCTATTTTGTACCAGAGACTCACTATAACACATTGCTAACTTGCATCATCTATTATCATTTAAAATCATGGCAATCCAGTCTGTAATTAACCTGCAACACTCAAAAACATACAGTCAAAGATTCATACCATAGTGAAGCCAGAACAAGCTGAAATAAAGGAAGTATTTACTGAGGGACCAACCTGTGTGCCCTGAGGGCCCATGATAGGGAAGTAGGTAGCCACCCGGAAAATGAAGTCTTTCATCTTGATAAAGTTGTTAGCGCCGATGCTGGAGGACTCATCCACCAAGAATACTATGTCTGCTTTGGCTTTACCACAGGCTGATAAAACACAAAATGATGAGATCTTACACGATGTGAACATTTACAAACTGTATACACACTTGATCATTTTAGTCCTGCTAACGAATATACAACTTAAGCAATATCTATGTATGAATAAAGCATACGTGGTCTTGGTGGACCTGTTGTCTCTGCATGGAGTGTGGTTAAATGATGGAGGGGGACTTCTGATTTGGCCTCAGTGACTCTTGGCTGACCTGGAGGTTTCTTGGGGGTAATGGGTTTAGTCGGTGGTACAGCGATGGGGTGCCGGGTGGTCCTGCTGGCAGTGCGAGCAACTGTAGTGTCGCTGATGGAGGCAGTCGTGATGCGGGGGGGGGCTGTGGCTGGCAGAGCCTGGACTATTACAGCCGGAGGATCCTCTCCCACTGAGATGAACAGAGAGACAACATCACTGATACAAAAATGTATCAAAAATAATTGTTAGAAATGTGATCATACTCTTCTGTTCCATAAAAGTGTTATTTAACTTTAACAACTGATACTTAACTGAGTAGAGAAAAATATAAACATACATTTAGTGTAAGTGTATCCTGTGGAATCAATACAGTATTGTAGCAAACAGAAAGAGGTTTATGGATTATGCAGACCATTGAAATGATGTCTTACATATTTTCTGATACACAGTGCTTATAGGGCCCTCCACTTCTCCATACAAAGGTCTGATGGTAAAAATATAGGTTCTTCCATACAACAAGTCATTGATCTTATAGGAGTTGAAACCAGGGCTCAGGGTCTCTGTTTTAGTCTCCAACACTGTGAAGACAAAAACAAGTCTGTTCATTTAGTTTCCAGGAATAGGAATATTGCCTCCCTATTTAAATGTATTTTAGTCAAAAGGAACATAACTTACAAATATCATATTTTTATTACAATAGAGACCACTCAAAAAAAAAGTGAGCTTATATAAGTCTGCATGTATAATAAAGCAGGACTATTAGTTTCGAAAATGTTTTTCTTTATATATCCCTTTTTAACAAAAGAGTACTTATGCGGAGACTCAATACACATTGCAATAACATGTGCCATACTAAATGTCCACTTTAAACCCTAAACAACCTTCAAAACACATAATTATACACAAAAGGGATTCATAAAGTTCTTGGAATTTATTCAAACGATCGAATTGACAAACTGTTAAACAAAGCAGTGCTTATCACAGGGCTCAATTCACAATGCAATAACATTTAGACAGTACGGAATAAACCTGTTTTGGTTAACCCTGATGCTAAATTAAGTGGAAAACTTTGTCTGACCTGAGATGTGTCTCCAGGAGAGAAGGTATCCAGAGACCTCAGCCACATGTGTCCAGTTTAGTACAGTGCTGCTGTCTGTAGTGTTCAGAGCAGCAAAGCCATTCACTTTTGGAAGATCCACTGAAACAGAAAAACAAATGAAACATCAATAACAGAAAAAGTCAGGACAGTCAACAAATATTTTCAACTCATAGGGATAGTTGTCAGGTAAGTGGACACATAGTCTAGAATAAATAATGAAACTTGCAAGCAATCCATTTGTCAGTATATCCCCTGAAAACAACAACCATTATCCCCTCAACAAATCCTCAAAGTTGGAGTGAAAACTGTGGCGGTTTATACTTTTGACAAATAAATACTATCATTTTGGGTTTGGTATTGTTACCAATCCCTGAAATCTCTGACACATGTCATTCTGTTCCTCACTGGTTTAGGTAGACGGGACTCACAGGTGCGTGCAGTGAGCAGGACTGGGCTGCCCTCCCTGCGGCCCACCATGGAGGATACCTGGATCTTGTAAGCTGCGCTCGCCCGGAGATTGTCGATGTTGAAAGTGGTGGAAGAAGCAGATACCACATGGGACTTCTCATCACCCCCTAGAGCAGGAAATAAGAAAAGCCAACATGTGGATATAATGAGAGTGTAAAACAATACTGTTGTGTGCTCAATTATAGTTAAAACCCTATTGCAATCAGCCACAGGAGTTCAAATGGTGATATTTCAGCTGTTACCAATAATTACTAATTATGCAAACTGGTAATAACAATTAGTTTTGATTGTAAAAGGATGCAATTATTCAAGCAATGTTTTATATATCCAGCGAATAAAATGTAATATTTTGTTATTTGCCAGAGATGTCTTTTTTTGGAAATCCAGCTTAAATAAGTCAGTAAGTCTCACAGTATGTGGGTATCAGGGTGTAAGACTGTAAGCACATGGTTGACTGTTATGTTCTTACCCATGAAGGGGGTCCAGGAGATTTTGTACCCAGATGCCCCTTGTGTTTTTTTCCAGGACAGAGTAAAGGCGTTGACTCCAATGTCCACAACCTTCACCTCCCTCACTGCCTGGATTTGCTGTGAGTCTGAGACAGCAGCTGAGTAAAAACATCAATAACCATGTTCAAAATAATCAAAACAAACATCACATTTACCTCCTTATTATTTCCAAATCATGAAGCATGAGGTAAAAACATTATCACATTTGAAGTAATCCGAAATCTTTGAGCTCAATGAGCCGCTGCGATTTTATTCACACACCCTATCATTTGTCAGTGTAATAAACTCAGCAATTGAACCTTGGTGTAACACACTAGCTTTGACAGTGACAGTGATAAAATGATAGCAGCTTTGCTGCCTTTTACTCAGTGACACATACTGCAAGTGACATTTCAGCTGTGGTTAAATGGGAACACCAAAGTATATGACTTGTCAGTCAAATAAAGACACCAAGAGGGGCCGGACACGGGATGCGGAATTTCACCGTCCTTCCCATTTAATAACAATGGGGTGCACAGCTGCAGAGACCTATTTAGATCTTAAGATGGATCATGATCAATTCAAATAAACTGTAAGACATCTCTTCCTGTACCTGTGAGCTGAGATAAAGAGATTTCTGGTCCCTCTGAGTTGCCATACATGGCACAGATCCTGATGGTGTAGATGGACTGTGGGTTTAGGTCTTCGATACGATGGGTGAGGACAGTGCGGTCCAGGTAATGTGACTGAGGGCTGCCATCACCTGCAAGCATGCGGGGACATACACAATATTACCTACTGAGTGGGATATTTCTGTCACTTCCACATTCCTATTGACTTTTTTAGACAAATTAAATAAAGAGAAAGTTTGTTTGACTTGTGAAAACACCTAAATACAGATCAAACAGATGGGTAAATATATCACCTGTGTTCCAAGAGAGTTTGTATTCAGTGGCTCCAACTATGGGACTCCAGTCCATATCTATGGAGGTACTGGTGTAGGAAGACACCTTGAAGTTGGAAACATAGCCCAATGGAGCTGAGGAAAATGGAACATGAATAACCTGTATCAGTTTGTTTTTAATACAGGACATGTTTTCATCGATGATGTGCAACAGAAAGATGACAACTAATGTAGATTCATTATTTTCTTTCTAATGTTTCTCTTTAAGAGTTCCTATCATTTACCACACATATTGGCCTGAGAGTTTCTCAATAGAACCAGCCACTAGCGTTTATGTACGTTTCTGCTATGGCTGAGTTTAAGTTGCTCTTTAATATATTTTCTCTTATGTCAATTTGACTGGGCTTCTTTAAAAGGAACTCTAAGTAGCTGAACATCTTGTATTTGCTGACCTCCAGTGGTTTAACTTTCTAATCTGCTGCAGTGACAGAAGTGCACTCCAGGATGTTCCAAAGCACTGGAGACACCACAGCTAGTGTAAAGTTACTCTTTAAAAACTTTAAACTTACATCCAGGCATTTTAATAAATAATCCTAACATGAATGATGCCCATGCAGGGAAAAGACACAGACTTCAGAATGCTACTTGAGTTTTGTGGCACAGGAGAGAAGAAAACAATGCCTTAAAAGAAATAATAATTATTATTATTATTATTGTTATTATGGTGTACAATACAAATGTGTATATTTTGCAAGGGTCAAGAAAACCAATTGTAAATGTCAGGAGTACTCGTGGTAGGTAATAGACATATTGAATACTCACAGGTTCTGAAGGTAGCACTGATACCAGGCCCCACCGCAGAACCAAACAGCACATAGAGAGACAGCACATACTCAGTATCATGGGCTACATTCCTCATCTGGTACTCTGTGGTGCTGCCGTTCAGAGCCAACTGCCTGGGACGATCCCGACCAACAAACTCTGAAACAATATGATGAATCACAGTACATTCTCATCACTCTTCTTGCCTTTAATTATTGCTCGCTGTCCAGGCATTCCTATGAGATCTGGCTCAGCATTAAAGCCTCTGGAAAAAAACATCCTCCTCTGTTGACCCTAACATTTGTATTTCATCAGGGTTAGTCGCAATGCCACCTGTCATATCCCTGTGGCAGAAGTGTCTAGTGTAAAAGAGGGACATTTCAAAAGCTTTTGTTAGAGTGAGTCTGTCGCTGGTAGAAAGGCAGCATATCAGTATTAGAATCAAACATGGACACGCATGCATACACGTACTCTCGATAACTGGATACGTTTTTGTATTGAGATCATTTATATACCCGAGAGTAATCTGATGTATCACTAGAACAACCAGGTACTTTGATGGTGTCAAAAGCAAAAACATGAAGGCTGACAAAGAGAGAAAGTGACTCACCTGGAGTGGGTCCCCAGGCCAGTCTGTACCCTGTGGCCCCTGGGACACTGTTCCATGAGATGACAGCAGTACTGGTGCTCACAGCAGACACCTTCAAAGTTTGTACTGCGCTGCTTTCCACTGAGACAAAGAAAGACATGAAGGACATCTTCATCTAATCTTGTATGGGTCTTTAAAACTGTAACCATGTACATGTATTTTTAATTTATTTTATACAAGTGCTAGTTACATGTCTTGAGTTTGGTGCTGGTGATGGGCCCCTCAACGTCTCCAAATATGGGGTTGATGGTGATGGTGTACTCAGAGGCTGAGTGCAGGCCCTGGATCATGTAGAAGTTAAAGTTGTCCCCGAGGTTTATGTTCGCTATGTGGCCATCTGAAAGATATATAGAGAGAGAGACACTTTTTGGCTTTGTTTCACAAACCACGGTTATTTTCAGTTTGATAAACCTTGTGTATAATTACTAAGTAAAGATGGAACCGTACCTGGGGATTCCCATGTCAGACGGTATCCTGTGGCACCCTTAACGGATGCCCATCGTGCCTGGACGGTGTCTGTGGTGGCGTTTTGAACCAGGAACTTCTGAACTCGTACCAGTTTTACTGTGAAACACACCCATGTTCACACAAACACACACATATGCAGGAAGAGCACACTCATATTCAATATTCAGTCTAAGTTTATTTAGTCATTTAAAAAAATCATAGTTATGATAAGAGTCAAGTTATTTAATTTAAATGACCTTGATTGGTGATTGGCTAATGGTTACACAAGCCAAAGAATCGTTATGACATCATAAAGTGGCCAAAATCTGATCAGCTCATTTTCATGTTTTTATATAAATGGAACCAGGACAAAAAGTGAGTGAATCTTTTTTCCTGAAACTTTCAGAATCTCTTTACACATGGGGGACACATGTTTATGCATAAAAGACGTGAAAAAGTGGATTTTGCATAATAGGTCCCCTTTAATAAAATAAGAAACATAACAATCTCAATCCATTCAACTCAAGACCTCTGGAGATATTTCTCTAGCACTATGAAATAGAGATAAATGAGTCTGCATGTAAAGGACCTTGTGCAAGTGTTTCTCCAGAACAACAGCGCCATGCTGTGGTCATATTACAGTATTACACATTGGCATTTGCTTCCTTGTGTAGCTTGTTTCCTATTATAACAGCTATCCATATATGTTTGTCAGTGTTAAGTCAGAGTATTACAAGTGGTAAATAAAACTAAATTAAGTGAAAAGTGAACATACAAAAGGAGGTGTTTTCATCAAAGCAATACACTTACATGTCTTCCCTACTATTGAAACAGTTTCACTTGGTCCCTGGGGGTAAACAGCATAAATACTGATGGTGTACTTCTTATCCTCCTCCAGGCTGTCAATCACATGAGAAGATTTGTCTCCAGGAAGCAGGTTCTCATATGCAAATCCTGGTCGGTCGGCTGCAGAACAAAACATCCAGAAGAATCAGACTCAAAACGTGTCTATTAGAAACGGAGATGTATACAAATGCCTGTAGAGACTGAGATGTATACACTTGTCTGTAAAACAGACATTTGTATACTTCATACTTGCAATGTGTGGGTTGTAAAATGATAATAATTGCATTGTGTATTGCAAGCATACATCTTGGGATGAATATCTTAAATCCGTTGAGCTTCCCTAGAGAAGGCGTCCATCCCAGGCGCAGAGAGTACAGGCCCTCCTCGATAACTCGGAAGTTTGACACCTGAGGCAAAGGGGCTACAAGGCAGAACATTGTTGCTCAGGTAAGCAAGGTACAGTGAAATGGAAAACAAATGGGCAGAAGTATTTGTGCATGAGCATGCAATGGTGTGTGACACCCACTTGTCTGGACGGTGATTGTTGCTGAATCTCCTATAAGGCTGGGGTAGACAGCGTAGAGAGTGAGGGAATAGTTTGTTTTAGGACTCAGCTCACTAACTACAGCGGTGTTCACATCTGCCTTCACATCAACCTGTTGAATACAATCAATGCAGAAGATTGAGAGGAGACAGGGTATGTGTGTGCGTGTGTGCATGCATGTGTGTGTTGAAGTTAGGGCAGAAGAGAGAAATACACAGAGACAGCAGCCACCAGCATCCTTGTGCTTTGATGAAAGTAAGGGTTTAATTCCATCTTCTCCATTATATTCAAATTAGATGGGGTGTTGTGCTTTATAACATATATTATGAATTTGTTGTTCTGTTTATCAAGAGTACCACTGCAGGTAAAACCCGAAGTGCAGATATTGTGGGAGAAATAGGGATCATGCTGATCCCATTGATGCAATATTGTGCGATTTGGAAAGTTACACAGATTTGATTGTGCATACAACACAGTGACTCAATGCTTGTATGTGCAGTACATTTGCTGGTCACACATGTAGTTAGAGTTGACATGCAGTTTTGAGCATAAGCAGTCATGGCCATGAGCAATTGAGGGATGTACTGTACTGCACTGTAACTTTAATCATGCACAGTGGTTACACCGCACCTGTCTTTGTTGGAGGGGGAGGCTTCCACTGGAGCTGAGAGGGAAGATGAGGAGACGATATCCAGTGACACCACCTGTGGCTTGGCCCCATGTCAGTCTCAGGGAACTGTGGGCCAACTCGCTAACCTGCAGGTCTCTGGGGCCCACCACACGCTTCTCAACTAGGTTTGAGAGAAGGTACAGGAAGAGGCATTGGATGACAATATACATTAAATATCTGTGAGAAAAGGAACAGGGAACATTAAACATGCAAAGTGGTTTTGCAGTAAAACCTGTCAGCAAGATAAATCCATTTTAGTGACAAAACTTCAGGGCATATTGAGAGAAGAGAGAACTATTAATCATATTTATTGTACTTTGCAAGCATCACTAGAAATGTAAACAGCTGTCAGTATAAGGGCATCTTTTCTTTTTTTTAAATGAAGGTTGGTTAAATTATTTTTGAAACTGGATGTGTATTGACCCACCAGGCTGGGACATTTTCACAGGAAGTGGTGGTTCAGAGGCAGTAAAGCACACCCTGCGGGACAGTTTGGGAAGGATGGTTTCAAGGACAGAGTAGTCAGCGCCGCGTAACAGGTGCTCCTCATGTGGCTCTGACACGATCCTCCTTAGCTCTGCCTCATCAGCCCCCCGAACACCTGGCACAGGACCGACAAAAACACACAATGCAGTCAAATAAACACCCTCTGTCTACACACTATAAGCCCACTACGTTTAGAAAAGGCAGATAACAACCTTTCAAAAACAATGAACACAATAAATGGCCTGCCAAACATTTGATAAGGCTCACTTGATTAAGGCGTAATAAAAACAAGTGAATATTAATCATAGCTGTTTTCTTTACAAACTTACACCACTAAGAGGAGCTGTGGCAGTTTGAGCAACGACGTGCAGTCAGGGGAGGCAGGGGAGGCCGAGCCTCACCTGTCATACTCCAATGTAACGGAAAAACAATTCAAGGCAATTCAAAGTGCTTTACAAAAAACGAAAGACATTAAGAAAATGGCATTTAAAATCAGTCATTAAAAAGAAAAGATAATAAAATAAACATTAAAAGAAAAAATACATGGATAAAACTTACAATGCAGTTTAAGATGTGAATAGTTCAATTAAAAGCAGCGGCAAAAAGAAAAGTATTTAGTCTGGATTTAAAAGTAATCAGAGTTGCAGCGGACCTGCAGGTTTCTGGGAGTTTGTTCCAGATATTTGGAGCATAATAACTGAACGCTGCTTTACCATGTTTAGTTCTGACTCTGGGGACAGAAAGCTGACCAGTCCCTGAAGACCTGAGAGATCTGGATGGTTCATAATTTAGCAGTAGGTCAGAAATGTATTTTGGGCCTAAACCATTCAAAGCTTTATAAACCAGCAGCAGTATTTTTTAAATATATTCTTTGACACACAGGAAGCCAGTGTAAAGACTTCAGAACAGGAGTGATGTGATCCACTTTCTTAGTGTTAGTGAGGACTCGAGCAGCGGCGTTCTGAATCAGCTGCAGCTTTCCAATAGATTTTTTAGTGAGACCTGCAAAGACATCATTACAGTAGTCCAGTCTACTGAAGATAAAAGCATGGACAAGTTTTTCCAAATCCTGCTGTGATATTAGTCTTTTAATCCTAGATATATTCTTTAGGTGATAGTAGGCTGATTTAGTAACTGTTTTAATGTGACTGTTGAAACTCAGGTCAGAGTCCATGAACTACACCTAGATTTCTGGCTTTATCTGTTGTTTTGAACATTGCACACTGAAGCTCAGCGCTAACTTTTATACGTTCTGCCTTGGCTCCAAAAACCATTACCTCAGTTTTATCTTTGTTTAATTGGAGAAAGTTCTGACACATCCAGTCATTGATTTGTTCAATGCACTTAATCAGTGTTTGAATTGGAGCATAGTCTCCTGGTGAAATTGTTACGTAAATGTGTGTGTCATCCGCATAGCTATGGTATCTTATTTTGTTGTTTTTCATTATCTGAGCCAGTGGTAGCATGTAGATGTTAAAGAGAAGAGGCCCCAAGATGGAGCCTTGAGGTACCCCACATGTCATATTTGTCAACTCAGATGTGTATTTACCTATAGAAACAAAGTTGTTTCTGTCCTTTAAGTAGGATTCAAACCAATTTAGAACTGTTTCCGAAAGTCCCACCCAGTTTTCTAGTCGGTCGAGTAATATGTTGTGGTCAAGAGTGTCAAACGCAGCACTGAGATCTAATAATACTAACACTGAAGTTCTGCCACTGTCTGTGTTTAAGTGGATGTCATTGAAGACCTTTACAAGAGCAGTCTCAGTGCTGTGGTTTAGACGAAAGCCTGACTAGAACACATCAAAACAGTTATTTAAATGCAAGAAATTACTCAACTGTTGAAAAACAACTTTTTCAATGATTTTACCTAGAAATGGGAGGTTTGATATGGGCCTGTAGTTGTTCATTACTGAAGCGTCTAGATTATTCTTTTTTAAGAGCGGTTTAATGACTTCAGTTTTCAGGGCCTGTGGAAACATACCTGAGTGAAGAGATTTTTTTACTATATGAAGTAGATCTGAGGCCATGCAAGGCAAAACATCTTTGAAAAATCCTGTTGGAATAATATCAAGGCAGCAGGAGGAGGATTTCAGAAGTTGAATAATGTCCTCTAGGTTTTTATCATTAATCTGATGGAATTGTGTCATGGTGTTTGAATTGATATTAGGTGGACATAGGGACAACACATTTGCTGTACCTGATGCAGAGGCACTGACTGCTTGTCTGATTTTCTGAATTTTGTCAGTGAAAAAGGAGGCAAAATCATTGCACGCCCTGGTGGATAGAAAGTCAGAGGCTACTGACACTGGGGGGTTAGTTAGTCTGTCGACGGTAGCAAACAAGGCACGTGCATTGTTTTTGGTAATGATGTCAGAGAAGAAAGACTGTCGTGCGTTTTTCAATTCCAAATTATAAAGGCCAAGTCTCTCTTTATAGATTTCAAAGTGAACCTGGAGATTTGTTTTTCGCCACCTGCGTTCAGCTTTTCGACACTCTCTTTTTTCTGCTCTCACGGTCATGGCCTTTCTCCATGGAGATATTTTCTTCCCAGTCACTTCCTTTACCTTAGTTGGAGCAATGGCATCTATAACATTTTTAATTTTTGAATTAAAATGATCTACTAGCTCATTTACTGAGATGTTGGCAGGGGCAAGTGTGGAAGAAAAATTCTGAGTAAACATTTCCCTAGTATTTTCAGTTAAATATCGCTTTGTGGTTACCTCTTTTTGAACATTTTTGTGAGCAGAAATAGAGCTCTCAAAGAAAACACAGGAATGGTCAGAGAGTGCAACATCAGTCACCACAACCTTAGAGATATTCAGACCCTTTGAGATAATTAAGTCCAGAGTGTGCCCCTTATTGTGCGTGGGCTCCGTCACATGCTGAGTCAGTCCATAGTTATCAAGAACACAAAACAGTTCTTTAGCCCCTCTGTCCTGGGGGTTGTCAATATGGATGTTAAAATCACCAACAATGACTAGACGGTCAAAGTCAATACACACTATAGACAGCAGTTCAGTAAAGTCATCAAAAAAGCTTGCACAGTATTTGGGTGGTCTATAGATATTTAGGAACAGAGCTCGAGAGGAGCATTTCAGCCGAAGGGCCACACATTCAAAAGAATCAAAGTCTCCATACGATGTCTTCCTGCATTGAAGGGAATCATTGAACAGAATAGCAACTCCACCCCCTTTCTTATGCATTCTTTCCTGACTCATAAAACTAAAGTTGGGAGGGATTGCTCGATAAGAACAGCTGCACTGTTATTTTGTTCAATCCAAGTTTCCGTTAAAAACATAAAATCAAGATTGTGCTCAGTGATAAAATCATTGATTAAAAATGTTTTTCCTGCCAGAGACCTGACATTTAATAAAGCTAGTTTAAGTTTGTTGGATACACTATCAGTAAGATTTGTTGTGACAAGCTGTGGCTGACATGGAATCACTGCTACATTTGATAAACTCACACAAACGTTTGAGCACTTCCTGTTTCTAAGCTGATTCACCGCTCTTAATCTATTACCTATCAACACAGATATCGGCAAAGCTACTGGCAGGGCCCCGGCATGTCCTGGAAAGAGTTGAGAGTGCCATACACCCTTGAGCCTGGACCCAGCACATATCAGTAAGAGTTTGTTGCGTTTTGTACACACACATTCTTATCAGGCTTCGGAGACTGCAGATGCTTTCTTGAAGGGAGGGGAGGTGGTTGACGTAGGCACGGTGATGGAGACGGGGGAGATGGTGCAGGGGTAAAGGACATGCTGCCAGGGGGGGGAGGTGGTTGACGTAGGCACGGTGATGAAGACGGGGGAGATGGTGCGCGTCTCTGCTGTGATTTTGGTGGGCGTCGTTGAGGAGCGGGGGTAAAGGACATGCTGCCAACCCTGCGTATCGCCTTAGTTTGGTCTTTGAAATCGAGGAAGGAATCGGTGCCAACCCTCTGTATCTCCTTCGTGTGTTCAGCGATCTCCAGGAGGGTGGCGAGGGTGAAAGGGTGAACGGAGAGTAGAGAGAGCTGTGGGGTGAAGGAAGAGTATCCTCAGAGGTGATAGGGGGGGTGAAGGGCGGTGGAGACTCCTCCATTTGTCTCCCATAATCAAGATATTCCTCAGGCGGGTGCAGTGATAGATTTTCAAGGTTTTCTGAGCGATGTGTTGTGTCTCTCTTGTTTTGATTCCTCTTGTTGCTTGTCCTTGGCAGAGGGAACAGATTGATGACGTAGGCAGTTGAATACGTTAGAGATAAACAATTTCACTCCTGACTTGTTCAGACAAACTCCATTTGCCTTAAAAAGATGTCCGCGGTCCCAGAAAAAGTTAAAGTTGTCAATAAAATTGACAGAATGGTCAATACAGACAGTTGAAAGCCAGGTGTTCAGTGCAAACAATCTGCTGAATCTCTCCACTCCTCTTCTGACTGGCGGTAGAGGGCCACTGATGAACACCTCTGCATTTAGAGAGCTGACCGTTTCCAGCAGACATTTAAAGTCTTTTTTCAGCACTTCTGACTGTTGTTTCAAAACATAATTTGTTCCAATGTGCAGTACCACATTCTTCACAGTCGGATGTTCAGCCCCAATATGCAGGATCTTCTCAGTCAAGTCAGAGACCATATCCTTGGGAAAACAGAGTACTTTGGTGTTGTTCTTTATAGTCAAAATCAGCAAATTTGCCGAGCTCCGCTACAACTATGGGTAGCGATGAGAAGTGAGGCAGGGACGAGCTCTGCCTCTCGTAAGCCCACAGTAACTGGCTGGAGCGCGGGCACTAATTTAACGCGGGCACTTATTTTGTGAGCGCGCTCAAGCCAGTTACTCTGGGGTGAGGTGAGGCACAGATGAGCTCTACCTCACCTCAGAATGCGTCACCCCACAGAAACTGGCTGGAAAGCGGGCCCTAAGCGCATGCCTGCACCATCTCACTGTATGTCACCAATGTAATGTTTGTAGATCCCTTTATTACATTTATCCTCGCCATCCATCGTCTCTAAATAACTTATTTCACGTATATATGATATTTAGGCCCGCTGGTCTCATCATACAACAGCAATGAAAAAAGCACCAGGGGAGGCAGCCATAACCTCTGCCGCACTGAAGGGGGCGCACGTGAGCCAACAGGTTCTTGTTGCTACTGTTATTCTACGCAGAGACGGTAGACGCAAACAACAAACTAGACTTTTGAAACTACAGGAAGATAAGGAGGACTTTTACAAAAAAGTAATAGAGATTGTTGTCCAGAAGGATAGCATGGACTTCATCTTCAAGTCAAGGTAAGACCACAATTGTAATGAACATGGGATCTTACTAAGAAAGAACAATCCAATATTTAGATTTTGGGTATCCTTTTGTTGAACGGTCTGTTTAAAATGAATCGAAGCATCAGACTAAAAAAGCTTTTGAAAATAACCGAATATTTCGATTAAGGTCAAAATATAATATTTGTAAATCTGACCCTGAAAGAGTCAGTGCCTCACCAGCCATGAACCTCACCGCACGTCACTGAGTTTGAGTGATTCATTTGAGATCTGCATGAATTATCTTTATACATCCAGGGTACATACATAGGCTGTTTTTGTTAGTTCATGGAAATGACAAACACCTGCTAAAGATTAAATCAGAGCTCAAAAAGTTGTACCATTCTGAAACATACAAAACCTTTTTTAAAAGATGCAAATGAACATGATGCAAGTCTTCAGTGAGAGCGGGATCAAAATACCAGTTACTTAAAACCTGAACCTAGACAGGAACATGCATTGAGATGCATATATTTGTGCATATTTGTTATCAAGACTGCAATACAGGCTCCATAGGCAGGGCTTGGATTAGCACGAGTACAGGGGAGGTACGTGGAGCTTCTCTGCGGGAGTGATGAAC
The DNA here is from genome assembly GCF_902827175.1 of Gymnodraco acuticeps. Lineage (NCBI taxonomy): Eukaryota > Metazoa > Chordata > Actinopteri > Perciformes > Bathydraconidae > Gymnodraco > Gymnodraco acuticeps. Next base: position 500,935 of record NW_022990225.1, on the reverse strand, counting down.
GAGAGGAGCAAGCCTCAGTGTCAGAGGTGCAGATGGAGGACACTGAATCGCCTAATGAAAAATGGCTGCGATTAGCACACCACCGGCTAATGAGCAGTAATTATTACACCGCTCCCAGCTGAGGGAGTGAGTTGTGGGCTTGTGGGCTCATGCGTGTGTGTAAGAGATACAGTTGCAAGAAAAAGTATGTGAACCCTTTGGATTCTCCACACATAGCGTTGTGTGTTCCTTCCAAACAACTCAACTTTGGTTTCATCTGTCCACAGAATATTTTGCCAGTAGTGCTGTGGAACATCCAGGTGCTCTTTTGCAAACTTCAAACGTGCAGCAATGTTTTTTCTGGACAGCAGTTGCTTCCTCCGTGGTGTCCTCCCATGAACTCCATTCTTGTTCAGTGTTTTACGTATCGTAGATTCGTCAACAGAGATGTTAGCATGTGCCAGAGATTTCTTTAAGTCTCTAGCTGACACTCTAGGATTCTTCTTCACCTCATTGAGCATTCTGCGCTGTGCTCTTGCAGTCATCTTTACAGGACGGCCACTCCTAGGGAGAGTAGCAACAGTGCTGAACTTTCTCCATGTATAGACAATTTGTCTTACCACGGACTGATGAACATCAAGGCTTTTAGAGATACTTTTGTAACCCTTTCCAGCTTTATGCAAGTCAACAATTCTTAATCGTAGGTCTTCTGAGAGCACTTTTGTGTGAGGCATGGCTCACATCTGGCAATGCTTCTTAAGAATAGCAAATTCAAAACTGGTGTGTATTTTTTATAGGGCAGGGCAGCTTTAACCAACACCTCCAATCTCGTCTCATTGATTGGACTCCAGGTTGGCTGACTCCTGACTCCAATTAGCTCTTGAAGAAGTCTTTAGCCTAGGGGTTCACATACTTTTTCCACCCTGCACTGTGAATGTTTACATGGTGTGTTCAATAAAAACATGAAAACATATAATTGTTTGTGTGGTATTAGTTTAAGCAGACTGTGTTTGTCTATTGTTGTGATTTAGATGAAGATCAGAACACATTTTATGACCAATTTATGCAGAAATACAGGTAATTCCAAAGGGTTCACATACTTTTTCTTGCAACTGTATGTGTAAGTATACTTGTGGGTTAGCAGCAGTTTGTATTCATGAGTGGGGGAAACATGTAGGATAAAAAAGCTTTTCCACACCGTCAAAAAGTAAACTTTTACAGCACAGGAGATGAATACATATTTAGTAGTAGACGTTGTTATGTTTGCCCATACAAACACTCAGACTCTCAAAAACAAGAATGTCATGCACACTCACAAATACCCACACTGAATCCAATGAATTAAAATGTTCAGGACATGAATTTCTGAGTGAAAACACCGCAGATAAGCCGGCAGAGCTCCAATAAAATGTGAGGGGTCTCTGCAGTGGGGATGTTGCAGGAATCCATAATACTTCCACACTCACCTACTACAAAGAGAGAAATCCCATTGTCAGCCACAGCTTTGGCTGCAGCATCGACCAGGTCGCCTGAACGTCCGTTTGTGATCATTACAACAATCTGTGCAGGGTGACAGAAATAATCATAAATTAAACAATCAAAAAACAACCTGATAATTTGCATAACAACGACAGCAGTTTGTTTTCATTACAGTTATTCAGTTTCTGCATTTAGTTTTGTGAAAATGTGTTTAATCGATGTTTATTCACTAGCCAAACAACGTTTTATTTCAATAAAAATAACATCCCTGCTATTCAGAGTTATGCTCAAAAAGCATGGACTCATGGTTTTACTCCAGCCCAATAAATCAAACCTTAAGCCAAAGTGGAATTCAATGATGCTAGCTTGCAACAGAAACTGGTAATTTGCCCATTAAGGAAAATTAAAACAGTTACTTCACAGCTCATCCATCAGTCAATGAAGGAGGGGGCTAGAAATCATCGATATGAGAATGTAGCTGCATGTGCTCTGGCTGTACAATTTGATATATCAGCTAATCCTGAATTCACTGCCTTCCCACGTCAAGAGTGCTGCTGCAACATGATTCACACACTAACTCAGAGATAGAGAGGCGAATGGAATGCTAACCAGCTGTGTTATAGTGAAGCTACACTACGGTGTTAGACTGTCTGAGACATTTAGTTCACACAAACTGAATACTTTTGGAATAGCATTAGCGGGGCTCATCAGTACCAATTTGAAACATGATTCTGTGACAAAGAAGGTTCATCTCCATTGTTTATCGTTGGATGGCCATCAAATTGACCTGTTGAGGAGTATCTCACTTTTGGCCTTTAGTCTACCCTTATGCACAGTCATTCAGCATATTTAGCATGTTAAATCTGTGGCAAACGCACAATGTTTTGCCTCCCCCCTTTCCTTTTTTCTTCTGGAAGCAAAACAACAAACCAAAGTAAAACCTGTTTCCAATAGTAGCTTTTCTATCAGACATCCTCTCAGTTTGCATTCAATGCGTAAAAAAGCTTGTCAGTGGTTTGTTTTGTTTGTGTCTTTCCACACAATGTTCCTTCCTGTACAAATACAGACCTACATCATATCCATGATAATGGCCAGCTGGAAGAAATAGTCTTTGCAGTGTGGGCTGTAATCTTGAATCAATCATCTTCCAATTGCTTGTGTGTCAACACTTTGTCATACATTAACAAGAGATATGCCCTTTGTATTGTTAACATTCATGGAAGAAGTTTTTGTTATGAGACCTATTTTACCTTTGCTTATTCTTGAAATTACCTACAGCATGTGTAGTTTCTGGCACATTTCAAGGGTATCTTTTTTCTATGCTTTGCTCCAAGTCTGTTGGTATACTAAAATCCCTTTATGGCAGACGAATGCAGTCACCACGGATAGGTTTTCACATGAAGCACTCTACCTTCGGGGCATGGTCACGGCTGATAACAGGGCTGAACACGGCGTCAACCAGAAACTGGAGGGCGTCCCCCATCCTCCTCGATCCACCCACATAGGGGAGGTCTCTGACGGCTCGGAGCACCTCTTCCTGTGAGCTGTAGTCTGTCAAAGCAATCCGCATCCTACACAGATAAACAGAGGAAATACGATCATGTACAGTATCAAAAAGGAAATAGCTAAAACAGATATTGGAGTTTGTGTACATTGTGTTTTGTTTCTCCTTTAATTTAAATATTGTATTTTTTGTGTTTTTTCTAACAGATGTGGACAAAACATAAATGTGTCTGGCTTAATAGAAATTAATTGCTGTCTTTAACATTTTGATATTCAAGTATTACTTTGGGACATCCCCAAAGACGGTGACTCCAAATCGGACCCCCTCTGTTCCAAACACCATGCCCTGAAAGGAGGAGATGATGGTCGAGATGAAGTCTTTGACCCTGGAGAAGCTGGTCTGGCCCACACTCCATGACTCATCCACCAGAAACACTATGTCTGCCTGCACCACCGTCTTGCATGCTGAGGGAAGAAGAAGGGATGAGTTAGTGTGTGCATAAATACCAAAGAGTGAGGATCAGGGGAATCGGTGATGATAGAATTCAAAATACCTTGACCTTATCTTTAAAAAATATTCCAATTTAGGCCTTTTTAGGGTTAAAGGTTGAGACTTTTTGTCTAATCCCCACACTGACCACCAGAGAGCAGTCTTGTTCCATCCTGAAAAGGTGTTTCCTTCTACTTGCTTCTGTATTACAGCTAAAGCCCTGCACAAATCCCTATGAATCTTTAATGAGACATAAGTGAGCCAAAGAGACTATCAATATTCGGAGCACTCCAGCAATAAAAGTTTAGTACAGCGATGAAGAACGCTTAGAATAATAAGGTAAACACGCCCAAAATCAGGGTCAGTCCCCTCGCTCAGGCAAACAAACGCATTTAACATAAGGATCTGATGCGTTTGCCAGCAGGACTCGGATGTGTTTTAAAGTGCTGTTAAAAAGCCAGACGCACAAGAAAGGTAACCTGATGCAGTAACTACATGTATATACCATAGACTGTATATATAAAGGTATATACACACACTCCCACATACATTATCTCTTGCAACTCAGATGAACACACCTTCACACATTAATTCTCCACATTGATATACAGTACTGTACTATCAAACGCTCCCACTCGACACAGAAATCTGCTGCGTGTGCAAATGCCCTCTGAGTCAATATTCTGGCATTACATATGCAATAAACCATGGTGACGACAGCATTGATTAGTGTGGTGAATAAGAGATAGGCACCACTGATTGTTCTGTATGTGATAACTCAGCTCCTCTGCTGTCCTCGATTTCATTACAGAGCTTTCCCGCCTCTATTATTTTGCCCTTTTTCCTTTGGCTGCAATCCCAGGATTCACAGGGGGAGACATATGTCTCCAGCCCAGGGCGACCTAACATTATGTTCTCCCTCAAATACCTATCTACTATCTCTGCCCACAACAGAAGCTTTAGTGCTATATTTAAAAAACTGATGCAAAACCACAGTTTAAACCACTGATGCAAATAAACAGGATGTTCATCGTTCCCATCCTGAGTTGAGCCTCATATAGGCAGTCAACAACCCTTGTCTACACACTTTGCTTTTTCTAATTATTGTGATGCATTTTCTAGTCCATAGATTTCTGTAAAAGCACATAAATGTGGTGGAGATTGTGAGCAAGGAGGCTCCCCGAAGATGGTGGAGATGGAAGAGGAAAACTAGAAGAATTATCTAGAAGTGTGTCAGTCTGGTATGGCAGCCAGGTGAGGACCACATGCCAAGAATAAGAAAACAACACATGCTGAGGGATTAGGAAGGGTTTTCTTGAAGGTTATCTATGCTGATGTCTCAAAGGTTGTGTACATTAGACCACCATTGATTTACCCCTTGGATGTGGCTCAGTGGATACAGCATATGCTGCAGAAAATTCTGCAAGGAAAGAAAATGTCTAGGAAATAATGATGCACTGCTGCAATCAGCTCTAACAAGATCAAGAGAAAAGTTGTGAAACATTAGAGAGTACACCTCAGGTTCAGATGTTATCAGGACAAATGAATGTAAAGGTTAATATAAAAAGAAAATAAGAGTCATTTGCATTGAAGCTAGGAAATATAGGACAGAAATATTAAAGACAAATGCAAAGGCATTCCCCCAGCATCTGTTTGCAGATGTACTCGCCCCTTTGGGACAGTCAGGGGATGTAAACAAGCAAGTCAGTCAAACACTGTATTCATATTCATGTTGTTGTTCACATCTGAATTCAAAGCAGTTCAGTTGGAAAATAATAGAGAACATTACATTACATTGCATTTAGCTGACGCTTTTATCCAAAGCCACTTACAATAAGTGCATTCGACCAAGAAGATACAAACTTCAAGAAAACAGAATCATATAAGTACATCAGGTTTCATAGAGCCAAAACATTTCAATTGCTACTCAACTGGCTTTAGATAAGCCTGTCCTTTGTTAGTATATAAGTGCTTTGTTAGTAATTGTATCGGTCGAAGTGGAGTCGAAATAGATGAGTTTTTAGTCTGCGCCGGAAGATGTGTAAGCTTTCTGCTGTTCTGATTTCAATGGGGAGCTCATTCCACCATTTTGGAGCCAGGATAGCAAACAGATGTGTTTTTGCTGATGGGAACTTGGGTCCCCCTCGCAGTGCGGGTGCAGCGAGCTGTTTGGCTGATGCAGAGTGGAGTGCACGTGCTGGGGTGTATGGTTTAACCATGTCCTGGATGTAGGAAGGGCCAGATCCATTCACAGCATGGTACGCAAGTACCAGTGTCTTGAAGTGGATTCTAGCAGTTACTGGAAGCCAGTGAAGAGAGCGGAGGAGTGGTGCGGTGTGGGAAAATGTAGGAAGGTTGAAGACCAGGCGAGCCGCTGCATTCTGGATGAGCTGCAGAGGTCGGATGGCACATCCAGGTAGACCAGCCAGGAGGGAGTTGCAGTAGTCTAGGCGTGAGATGACGAGAGCCTGGACCAGAACCTGCGTCGCTTTCTGGATGAGGAAGGAACGTATCCTCCTGATGTTGTAAAGAGTGTATCTGCAGCAGCGGGTTGTTGCAGCGATGTTTGCAGTGAAGGACAGATTGTTATCTAGGGTCACACCCAGATTCCTTGCAGTCTGAATCATCAGATCCTCCTTCGCATTCTCCAAGAACTTGGAGTTTCAGGCTCTGCACTTTCCCTCATCACCTCATACCTCAAAGACCGCACCTACAGGGTTACTTGGAGAGGGTCGGAGTCCGACCCTTGTCAATTCACTACAGGGGTCCCTCAGGGCTCTGTTCTTGGTCCCCTCCTCTTCTCCTTGTACACAAACTCGCTCGGATCTGTCATTAGCCCGCATGGTTTTTCATACCACTGCTACGATGACGACACCCAATTAATTCTGTCCTTTCCCCGCTCAGAGACCCACGTCGTCGCACGCATCTCTGCTTGTCTAGCTGACATCTCTCAGTGGATGTCTGCTCATCACCTTAAGCTCAACCTTGACAAGACTGAACTGCTTTTCCTTCCGGGAAAAGATTGTCCCACTCTTGACCTAACAATCAACATCGGCACCTCTGTTGTTTCCCCGACTCAGACTGCAAGGAATCTGGGTGTGACCCTAGATAACAACCTGTCCTTCACTGCAAACATTGCTGCTACAACCCGCTACTGCAGATACACGCTTTACAACATCAGGAGGATACGTCCCCAGCTGACCCAGAAAGCGACGCAGGTTCTGGTCCAGGCTCTCGTCATCTCACGCCTAGACTACTGCAACTCCCTCCTGGCTGGTCGACCTGCATGCGCCATCCGACCTCTGCAGCTCATCCAGAATGCAGCGGCTCGTCTGGTCTTCAACCTTCCTAAATTCTCCCACACCACGCTGCTTCTCCGCTCCCTTCACTGGCTTCCGGTAACTGCTAGAATCCACTTCAAGACAATGGTACTTGCGTACCATGTTGCGAATGGATCTGGCCCTTCCTACATCCAGGACATGGTTAAACCGTACACCCCAGCACGTGCACTCCGCTCTGCATAAACCAAACAGCTCGCTGCACCCTCGCTGCGAAGGGGACCCAAGTTCCCATCAGCAAAAACACGTGGGTTTGCTATCCTGGCTCCAAAATGGTGGAATGAGCTCCCCATTGACATCAGGACAGCAGATAGCTTACACACCTTCCGGCGCAGACTGAAAACTCATCTCTTTCGACTCCACTTCGAGAAATTGAACTATTAACAAAGCACTTATATACTAATAATTACCTAAAGCCAGTTGAGTAGCACTTGAAATGTTTTTGCTCTATGAAACCTGATGTACTTATATGATTCTGTTTTCTTCAAGTTTGTATTTTGTTGGTCGAACGAACTTATTGTAAATCGCTTTAGATAAAAGCGTCAGCTAAATGCAATGTAATGTCTGAGTTGGGGAAACAACAGAGGGGCCAATGTTGATTGTTAGGTCAAGAATGGGACACTCTTTTCCCGGAAGAAAAAGCAGTTCAGTCTTGTCAAGATTGAGCTTGAGGTGGTGAGCAGACATCCACTGAGAGATGTCTGCTAGACAAGCAGAGATGCGTGCGACGACCTGGGTTTCTGAACGTGGAAAATACATAATTAATTGGGTGTTGTCAGCGTAGCAGTGGTATGAAAAACCATGCAGGCTAATGACCGATCCGAGCGAGTTTGTGTACAGAGAGAAGAGGAGGGGACCAAGGACAGAGCCCTGAGGGACCCCTGTAGTTAATTGACAAGGGTCGGACTCGGACCCTCTCCAAGTTACCCTGTAGGTGCGGTCTTCGAGGTATGAGGTGAGGAGGGAAAGTGCAGAGCCTGAAACTCCAAGTTCTTGGAGAGTGCGAAGGAGGAGTGTGCAGTTCCTCAGAGACAGCGAGGAGAGCAGTTTCTGTGGAGTGACCTGCCTTGAAACCAGACTGGTGCGGATCAAGAAGGTTGTTCTGATGGAGATAACAGGAGAGTTGTTTAAAGACTGCACGTTCAAGTGTTTTAGACAGGAACGGGAGGAGAGAGACAGGCCTGTAGTTTATAACATCGGACGGGTTGAGAGTGGGTTTCTTTAGGAGAGGGTTTACTCTTGCCTCCTTGAGACTGTTTGGAAAGTGACCAGAAGTTAGAGAAGTATTGATGAGATGGGTGAGAAACGGTAGAATATCAGGAACGATAGTCTGAAGGAGGTTTGAGGGGATAGGGTCCAGAGGACAGGTGGTAGGACGGGCAGAGGTAATGAGGGTAAGAACCTAATTTGGAGAGAGAGGGGAAAAGGAGGTTAGTGTGTGGGTGAACGGTGGGTCTGGTGACCCAGTGGTGAGTAATGGTGAGTCGGAAAAAGAAGAGCGAATATCATCAACCTTTTTTTCAAAGTAGTTAACAAAGTCGCTTGGAAGAAGGAAGGAGGGAAAAACAATTGTTTAAATCAAAGTTAACCCTAAGAAGCAGATAGTTCAGTTTTAAGATTTATGTAAAAATAAGTTACCCAGATTTCTGCCTGAAAAACAGGTATTTTAGCTGTTCTGAGATTTAAAAACACAATTTTAGCCAGATGAACTAAAGAACATTTATACAGAGTAGATTGAAACAGAGAAGTCTAAAAACAAAATAGTACTTAAACATTCTGGAATCAGCAGTTATCCGGTCGAGTTTGCACACTGTGGAAAAAACCACATAGCCTATTACTAACTAACTGGTGGACAAGGGCGAGAATTATGTCATGTTTAAATCAATAAAGGTTGTTTAAATTGGATTTGGGTAAAATAAATGGTACTTCACTTCAGGGGTACTGAGCATTTTTGCTTCTATCTACTGATACTTGCCAACCTCCTTCAAAATAAGAAAGTTAGTAACTAGCAACCAGCCTGGCCTCTTACAAAAAACGACCATATAGGCCGATTGTTCATGCCCTTATTACGACCCAGAGACACGTTTTAAAGTGTATGTTGTTTCTTACACGACCTAGAGGTGCTCTAGTGGTCGTGTAAGAAACAACATGCTCCCGGCCCGTTCATTGCAAACGCTCCGGAGGGACGTTTATTCACAAATAACTCCAGTCCAGTCCAGTTTTTGTTACAGCAGCATGTACTACTTTGTTCTGCTCCACTACAATTCAGAGGTTAACCTGGTATTTTTACTCCACTACATTTATTTTAGTTACTTTGCAGATTATGATTAATGATGTGAAATATAGTTACACCTGAGTCAAATTCAGGGAAGGTGATTGTCAAGTGTCAAAATAAACTATGCAATATATTGGACGTTAAGTACTTTGTCAGACTTCATATTTATCTGTGGATAACCCCAACGTTTTTTTCTTATTCAAAAGAAGACCTTAAATATTCTTTAATGTTTAAATAAAGCCTTATTAGTTTGTTTGTTTTGCACATCCTCCTGTTGGAAAATACAGTTTCAGTCTCTCGATTTGAAGCTTATGCATTGTACTATGAACCTGTATAGACCTGTAACAGTCAACTGCACGAGGAGTTGGAAAGGTAGTAAATAATATCTTTAAAAACTACAAAACAATCCCTTTCTATCAGCTGTGTACCGTTATGGTGTAAATATAGCCTATCTACCAATTGGATCAAATATAAAAGTCAGCCGAATTAGTGTTGATACTGCAAGGAGACGTATTGTGTGAAAATAAATGGAAGATGTTGTTTAATTGCTAATATTATGATCCACGTCACATATTCAGTTTTGGCGGCATTTCTTACAGTTTGTCAAAAGGTCTTCTGATCAGGGCTCTATAAATAAATATCTACGGCAGATATGTAATATTTAATGCAGCCGAACCGTGTATTACAATGCCGTTATGTGATGACTTCCAAAAAGAAAAGCAAGAAAACTCGGAATAAAGTATTATTTTATTTTTAAAACATGTTTTCCGATTTCATATCATATAAACACCATATCCCGACGTGCATTGCGGGTAAAACAATCAATATTTTAGCCTATCAAAACCTCTGAAAAAAGAAAGGTGTCTCTCAGAATCGAAAGAGAAAAACCTATGGGAAAAACACAAAAGCATTGTACACAATTTAAACCAATAAATGTCGTATAATTAACAAGGATAAACTGATGTATTTTAGTGGATGAGTACTGCAGATATCACTGTTAAATCATTTGATCATTGGTTTTATTATAAAAACGTTGAGACCGGAAATACTGTTTTCAACCCGTAACTTTACATGGAGGCTGCCGCATACCTCAAATCATCTTCGTAATATCTATCAAACTATAGATCCTACATATCGACTGGACGTGGATTTGAAAAGTACAATCTACACTTCTCGCTATAAATCTAATCAAAAAGCATTTTAATGGCCAAACTATCCTACAATTTAGGATTTTACAGAGAGGGTTATTAGTCAATAAACGACCATCTGTAACGTTTGCATTCAACAGGAGCACTAGAGGGCGACAACTTTAAAACGTAATTATAGGACGTATTAAGCTTTTGAACAAACAACATATTTGGTCGTAATAAGGGCCTGAACAATCAACCCATTTGGTCGTATGAGTTGGAGGACTTGTTGCTAGCAATATATGAGGCATTTAGTATCTAAAGAAGATACACTTTATTAATCTTACAGGGGCATTTCTTGTGTTTACACACATTACACACACATGCACAAACACAGAGGATAAACATGCACACACACAACCACATGCAGATAGGAGAGGTGGCAGAGCAGAGAGGCTGCCAGGTACCCGGCGCCAAGGGAACAGTTTGGAGATTAGGTGCCTTGCTCAAGGGCACCTCGGCAATGGCCTTGGAGGTGAACTGGCACCTCTCCAGCTACCAGCTCACTCCATCTTTTTGTTGTTGTTGGTCTAATCGGGACGTGAACCGGCGACCCTTCGGTTCCAAGACCAAGTACTTACAGACTGAGCCACTGCCGCCTCAAAGGAGTCAAATATTAAGAGTAGGTTGAGACCATAAACATACAGTAGATGGGAGGAGAGCTAATATTAGTCTTACATATATCTGGTGGACAAAAACATGGTACCAAGTGAATACTAATGTTGCTTCTGCTTTCCCAAAACCAATGTGTTACACGTTAAATGCATATTTTATTTACACATCCAGCGGACATTGAGCATTCATTTGCGTCCATGTTTATGACCAACTCAGTCAATTTGTGGGCTGTAAAAAAAATCCCTGACTCACTAGAAAGAGGCAGAAAGATCCATAGAGCAGTGAAGTTGGATTATGATTCTCTGAGGGATCCATACATTGCTTACAGGAATTTGAATAATCGTTAATCCAAAAATATCAATTATTGTAGCTTGAAGTTGTCAATGTATTAATTTGAAATCGACCACTCTTCTTGTGTGTAATATGAAACAGTAGCCCTCAGGGTTGCTACAGACATTCATATGATGTGATATGACTGAATGTGAATTAACACTGTCAATAATAAGCCATGGTACCAGTTACAAGGGAGCAGCAGCTTCAAATATGGCCTTGGGCTATTTATATCCCTCCATAATTCTGCCCAACAACTTTACAAATCACTTTCTGCCAACCACATTCCAGGTGGAGGAAATCAAACTTTCGATTGGCTGATTGACCTTTTGGCGACATCCAATAGCACCTTGGGCTTAAGGTTCTGTATCCAGGAGATGGGTTTGACAGGCTGGCAGACAGAGTGCTGTATGGTACATGAGGCTAGCATATGTTAAAATTCCCTGACTAGACACAGCCTGGAGAGAAAGTGGAGCTGGGTAAGTGTCTACCCCGTGTTCCAGTGCATGTGTCCAGATTTAATGACGGAGCACAGACTGTGTTCATTGAACACCTGACCTTTCTCTGGCCTGTGCCCCTAAGTCATCTAATTCATAGATCAGTGAGCATTGTGGACACTGAGACATATGGTGTTGATTCAGAATCAAACAACTGATGTTGAAAACTGATGGTGCCATGAGGCTGAATTTCAGTAGTGTAAAGTGACTGAGTACATTTGCTCAAGTAAGTTAAGTACAATGTTGAGGTACTTAACTTGAGTGTTTCAATTTGTTGCTACTTTATACTTCTTCCACACTACATTTCAGAGGTAAATCGTGTACTTTTACTCCACTACATTACTTGAATACCTTTAGTTACTTTACAGATGTTGATTAATGATGTGAAATAATCAAGTGTTAAATCAGACTATAGTTCCATCTGGAGTAAATTCACAAGCTACCCTGCAGTATACAAAGTCATTCAAACTAGCTACACCTTTATCAGCTTTGATAACACTTTAATGATCAATCATTATAAAACATATCATATATATTATTCTGAAATGGACCAATATGTATAATGACTACTAATTTGACAATAAGAAAGTGAAGGAACAATAGAAAAAGGTGAGTGAGGCAATGAGTCACGGCCTGGAATTATGTATGAATGTATAACTGAATGGCTGAATATGTGGAAAACAATAACAGAAAGTGCTTGATGATGCTTGATGTCATCTGTTACCTTCAGCTTGTGCTGTGACGCTCTGGTGGGACAGAGAAAAGGATAGTAGAAGGATCCACACAGAAGAGCAGCCCATACTCTTCCTCTCTTCCTCTTCCTTCTGCGATCACCGGCTCCTCCTCCCAGTTCTTCTCTTCTCAAATCCCCTTCTTAAATTCCACTCCACAATCATCAATTCCAACTCTTATTTCCCCTTTTCTGAAAGTATACACATGAATAGACAGTGGAAAAAGTCATTAGAGTCACTCAAAGATAAAATATAATCAAACATTTTTAATTTGTGAGGCATTCATGATTCTTAGGCAGTCATAGAGTTGTTCTCCCATCTCCAGGGACAGTGTTGAATACATGTATGTACTAGGGAGGATGTCTTGACTTATACTGCATCATTTCAGATTCATTTGACATCATATCTATAAAACCTTTGGCCTGAAGTGTAAATCACCAGATGTGATTATATTGAATCATCCACACAAACATAAATAGATCCTATCATTTGTTTCTTACTTTGTGGCTATTGCCATCATTTAGGTAAATGTAAATTGGTGATCATAATGTTGTACACTATTCCAATATTATGGGTTCAGTTTTAACTCAAATTCCAATGACGCAAAGAAAATAAAAGCATCAAATGAGGGTTAAAACTGTCTGACATAAAACAAGCTAATAAAAGCAGTTATTGGGAGGTGTTAACATTATGAACTCACATGAAAAATTATTACCCCAATAATTTGTTACGACTGACTTACAGTATATGATAGAGTTTCTTCAGAGTGAACCTGCAGCTTGACCTGATGCATGCCACTGCTCCTACTGTTTATCGATGTAAAAACCCTCTACATGTGCAAAAGATATTTACAGTGGTCAGCCAGACCTCTAGACTATGTGCACCTGTCCCAGACTGAGGATTACCCAAACCCCCTGAGGGCTGGCTTTGGCCTGGAAGTCAAACTGCAGAGGTGTTTATCTGCAGAGCTGAGGCCGAGGCAGCATTGCTAATCGCTTCCGATGTGTGTGCACATACTACATTGCACTTTGTCAAAAATGTTTTAGCCCCATGGTAAATCTGCAATAACAGAGAATGTGTCTAATTAAAGCGTCCACCTGCACCCTCTTATGTCTCGTGTATGTGCGAGTTTCTTTGTTTGACCACAACATGGTGACACTGTAGGACATTTGGGAAGAACTGTCTGCAATCCAAAATATGGTTTTGTACAATTTCTGCTCAAATGATCATGTATTTAAAGGATTTTTCTCTAAGCTCTGAGTAAGGTGCAAGACACACTAATTATTCAGAAAATCAACATGATCAAAGTTCAGCTGTGGGTGTGTGAGACGATTTTAGACTCTGGAAGTGTTTCCAAGAACTGACAGGTTAAAGAACAGGAACCCTAAGACAGATGAGTTTCACTGGACTCGAGGAAGCACAGTGATCGAAGTAATCGAGATGGAATGAGAGTTATAGCTGTCCCACAGTCAATGGAGTTCTATTTCGTCCCTACTGACCGCCAGAGGCGGTGCTTTCAGCACTGGATATGTCCATCGCGCGCATGCGCAGCTCGAGTACCAATACCAACAAAGTCACCTGTGACCCACGTGACACCGGCTATATCAGCCGGTGTCGTCAGAGGATCTGTTCCTTTCATCTTCTCGCTGCTCGAGGGTACCGCGGCTACATTTTTGTAGCCTACAGCGTTCAGGTTTGAACGTCTGATCTGAGGGATTTCTCTGCAAGCAGCTGGCCGCGTGCAGCTTCCTGACAGTCGGAGCTACGGGTCGTTAACGCGTCCTCCAGGAGCTGTGGCCGGCTGTGCGCTGTGCAGAGCCTCGACAGACAGGTTGGTGTCAGCTTGTTGCTGGTGATGGCTGTGTCCCCGCACCCTCTCCCAGCCAAGTTGTCCTGATTGCTGTCTTATTTTTTGTTTGGCTTAGACTTTCTGGTGACGACAGTGTTCCCGCTTCCTCTCCCATAAAGTTGCCCTTATGCTCTTTTGAAAGTTCTGCTTGTGGCGTTGTGCCCGAGCTATCATTAGCATTTGAGTCCCAGCTTTGGCTGTATCCCTCATTCAATTTAACCCGTTTTTCGTTTAGAGGCAGAGAGTAAGGTAAGTACTTTCTATTTCTTAGAAGCTATTATCTGGTCTTAACATTTGTGTTCTGACTTGGTCGCTTGATTGTTAGCAGCAGCCGCTTGGCTAACACCTTGCTATTAAGCTTAACTATTAACTCAGCCGGTGAGGGCAGTGCTCCCGGTAACATAGGGTTTGATTGCAGTAGCGCTAGATCGTTGTATTACTGCTCCTAGTACTAGACTCCTAGCACTAGGATGATATGCAGAGAACATCTTCACTGCGGGTGCTGTGTGCTCCGCATGTGCGGTTACTACTGTAACCATGGCCTACGGTTCTATGCGGGCTGTTCTCTTTCTTAGAAGCTAATTATCTGGTCTTAACATTGTGTTCTGACTTGGTTTCTTGATTGTTAGCAGCAGCCGCTTGGCTAACACCGTGCATGTACTGTTAAGCTTCATTATTTAACTCAGCGGTAAACGCATGGTATGGTTGCAGTAGCGCTATATCGTTGTATTTACTGCTCCTAGTACTAGACTCCTAGTACTAGACTCCTAGCACTAGGACGATATGCAGAGAACAATCTTCACTGTGTGCTGTGTGCTCTGCATGTGTGGCCATTAAGGAGGATTTCATCCTCCCAATATTATATTATCTAGTGGGCAGCCGTTTGGCTGACACTTTTAGGCACCGGCCACAGTTACTACTGTAACTAAGGTTCTAAGCCGTAAGTACTGGCCATAATTACTACTGTAACTACGGTTCCAAGCCGTGTAAGTACTGGCCATAGTCAATACCGTAACTACGGCTCTATGCTGTGTAAGTACTGGCCATAGTTACTACTGTAACTACGGTTTTAAGCCGTAAGTCCTAGCCATAGTTACTACTGTAACTACGGTTCCAAGCCGTGCAAGTACTGGCCATAGTCAATACCGTAAACGGCTCTATGCTGTGTAAATACTGGTCATAGTTACTACTGTAACTACGGTTCCAAGCCATGTAAGTACTGGCCATAGTTACTACTGTAACTACGGTTCCAAGCCGTGCAAGTACTGGCCAGAGTTACTACTGTAACTACGGCTCTATGCTGTGTAAGTTCTGGCCATAGTTACGACTGTAACTACGGTTCTAAGCCGTGTAAGTACTGGCCATAGTTACTACTGTAACTACGGTTATATGCCGTGTGAGCACTGGCCATGGTTACTGCTGTAACTACAGCTCTGTGCTGTTCTCTTCTTTCGAAGCTAGTTATCTGGTCTTAAACATGTGTGTTATTTGACTTGATATAGCTTGATCGTTAGCAGCAGCTGCTCGGCTAACGTCTTGCGTGTACTGTTAAGCTTCTTTATTCTACCCAGCTAGGTGAAGGCAGTGCTCTCGCTCCCGCTCCCTCTACCGGTAATGCGGATGTAGCTACATCCCTTTTTCTGTTCGGTGAGTAGTAGCACCGCTCTACTCTTCCCGTTCAGCAGGTAGCTGGTGAAGGCTGTGTTCCCGCACCCGCTCCCGGTTACGCTGCATCTGGCATTCGTCTCTAACTCAACCAGTGAAGGCAGTGTTCTCGCCCCCGCTCCTGGTAGACGCTGAACTGCCTCGTTTTTCCGTTAAGCAGGTAGCTGGTGAAGGCTGTGTTCCCGCACCCGCTCCCGGTTACGCTGCATCTGGCATTCGTCTCTAACTCAACCAGTGAAGGCAGTTCTCGCCCCCGCTCCTGGTAGACGCCAAACTGCCTTGTTTTTCCGTTAAGCAGGTAGTCGGTGAAGGCTGTGTTCCCGCATCCGCTCCCGGTTACGCTGCGTCTGGCAGTCGTCTCTAACTCAACCAGTGAAGGCAGTTCTCGCCCCCGCTCCTGGTAGATGCCAAACTGCCTCGTTTTTCCGTTAAGCAGGTAGCCGGTGAAGGCTGTGTTCCCGCACCCGCTCCCGGTTACGCTGCATCTGGCATTCGTCTCTAACTCAACCAGTGAAGGCAGTGTTCTCGCCCCCGCTCCTGGCAGACGCAGAACTGCCTTGTTTCTCCGTTAAGCAGGTAGCTGGTGAAGGCTGTGTTCCCGCACCCGCTCCCGGTTACGCTGCATCTGGCATTCGTCTCTAACTCAGCCAGTGAAGGCAGTGTTCTCGCCCCCACTCCTGGTAGGCGCTGAACTGCCTTGTCTTTCCGTTAAGCAGGTAGCTGGTGAAGGCTGTGTTCCCGCACCCGCTCCCGGTTACGCTGCATCTGGCATTCGTCTCTAACTCAACCAGTGAAGGTAGTGTTCTCGCCCCCGCTCCTGGTAGACGCGGAACTGCCCTGTTTTTCAGTTAAGCAGGTAGCTGGTGAAGGTTGTGTTCCCGCACCCGCTCCCGGTTATGCTGCATCTGGCATTCGTCTCTAACTCAGCCGGCAGTGTTCTCGCCCCCGCTCCTGGTAGACGCTGAACTGCCGTGTTTATTAATCCAGCCAGGTGAAGGCAGTGCTCTCGCTCCCGCTCCCTCTGCCGGTAACGTGGGTGTAATTACATCCCTCTTTCTGTTCGGCGAGTAGCAGCGACGCTCTACTCTTTCCATTAAGCAGGTAGCTGGTGAAGGCTGTGTGCCCGCACCCGCTCCCGGCTACGCTGCATCTTGCTACCTACGGAGTGGCTCATTCATGTAGCGCCTGTATGGCTTCTTTTGAGCCATTGAGAAATGTGAGCATCTGAGGGAGGTTCTCACGGTAAACGCCTGCATGAGCTGTAGCTGCATGCCTCGGGCGCTCAGAGTGGCTAGAATCACTGAGGTGGAACGTCTGGCAGCAGCCAACAGACACCTCTCCTTGTCACATCCTCCTCCAGATCAATTCGGCCGTTCCCGGCGACTTGAGGGAGCGATGGCTATGTGTGCTCCCCCCAATAGAAGGACTAGAAAAGCTGTCCTCTAAAGTGGATCGGCTAGCTGCCGATAGGGGCATGATGAAGTCGCCTCTGGTCCTTCAGCCTGGGCCCGGTGTAGGGGCCTTCGGTCGACGCCCCTCCTTTGGTTGGCGCACCTCCTTCGGCTGGCGCACCTCCTTCGGTTGGCGCACCTCCTTCGGCTGACGCACCTCCTTCGGTTGATGCACCTCTGTATGAGGAGGCCTTGTCGCTGGTACAGACTCGTCGCCAGGTTTCGCTGGCCCAGTCACCACTAACGGAGTCATGTAGGAGAGTCCTCCGTAGCATACCAGTCGAGCTGTTTAGGTCAGCTGCCCTGGAGGCACTGGAGCGTGCCGCCCAAGCTAGGCAGACCAGGCAGCAGCTCTCGGGTCTTCGCAGACCTGTGCCCACTCCCAGCAGGCCCAGGGGCCGCTCTAGCAGCCGCACTCAGCCGCCGGATTACAGGGGTGGTCTGCAGAGGTCTTAGCGGCGCGACCCAATGACTTTCGTGCCCCAGGTCGCCCGCCTTCCAGACGGCCTCGTGCCCCAGTGCCCCCCCGGTCGTCGGCTGCTTTCCCAGCAGCAGCTCAGTTACTGGGCGGTCTGTACTTCCGTCCCTTGGGTGGTTTTCACCTTAACCCAGGGGTACGGACCGCAGCTCCGGCCCCTAGCCTTCGGCTGGGTCTAATTGACAGTCGTCAGCGATCCGGCAGGGGCCCTAGCTCTGGCCCAAGAGTTGTCCGTCCTTCTGTCCAAGGACGCAATCAAGCCAGTAAGACCCTCTGCTTAGCCCAGGGGGTTCTACTCGGCGTACTTTCTCGTGAGCAAGAAAGTCGGCGGATTTCGCCCGATCTTGGACCTCAGAGGAATCAACAGATTCCCGAAGGTGCTGCCATTCTATATGCTGACCACTGCATATGCACAGGTGGAGTGGTTCTCAACCGTGGACTTGAGGGATGCCTACTTCCACGTGGGCCGGGCAAGATGGTGCCTTATATTCAGTTCCTCCGGCCCTTGGGCAGACTGGCAGCTGCCTCGGCCGCTGGGCCCTTAGGCCCGCTGTCGTTGCGCCCCATGCAGATGTGGCTGAACAGCCTTCACTTGGACGCCAAGTGGCACAGGCACAGGGAAGTCAGGGTGTCGCAGCATTGCCTCCACTCTCTGTCACGCTGGAGGGGCAGGGCCTATCTCCTAGTGGGCATGCCCATGGGCGCCATCCCATCCTGCCAGGAGACCATCACCATAGGTGCATGTCTCTCAGGGTGGGGTGCAGTGCGGCAGGGCAGGAACGTTCAGGGTCAGCGGTCTGCCCAGGAGAGTGCGTGCCAGGTCAACGTGCTAGAGCTTCGGGCTGTGCAGCTTGCACTCACGCACTTCCTACCCCAACTGGGGGGCAAGAATGTGTGTGTTCCTTGGGGACAGCATGTACGTTGTTGCTTAGACAACAGTCCCTTCTAGATGGTGGACGTTCTCACTCCACTCTGAATTTATGTGACTGCGATTTCTGCCCGGCATGTTCGGGTCGACGGCGCCACGGCGGGGTGCCACAGGTCGGTGTCCCTCTTTATGAGAGGGGCTTTACGGCAGCGTCCCCCTAGCACCCCGAGGGATCCGGCTTGGGACCTGCCTCTGCTGCCGGATGCCCTATCATCTCCTCCCTTCGAGACCCTGGCCCAGGTGGGGCTTAGGTGGCTGCCCACAAAGGCAGCATTTCTGCTTGCCATAGCCTCAGGGAAGCGAGTCGGGGAGTTGCATGTCCTCTCCATAAACAATACATGCCCGAGGTGGGACTCTCAGGCGTTGCCCTTTGGGCAAATGTGGCATACCGGCCCGGGGTCCTTCCACAAACCCACTTCAATCAGCCTGCCCAGCTGGCACGCTTTGACATTCAGGAGTACGGCACGTCGAAGTTGCTGTGCCCTGGGGGTGCCCAAAGGGCATATATCAAGGCTACTGCCTGTATACGGTAGTAGGAGCAACTCTTGATTTTGCCCTTGCGGCACTAAAGGAGGTTATGCCCTCTAACCAGTGGCTGCCCCACTGGGTTGTCGATACCATCTCACAGGCTTACGGGGCCAGTGGCCGCCCCCTGCCATCAGGCTGAGATGCCACTCTACAAGGAGCATCTCAACATCTTTGGCTGCCCTGAGGGTGGTGCCCCTGGAGACCATCTACGCCGCGGCGTCGTGGGTGTCTTCTGGCACATTCTCCAGTTGTCATCAGGTCAATGTCGCCACTCCCCATTCTTTGGGCGTGGTCCTTTTGCCGAGCTCCGCTGTTTCCAGTGGTGAGCAAGGGCTTGGATTCTTCATGACATTGTTGGTATAAGTCATCCAGTGCTGAAAGCACCGCCTCTGGCGGTCAGTAGGGACGAAATAGAACGATAGTTACGGCTGTAACTACGGTTCTATGAGTCCCGGATGACCGCCAGAGTTCCCTGTCACTCAGAATTCTTGTGTGCTCGCGAGAAGATTCTGGGAACAGATCCTCTGACGACACCGGCTGATATAGCCGGTGTCACGTGGGTCACAGGTGACTTTGTTGGTATTGGTACTCGAGCTGCGCATGCGCGCGATGGACATATCCAGTGCTGAAAGCACCGCCTCTGGCGGTCATCCGGGACTCATAGAACCGTAGTTACAGCCGTAACTATCGATTCAATAACACTCTGGGATACAGAAAATCCTTCCCCTTTCCTTCCTCAAAAGACAGAGGAAACTTCAAGTTAGCATAAAAGAGATTAGCCCCAAGGCTACAGCTTTTGACTTGGCATAATACACTGAGTGGAGGCAATTCATTCCCTTTGAAATGTTGCGGTTGCTTTACCAGCATATTATCTCTATTGCAGACTTGTACCTTGGGAAGGGATATTTAAAAGCATGGTGCAATGATAGGACGTATTGTAGAATCTTCACTGCATTTGTGCTGCTCAATGATCCACTTGCTGCAATATCTTTAAGCTGACTTTGAGTCAGCTTAAAGATATTGCAGCAAGAATGTGTTGAGAGTGAAAACCTTCCTTTAAATGTATAGGAAACACAGCAATGTATCAACATTCAGTTAAGTGAAAAATAATCAATGCCTAAGTAGAGTTAATCCAGAACTTGAATCACAATGGCAAAGAATCATGCAGCAGCCACAGATTATCCCATATTAAATAAATAACCCCCTGTCAGAGAGAAGCACGTTCAATGCAAATCTAAGAAATGGTTAGTACCGTTATGTTTTACATTAGCGTTCTATCTTCCAGCATGTGTCAGCACATAAGTGTTCATGTGTGCCCAAGTACATGTGCATGAATATATTTTAGCCTATAAGCATATGGTATTGCAAATTCATAGGCCTAACATCAAAGAGAGATCTGCCTTTACTCAACTACCATACATGAGATGAAAACATTACGGATTACTTTAGGCATTCATGATTCACATTCCATTCATCAAGCTATCTGCCAATACTTCCAATGTTTCAGCTACAGAATAAATGAATATGATAAAGCCATACAAAAGTAAAACAATCTGAATTCCAGACAAATCTTTGGTGTGATTTGACCACCTGGCTGACAGAGCCGGAATGGCTGAAGGCTGACTAGTTTACAACCTCTGCAGATCAACTCTCATGTAACAGCCAGAAAACCAAACTCTCCCCCTCACATACCGATGCAGATCTAAGATCTGTCTCTGCATGTATCTTCTTAGTACTGAAGTGCAGAGAGCACAAACGTGTGTTTTCATGAATGACAGCAGGTGCAGAAGTATACAGTTGCTGTCTTCTATACCAAAAGGTGGACATTATAGGTTTTAATGTGCTAAAGGTGGCACAAGTTTTCTGAGTCAAGTAGTGGATGTCAATGTTAAAAACATCTGCAGAAATATAAAAGAGCCTTAGATTTAACTTGACAGTTAAAAGTGTCCCTGAGTCAATCCAAATGTTTCTGAAAATATTGAAGTTTAAGCATGATGTACCTCTACATAAATTGCAAAAATACCAGGGGCCTCATTTATAACGCCGTGCGTAGGATTCACGTGGGAATGTTGCTTACGTAGTAGAAATCCAAAAAATAGGTACAGAAATGTTCCGACATTTTCGGATTCACCAAACATTGCGTACCGTCGAGGAAAGTGCGTACAGCACTTCCTACGCCGGTTTCCCTTTATAAATCACAATCGACTCGAAATGCGGTGCAGCTTTTGCGGGCTTCACGTAACGCCCATATTTGCCTATAAATAGTCAAAGAAACGCCCATTCATTCATTCATTTTGACTGACTTTATGAAGAAGATAGCAGGAAATGACGACAGAACAGCTAAAAAATACATCTCACACGTGGCCCCTTCTCATTTCTCTAACTCCCCTCCTCGACTCCTATCCTCGATACTTAGTCCCGCCCACAGGAGATGCGAGCGGAGGAGCCGAGGAGGGGAACCGAGGAGAGAGGAGGGGAAGCAGCAGGCGGTTAGAGAAATGAGAACTCCTCTCCTCTGAGCGGTCATTTGAAAGAGACGTCCATTAATGATGACAGGAGGCACAGCAGCCCTCTGTCTGATGGACAGATGTGTTCATGACCACTTATATATTTACTTTTAATTCATTCACAGTGCGGTATAATGAGACAACAGGCTACAGATGCGGACACACGCACACACACATATTTGTATATATTTATATAAATATATACAATTTCAGAATCAAACAGAGCACTCTCATAATAACGTAACACTATCAGAGACTGGATATATCCCCCCCCCTCTCTGGTCGCTACAATGAGGAAAATAAATTACGGGCCAAAAGTTTTATTTACAAGTATTAAAAGTAAGCAGAGGACACCAAACCAACTGAGACCTGTATGTCCGCTGCATCTACGCACACACTGTATAACACACACACACACACACACACACACGCACACACACACACACACACGGACATACAGTTCCTAAAACAGGCTACAGCCGTTGTGTATTTTATTATGTGAAGCACTAAATGGTTTTAGAAAAATATCGACTCTTTGTTTGTAGATATCTACTAAACTAAAGCAAATAAAGAGAGTAGGCCTGTTATACTGAGTGATATATATTTTACACACTGCTCTGCTTTCTGCACGGACCTCACAGCTGTTTTACTGTAAACGTCGCGTCGCGATGAAAGCCGTTAATAAAATAATATCCCCAAACGTGCGTCACGACTCTTTGAAACATCTCTGTTCCCGGAAATGCATCCACGAAGGAGCCGTGGAGGACCCATCAGTGTATCCTCGGTTAGAGCTCCTCCAGAGAGCCTCCTCGATGCTCGACGCTCGGTCCTCGAAGTGCATTTAGAGAAATGAGATGTCCTTCAACATGGCGCGCTGAAATTCATTTCCGGGTCACTACCGGAGGACCGAGGAGTCGAGGAGTCGAGGAGGGGGATTTGATGAAATGAGAAAGGGCCCGTGTCAGATTTTGGTTATTTTGGGGAGGTCGAGATAGTTTGGTGGATGCCGTTTGAACCAGAGTAGCAGCATGGAGGTCGGATCGTCACCAAAATAAATTAATAAGTGGTCCGAAAAAGGTTCTTGACAAAAAAATTACACATAGCCTTCCTCAGGCAGTGTGTTTGTACCGGGGACAGGAGACACCCCCTTGATGAGAGACTGTAAGAAATGATCGGGGAATCCCTCCGGAGTGGAGTCATGACTACTGGATCTGAATTATGTTTTCGTATTTGGTGGTTTGTGTCCCAGCTGTCGATCAGCTGTGCGCAGCGTCTCCACTGCAGCAACTCTATATCCACCAGTTAAAGGATATACAACTAATGTGTTGTGTTATATTAGCTGTACAATTTACCACATATGGTGTTCTTAGTTTCCATACCTCCTGTGTTTTATGAGCGACTTATCAAGTCTTAGCAAACGGCATAAAACATGATTAAACATGGTAGTATAAAACCATGCTCGTACAACCTATAGAAATGCAAAACCGCATCATTTGAGAAAACATTTCATAACATTAACACAACATATTCGAGGTGGTTTTAAATAACATATCCGTATTTATTTATTTCTCCAAGTTATGTTTGTGTGTGCACTGAGGAATCTCAAACAGGCGTGTGTTTAATCAAGATTGGCTTTAATCAATGTTTGAAAATGAATTCTTCATATGATAAATGAGAGGTAACATTTTATTTATGGTATTATTTCAACATATTTCTCTCCATTCGTCCTTCTGCCAACGCGGTGTCGCAGTTTCTCGTCTCTCCCGTTGTTGTGCTTAGTGCGTACGCATGGGTTAGAGTTTGCGTGGAGGACCGCACCTTTTCCCGTCAAGTTAGTATTTTATAAATCGCAAACATTGCGTAGAAACTGGCGTACGCCATTTTTTGAGCGTATATCCCTTTATAAATGAGGCCCCAGGAGCATACAGCCTCGCTAACAGCAGTGTTTTGAGGTAAATGCTAATATCAGCATGCTGATTTTTCGAGGGAATAATATTTACTATGTTCACCATTTCCGTTTAGCGTGTTAAGATGCTAACATTAGCTAATAGGGACATAACAGGTGAGGATGATGTGACTTACATGTAGAGGTATTTGGTCTTAAACCATAATTGGACAAACATTTGGCATGATGGGGACGCTTACTGTATAAAAAGTCAGGCAATCACCAAAGTCACTGCAATTCATCCATCTTGTATCATATCAGGCCTGTACAAAATGTCATGGCCATAAATATAATTGTTCTTCTGGACGTGATGGACTGCAAATCCCAGCTCATTCCAACAATCCTGCAGGACATTTCTACAACGCCTGTGATCATAAGCTAGACTCAGACACTTAGATAACATGCTTGCAATGATCCCGCGTCAAGAAAAACATGTGCACAGCACTCCATCCATCACTCAAAGCATGCTGGGATCACAAGCACTTTGTCCAGCCTCGCCGAGGAGGAAATGTGTATATTGTGTCCGAGGCCTTAAGTTTATCACTGCCCGAGAGGATTCAATAATGTTACAAAACGAAGTTTGCTGTCTCTGGCCCTGATACTCCCTCTCTGTTCCCTATCTCCCTTCCTCACACACACTCACTCACACATCACATGCCCTGCAAGTCTAACTGCATGTCAGCTATTTCTACATAATGGCATTTTCCACCTCACCACTTCACAGAATGGATGATCCCCGTAGGTAGAAAACTGGTACAGTGAAGTGGCACATACACACTGGAATGTCAGAACTGCAATGTATGATAGCCCATGTCTTCGGTGCAATTAAATACAGATCTACAGTTAAAACACACACACAAATACAATCACACTCAACGCATGTCCTCTTAATGTCACTTTGCATTCGCAGTCAGACAGCACAGACAAGTCCATGCATGGGAAACATCCACAATTCATTCTTCATAGTTTCATCCTCTTGCTAACAACCTGGTATGTTATTATTATTCATGAATACACTAGAGCTCACATGACTGTGAAATCCATGATATCTTGTTTTATGCTCCTATTGAGGTTGGAGGTGTAACATATTTGCATTACCTTCTGCAGAGAAGCACATGAGGATGCCCAGGACTTCTGCACTACATGGTCTGAGTGTGAGATTCTAAGTGCATGTTCTCAAACTCAGTGGAATGCACATTTGCAGAAATTACTGTAGTTTATCACATAAAGGCACATCAGACAACAAAGAAAATGGGCAACCAGCAAGCACTAATATCAGGCGGCAATGCTGTTTAAGGAGAAATTGTACTGCAAGGAACAACAGTAAAGGCTAAGTATCACAAGTGTTGGCCTAGGTCCAGACACTTAGGCTGTAACAAGGGTGTCTGGGCAGTTAAGAATTCAAAACTACTCAGTAAAGCACCATATTAAAGTGCAGTTAAAGTAATGGGTTTTGACTATATGGCACTGAAATGGGCCCACACAATCTCACTTACCACTGCAGACAAGTGAATCATTATTATCTTCCCAATCCAGGTGACCTCTTGACGGTCGAGAGGAGAGAAAATATCCACTGAAAAACACAAAAAGGTTTCATCCAAGTCAGGGGAGTTGAAAAAAAAGAAGTCTGGAATTGATAATGTATTCCTGCAGAAGGTGTTATCAGAGATAATCGACTGAATGGTACATGAGAATCAATGTGTGTGTCTGAGTGAAGGAGGAGGCGGCTGTGTTTGGTTGTGTGTAAGGGTGGATGAATAACAGACGCTTTTTTTCTGGGCTCTGCTGCAGAAAAGTTTGGGAAGAAGGGTGGAGGGTGAAGCTGCTGCAACCTGTTGGCTCAAAGAGACAGAGAGAAAAAAAGAGAGAGGGAGAGAGGTGGGGAGTTACTGATGAGCTCTGACCCGGCGAGGAATGCATTGCTACTGTTCTCATTGCATGTGTTTCGTGCATCGAGCCAAGTTTTTACCCCAGGGTAATAGAATAAGCAGTTGGGTGAAAACAATGCTAAGGTTACGTCTGCCATCCCCTATATTCATACTGTAAGCTGAATCAGACTAGTTTTGGAAATCCACCAAATAATGCCCTGGATACACACTGACTTGCAGACAGAAGGCACCTCTTGAACAATCTCTATAAATAGTGACGGAAATAATATACAAGATTGGACTTATGAGTGACCCAGTCTTTTACTGCTGGTTTCATTTGGCTGTTAAAGTAAAATAGTTTAATGGTGATTTAAACTACATTTGCACACTACATCAACACAATATCCTCTTCACAATAGATAAACAAATAGGTAAAAAAGCATATGATAACACCAATAACACACAAGGTCATGTTTGAGCATGACCTCTGGAGTAAAGGTTTGTATACTCACACATAAAGACAACACAAATAGCTTGTTTAGCAAACACCGTCTGAAAACAGAAAGGAGAGGCAGGGTGATAAATCTGTCATGTTTTACTAGCTGCTCTCAGTAGGTGTGTTCCTCGCTCTGTGTGTCTGTGTGTCATGGGGCATTGGGTCACCTTTAATGGTGGACCCCAGGAATGTGGTGACTAGTTTATTAGGGTTTGGCCAGCTGTCAGTCTTGTCATGCTATAACTCAACTCATAAACACTAACTCTGATGCAGACAACGGTGGTCGTTTTGGCTGATATGCTGATTTTGATGGTGTACAGATGAGAAGCCTTTGCAATGTATATTGTAAGGTGTCCTTGGGTGCTTTGAAAGGCGCCTCTAAATAGAATGAATTATTCTTATTATTATGTATATTCTACAGCATCCATTCCCAACCTTTACAGGGATCCGGAGTGACAATGGATGCTGGAGTTGTCTCTATCTGTATTCCTCTGTAAATGCATCAGCTCTTCCCACAACATTTTACAGGATCTGTAAAAAGCCTGAGAAAAGCATGTGTTGCATACACAGAAACATACAAACCATTCAACAAAAGTACATCTAACAAAGTGCAACAATTAAACCCGGTGGATTAAGAAATAATAAAAAAACTTTGACGATTCAGTCTTTTACTAGAAAATCCTATTTCCTTCTCTTGCAATGAGACATAACAGTCTGATTAAACCTCAAAGCTATAGGAAACTTATGTCGAATAATTTCCCGTATTTCCCGTATGCTATGACATGGGTAGTACATCACATAGTGAGAGCATTTCAATTATTGCAAAGGAGGCATGTTTTAAATACAGAATGTTATTGTAAATGTCTACTCTGCAGACTTAATGGTTCAAATTGTAAACTTCTTTCTTCTGCTTTCATAAATATGAACAATGTCAGCAAAGTGACAGCTATATCAGGCACCTTTTTCCTATCCTTCCAATTTTATAGCATGCTGACCTACGGTTGAGGTTACTACAGTTTGTTGAGGTGTGTCAGAATCAGTGACTGAGTGTCAGACGTCAATGTGTGAGGCCTCCCTTCACATCCAGTTTTGCACTAATATTGAAGGATTTTCTATCAGTGCTTCTCGCCGGCGCAGCAGCAGAGCAGCTCCAATCATAAAACATGAGGGACTACTCCAGAGAAGGTGATATATTGACGTAGAGTAAAAGGTGGCATATTGTGGTTTGGCCTCAGGGCTGTCTGAGTTACGCACTGCCCTGCTGCTGACCCTCAGCAAATGTTAAGGAAGTTCAGGAGGGTGCATCAATCAGGACCACTCTTCCTGAGCATTCAAAGGTGAGTTTGTCCCTGTGAGTATATTTCTCTGTATAGCACAGCAGTGTGGCTAATGCTGAAATGCAAAAATGAGCCTCAGTGTGAAGAAAATATCTTGTCAATTCCATTGTGCATTGGCAGTGCCGGAAAAATAACTCAGGTCTTTAAACTTGTGTAAAAGTAGCAATATTAAATTGATAAATACATTGTTACAAGTAAAAGTAATTTATAACCTTACTTTTGTAAAAGTACAGATGAAGTGGCATCAAAAGTACTTATGTGTAATAGCCCATTTCATAATCATACGTTAAATGGAGCTCGTTTTAATTACTTTCTATACTGCAGCTTAATATCTTAAAAGTAGATCATGGTTATTTATGAGGAATTTTTAAATAAAATGTATTAATGTATATTTAGTATAAGCCAATAATCAGATTCACTAAAGGTCACTAAATATGTCAAACAAATTAAGTGGAGTGCAAAAGGTAAAACATTGACTTCCAAATTGCAGTGGAGCAGAAGTATAAATTATCATAACATGGAAATAGCCAGGTGGAGTACAAGTACCTCAAAATGTTACTTAAGTACAGTACTTGAGTAAACGTTACTTTCCACCACTGCACTTCAGAGAACACAGCCTAAACCGGTCTGTACCACATAAACACATTGTAAATATTATCCACTCTATTCTTAATAGACTCATCTTGCTTAATAACATTTCATGGGCGAATAAGCCTAACGATCTTTCAAGAGCAGGTGTGATTATGAATAAAAGGTGTTTTGGACCTGTTAGGGTATATCAGATGGGGAATATTAACAAGCCTTGTCTCAGCTAATTGCACCCTTTTGCAAACTGGGCCTAAATCCCCCCTAGTCAAGAGAGGTGTCCGCACAAAAGTGAGCTTTTTATTTACGCTGTAGGCTAACCAGAAAACAATCATGTGCATTGGGAGTCGAGAGAAGGAGGAAAAAAGGAGAAAAAAGTAAAAGGCGCAACAAAAGCACCATAAATGAACAAAGCCATCAGGAGTTGAGAAGGAAGGGTGTGTGAGTTGGGTTATTATGGCTGGTTTATTATAAGCAGGAAAACAGGTTAGAACCATGGTTAGAACATGTCAATAACAGTTGAATATAAATGTCAATAACATATAGTAACATCCTGGGTTATACTACAAAACATAGGGTGATAAAGGTTTCATTCCTACTTAAGAAATGCTATACAGTATAGCATTTCTTAATGAAACCTTTATCACCCTAAATAGTAAGAAAACAACTTGGCAGACTACTTTGAAGTTTCCTTTTAAAAGGCCATATCTGTTCCACGGCACTGCTGAGGCCACTGATGAAGTACAACATGAAGGTATGAATGAGCATAATAACCTATTAATATTCAGTTTGGAAAAGCCTTGGTCTTTCACTGTTCATGCCTCGCGGCAGCTTTTCAGTGAGCTTCTACTTATAATTTGATGAAATACAGATTTAATGCATTTGAAATCTTCATTTCTCCACCTCCTTTTTTGCTCCAGTGGTTCCATCACAGAGGTTATGAGAATCACACATTGCTTTAGCCCCTGGTTGTAAAGCCTCATATGGCGCTTTCAGTTTCAAATTTAAAATGTAATATTTTTCTCTACAGTATTCCGTATAATTGGAGGGTGTATAACAGTAATCTCATTAGTGTGTGCTCAAACGCAGATGGAAGTGTTTTTTTGTCTGTATATGTGTTAGTTACTCTGAACTAAACTTTGACCCCCTACACTTTGGAACATTTTCTGATTAAACTTTCAGAATCAGGACATGTCACCTGCTGCTGAGTTCTGAAACCAGGCTGGGATGCTTGTTTTCCCACGCTGGTATTTCATTTGTGCACGGGCCTCCTTTTGTGTGGCAGTAACGTAGGTATTGATAGACTGACAGCATGAGATGAGTGTCAGACGTATATGATGTTGTTTCAGTTTCTGTTTAATGCTGTCACTGTTGATACATGTGTTGGAGTTTCACAGCAGGGAGATGGGCAGTCTCTCTGGCCGGAGGCTCAAACTATTCTATCTCGCATCCATAAACCATACAAGCTGGGCAGAGCGCCCACTGCTGCCAACTACAAAAAGCTCTGCTCTGTGCCAAGCCTTGTAGCGCTACAAGCGTACGTACAAACACGTGCACGCATGTTCACACACAGAGCAGAGAGGCAGGGGAAGCCACAGCATGCACGAAACAGACAAATCACATACATCCATACCCTCTGTGTATACACACTAGGCGCTTGCAGATAGATTTTGTCATAATATATTAATTTCATAAACCACACTACTTCCCGCCTCCGACTGAGATACGAGCTGTCATGGCAACAGAAGAAAACAGCAGTTTCAGCATGAGGGCTGGTTTGTTGGGACAAGCTGCACCAGAGCAGAGGATTGAGATGCAGCAGAAGTCTGGGCTGATGGAATTAGTCATGAGTGTGTGTCCAATTACCACTCTGAAGTCGACAAAGGATATCCAAATAATGAAGAAAACCAGTACTCTTCGCTGTGCTTAAGAAGACCAAGTGTCACAGAAAATCCTGTAATCAACATGAAGAGAAAACTCCGGATACACATGTCGAAATGTGAGCCAATAATCTCACAGTAAAAGAGATTGTTGGCTCACAAAAAAGACCATTTTTTAAGAGATTATAATTAGCATGTAATTGTTTAATTTAAAGGGTGATTCAGAAAAGGAAAATGCAATAAGATCATGTGTCGATAACAAGACAACCGTTATTATCTCAGGAGTTATGAGTGTGCATCTGACCTGGAGAGATGCTTCAAATGCAATAGGGTTTTTGACAACTCCTAAAGGTCAAAGGGCAGCAGCTGTCCACAATTGCCCTTTTAAACCTTTCAAAGACCAAAGACATACATGTAGACAGGGAATGAGGTCAAGAGAGGGCTATGGGATAGAGCTACCTTTTGAATTCATCAGGGGAAGACAACTTTTACTACTGATGGACAACGCCTTCATAACTCAATTCAAGTTGCATGAAGTCATGTCTACAGCTTTCAAACATCCAACTCTGACTGGAACTATAACAATCACACAGGGATTTGACTCAACTTGTTGAAGTGGCGTCTTAACAGCATTTAACTTTGCATATATGTGGTGACTTTGCTTAAGGGGAAAACAAAAACCTTCAATTGTGTGTGTGTGTGTGTGTGTGTGTGTGTGTGTGTGTGTGTGTGTGTGTGTGTGTGTGTGTGTGTGTGTGTGTGTGTGTGTGTGTGTGTGTGTGTGTGTGTGTGTGTGTGTGTGCGCGCGCACCTTCATTCATTCATTCATTTGACATGATGTATCAGCCCCGGTGCCAGCATGCTGCTCTGCATCCTACGACTCGTACAGACTCATCTCACTTGGCAGTCCCAATGCTTGGCTGCAAAACATAAACAACAGAGAGGTGAATCTGCTGACTTGGAAATCCAGGTGTTTCTGTGAAATAACATCGCTTGGTAAAAGCATAGGAATTTAGATTCAACTCAGAGTTCATTGGTAAACTGACAGTGATTACTTGATGAACCTGATTGACCTCTGTAAAACACATCTGGCAGGAAATGACAGAAAACTTTTTTGTGACATCTGTTGAATGTAATCGTTGCAGTTTACTCACATATTTGTATCCACTTGTGTTCCAGCCGATAATCCGGGATGGATTGTTTATACTGATCCCTTTTGAAAGACACAATATTCATTGAAACCAAAGACAGTTCAGTGAAAGAGGTTATCATGCTGAAGGAGTTGCAGCAAGACCTATGATTCAGTGCTTTCTCTGCACTGCTGAACCTAATCCAGCTTTAGTGAGCAGAGCAGAACTGAATTTAACTGAGTTAACAGAGCAGGACTGTGAAGGACAGTAGGAAAGTGTACTCAGGTATGCTGTATAGATGCATTTGTATTGAAATAAAACCATTTTGTGATGCAAATAGCACAAAATAGAATTTGGGATTAATGTGATTTTCAACAAATCTTGTAAAAAAGTAAGTGCTACATATGTCCTGTCTTCCCTGTCCTAGGGCTCTCAACAGTGACGTATTGGTTCCTACTGAAGACATACATTTCTAAGAACGGGTCATCAATATGTACTTTTTCATATCTTTAAATATTTATTAATATGCACCCTGGCAGTTCACCATGTAGGGTGGAGTCCTAACTGCAGAGGCCTTTTGCCTCATGTCATACTCTCTTTCGCTCCCTTTACTGTCTAGTTAAGGTTTCACATAAAAAAATGTAAAAAGCCCGAAAATAACCTCAAATCTTTTACCAAACATAATTTAGGCAAGAATAAATTGTTATAAATATATGGGACTATTTTCAACAAAAGATTTATACACATTTGATGTTTTACTAATATATATTAATAAAACTCTGACTCAAGTCCACATGTGTCAATACCCATGTTCATTATATTGAAGGAATACATTAACCATGGGCATTATTGAGCACAGAGAAACAGACTCTCTCAGGCTTTAGCTTACCAACACATATTTGTTGGTAGGATATATTAAGTGTTATTTTCGGTCTTTTCATGGAATTTGTTAACAATAAGGACAACATCAGACGTATCCAGGAGTGAACTTCATCTGTTGTTGATGTGAGCCAGCATTTCTGGATGTTTTTTTTGTGTCTGAGAAATATAATATAATGTTGCTTCATGAGTGAGAATAACCATGCATTCTCCCGGCTCTGACTTTACTCAAACCAGCATATGAGCTCATATCTAAAGACTCTGTGTACACTGTGAAAGTATAAATGCACAACATCCATCAGTCAGGCAGTGAACTCAGTGGAATGTGTCTTCTTGTGTTGTACAATATTGCATGTTGGCCACGGTTGAGAGATGACTGAGAGATGACACACACACACACACACACACACACACACACACACACACACACACACACACACACACACACACACACACACACACACACACACACACACACACACGCAAGCAAGCAGGGACACGTCTGCTGAGAGCAGGTCAATGGAGCTCTGCGGCAGTACTCAATGGAATGGAAAATGGCTGGGGGGGGGGGGGGGGGGCAGACTGCCGCTTTGAAAGCTGCTGCTTCATATGCATTATACAAAAGTAAGTGTTTGGATAGAAATTCTGAAAACGAGTTTTTGCATATAAACATGACAGCCAACAGAGACGTGGAGAGGTAAATGTGGTTCAACATTGCAGGAAAAAAAGTGGAAGCATAATTCCTAACATTATCCATCTATGTTTTCATTAACTGCACTGGGGTTGCCATTTACTGACCTTTACAATGTTTGATTTTATGGAAACAAATTCAAAATAAAGGTAAACAAGCATACCCAGCCTCTGTAGCCCATCAACACAGGCTGTTTCCTCATCAAACCCTGCTCATTCAACTCCACAAACCCTGGCTTTCCAGGATTAAATATATCAGAAATTAATTAGCACTTGACCTTATGGTGGGGTAAAAGATTTCAAAGCGGGGACACCTGGGTGTTTTACCTCTGTCACATAACCCTTGTCCCTATAATCTCTCTTCCCTCTGTTGTAATTGTCTCTTTAGACTCTTATCCTTCATCATTTGGCCTTTGGAAAGCCCCTCTTTGGTTTAATTGATTATGCATGACACAGCATGGGACACAAGGACGATAATGTGTTGCATAGTCAGAGGCTCTAGTCTACTGCATTTTCATGGATGCTTTGAAAAGGATGTATTCAGTGGATCACTCAATTTCATGGAAAGTGGACTGTGGGTGTAACAAGGCAACAACTTTCAGGAATATATAGGCAGTAAAAGCAGGAGATACAGATACAAGGAGGAGGAGGAGGAGGAGGAGGAGGAGGAGGAGGAGGAGGAGGAGGAGGAGGAGGAGGAGGAGGAGGAGGAGGTGGTGAGGGTAATTGGAAAAGCATAGAGAGGCTGGACTGACAGAAATGGAGTAGGCTTGAGGAAAGAAGGTGAACATTTTGTATTTCTAATGCAGCAGGACATACAAGATCCTAAACAGAGACAAAGGGGGCATACAAAGAAAGAAGGACCTTTTTGTTTTTAATCGCTAACACATGTTGCATCTGTGGTTTGGTCTAGTCTTACTAGTTGTTATACTGTAGGGTTCCCCACTTCTCACGGGAGATGAAAGAGTGGAAGACAGAAAGATGAGGTGATGGAGACTACTCCGGGGGGGGGGGGGGAATAACATCTGCAGAAAGAGAGAAACACATGGAGGTGGAGGAGAGGGAGACAGCCAGAGGTATGATATTATATGAGAATAAGAGAGCTGCATGGTGAGAGGGTACAGAAAGGTTTATGAAAACTGCTGTCATCACCTTTTGGAAAGCCAACATCAAACCAAAGGTCAAAAGTACGATCAAAGGTCAAACCTTATAAAAAATCAAAGGAGAGATCAAATGCAGGCACTCTAATGTTGAGAAAGTGAAACCCCGCCTGACTAGAAAGCAAGAAATAAAGCCAAGATTCCTTCTGTTCCTTCCCATCCCCAGCACAGCTGTAGCCATGCCTCCCTCAGGCTGCCATTCCCCGGCTCACAGGTGAGGTCAGCCCACCCTGGAGGGGGCAGTATTGTTCAAGTAAGGGTATTTGTCTGGGCATGTCCACCCCATCCACCTGACCCACAGCCAGAGGGGAGCAGCCAGATGTGGCATGGGGGAAGTGGGGTTGTGTGTGCGTTTGTTTGGAGTGTTTTGATCCTTCTACTGTTAAGTTAAGGCTTCTTTGGACATTATTGCTGTGCTATTGCTATCTTACCAATGTTTGCAAGCTAGCTAAGAAAAAAACAAATCCTGTGTGATGTGATAATAAATAATAATTCCTTACATTTATTATAGCGCTTTATCAATGACTCAAAGCGCTTTACATATACACACATTACACATATATGATACATGCAATGGTCAGATACTGTGGACAATACCCACAGGAGCAAGTTCAGGTGAAGTGTCTTGCCCAAGGACACACCGGCTTTACAGACGCAGCAGCGGCGGGTTTCACCCCTTGATCTGATGATCATTGCACAGCACACTGCGCCACACCGTCCATCTTCACGCCTCGAAGACATCGAGGCGCTTTTACAGGTACACATTGGTATTATACATGTACTGTGGACAATACCCACAGGAGCAAATCCGGGTGAAGTGTCTTGCCCAAGGACACAACGGCCTGACGCAGTGGCGGCAGGAGCGGGTTTCGAACTGGAGTTCCCCAGCACTCCCCCTTGATCTGATGATCGGATGCACAGACCACTGCGCCACCCGTCCCTGATGTCCATCCATCCATCTTCTCCCGCTTATCCGTGGTCGGGTCGTGGTCGATGTGATGTCTAAAAGTGTTCATTTGTAAGTTACTTTGATGTAAGAACAATACATTATTAAAGAGACTGACTGTATAGAAGTTTATGATAAAAATAATTACTTCTTGAGAGATTTTTTACCTGTGTGAACATTGTAAACATCATTTTATGGTCTCAATCCCTAGTTTCAAGTATTATTCAATGCTCCATTTAGAGTAAAATAGACAAGGTCTTGGCTACTATCTACAGATCTCTTTGGTGTTGTTTATTCCTTTTGCAACTTTTTATATAAAATCTTTGAGTACTTACAGTATATATATGAGAGAGAGATTTAAACTCTTGGCAAGAAAGTGACAAAGTGTTTCTCCCAAAATGTCAAACTATTCCCTTAAGGCTAATATACTGTATGATAGATGATATAGTAATTACTACATAACCCACAAGTATATACATGTTCAAAGATGATCAAATGTCCATGACCAATTAAAGCATACAAAACATATAAATCAATGAGGACCAAGTGTGCTTCCTGACATCCTGCCTGTATATTGATGAATAGCGAGCTCCTTAGTATGCACCGTGTATTGATTATTGCAATTACACACTATTACAGTTCTATTATCCGCACTGACTGTCTTTAACTACACTAGAGAGCAAGAGGAGGAGTGAAGGAGGAGAGGGGGAGACAGTCAAAGTGAGAGGGAGACACTATACAGATAGATGGATGAAGCGAGACTCTGCACCAAAGTAATTAAAACAGAAACTTTTGTTTCAGCAAGTTGACAGGGAATGAATCTGGCAGGGAATTAATCTGTCCGCGGGGAACACAGTGAGGAGCTATACACACACACGCACACACACACACACACACACGCACACACACACACACACACACACACACACACACACACACACACACACACACACACACACACACACACACACAGGGAGGTGCAGTGCAGTGTGCCGTTGCCATAGTTACTGAGTGTGGCGCCACATCATGCGGCAGAGTTAATGCAGAGGTGTGTGTTGTGTGTGCGTCTTATTTAGGCTTTCATTATATCACCACCCTGACCTATCCCCACATCCTCTAAAAGCACAGAGAGGGAAAGGTTGCAGAGATAAATCCGGAGTGTTCCTGTCGACATAGCTACGTATACGCCATCTGTAACTCCTATCTGTAGCTCGTACCCTTGAGGTGTACCATCCGTATGCTAATGGTGGATCATGGCATACTGAAAGAAAATATGTTGCATGGAAAGATAAGAGCTTCAAGTCAGGGCCTAAGGGGAAGGGTTCCTTTGGTTGGTAATAAAGGGGGACTGGACAACCTGATAAACTGATTCTAATGCTGCTTACTGTGTCTTGAACACTGCCTCCTGCCTGTCTATGTGTAAATGTGATTTAAAGGATGTGTGTTTGTAATC
The DNA here is from genome assembly GCF_902827175.1 of Gymnodraco acuticeps. NCBI lineage: Eukaryota > Metazoa > Chordata > Actinopteri > Perciformes > Bathydraconidae > Gymnodraco > Gymnodraco acuticeps. The sequence continues at coordinate 464,736 of NW_022990225.1, read as the reverse complement.
TGAGATGAAAGAAGTATTCACATAATGCACTGAAGCCCTGCATTCAAGATTAAGTTTAGTGAAAGTACAGACATAAAATCTGCAAAATATATCAAACATAAAACGTTTATAAGAGAGAGTAGAGAGTGCCGTGGTATCTTACAAGTGAACTAAGGTGAGTATACCAGAGATATCTTCTTCAGCAGATTAATGTTGCCTGGAGAGCTGATTCTAATGAAAGACGTCATGTTTTACTGACAGATTATTTTTATAATCTATATATGTAGCAAGTAAATATAGTTGGAGATAATATAAAAGAGTACAAATAATATATACAGTAGCATCAAATAGAAAAATATGTAAAGTACAAGCGACTTTTAAATTGCATTTAGGTACATTTATTGAGTAAATGTTCCAAGTAACTTTCTACCACTTCGAGAGAGCCTCAGAAAGAATCAAATAAAAGGATAAAAAGTTCAAAGTGGAGAGCACTGCACAAGAAGGTTAGAGCTAAAGTTTGTAATCCATGATGCTCAAACATACTTCCATCAAATGTCCAGTAATAAAAACAGCAAGTTCAGCACAAATCCAAAACACCTGGGAGCTGTCGGCTCTTATTGTCCTCGACCTTACCAACCCGCCTGTTGAAAAACACGTTAAAACCTCATCTGTACTAGAAGAATTACTAATGCAAACATACATATAATACTGGTTCTCTTCAAAGAGCAGAACATCAAAGATAGAGAATACCATTTTATCGCTGAAGGAAGGATGTGTACATTCTAACTTGAAATGAGTGGGTGTGTCACTGCTCCTCCCTCCTACTGTGCACTGCACACGTGCAAAGGTTGGTTTACACGTTTACAGCTGCGCTTGTAAGATATTATATATTTTCACAGACTATTCTCCAAGTCCATTCTCAACCTCATAACCCCCTCCCCTACTGCCTATTCCCAAGACACTTTAAAAGGAAACCCCACAGGAAGGGGAATTAGCTGTAACTCAGGGACCTGTGTAGTAACAAATGACTGCTGCTTTAAACCAGGGGGTATAATTGAAAGCTGCTATTAACTACAATTCAAACACAGATTGTTTTTCATCTCTCTCTCAGGTTTAAGTCGGAGCTTTAATCTTTGATGGCAGATTGAAATGGAATGTGGAAATCGCTCTGGCAATGAAAGATTATCGTTGTATTAAACTGAAGCTGACTGCTGAAAATGACTGGATACATTACAGGACATTTCAGATTATATCTATTGTTACTAAATAGAAAAGTGTATGTTAACAGTTTTATTACTCAAGTTCCTGGTGCAGTATTAGACACAAAGGTAATATCTGCTCGGTGTCGTAATGGTTGCTGTTATTTCTTTCCATTTATGGTAATTCTAACAAAATCCTCTCTGGAATGAAAATATAGATTCATGTTCTGTCTTTCTCTAGTTTATGTTTTACAAACATCATAACAAATACATTCACAACATCAGGCACTTGAGCTTTGAAAACTGATAACGTGCTTCTGCATATCTCTCACATAACAACTCTTTCCTGCAGACACAAATCTTAGATGCATGCAAGTTTTTGTTTCTCCCAGAAAACGTGATTTCCTTTTCTCTTTGGTGAAATGTTGCTGTCTTGCAGAGTTAAGTCAAGATGACAGTGTGGGACATGTTTCTTTTACAGCAGCTGGTGAAGGGAGGAAAGTGGTGTGTTGCACAGTCATACTGTATTCTGTTTTAACATTCTTTATGTTTTGTGATGCAGACACCAGCAGAGAGAGATAAATACAACTGTTGCTATTACAGATAACTACTGTGAATGTTTAATGCAAGAGTTTCCTTACTTGTTAAACATTAGGATTTTCTATATAGTTTTTTATACCCAGTAGCTCCTGTAGTCATTGAATCTAACACTGCAAACAGGTAGGAAAACAGACAATTACAGGTGCAGACGCATGAAAAATAGATAGTAAGAAGAGAAATGAATGCATTGAGAGTAGATTTTCAGAGGGTGAATTTGCAAAGCTCCCAGTCACTCCCATCTCTACCTCATGTTATATATGCTCAAAGGCTGTGGCAAACCTTTATTATGCATATAGCTGTGTCCGGTGTTATGTTAAAGCTAGGGGGCCGACGTGTTAGTCCATGATGAGCTTTAGTAAAGGACACAGACTGCAAAGTAAGTGGGTTGGACCCCAGAGGCCCAAAACACACTGTCTAGTTTCAAACTGCCAAAGAAATATGACAGGGTTGCAACATCTGCTGCCTGAGAGGAAGACAGACAGTGATGGATGGCCAGGTGTGTTTTGCATGGGTGCAGAATCTCTGCATACACAACACTGCCGGCAGAGGCACCGGCTAAATAAGCAAAGCATACATCTGTGACAGATGACAATTTCTATTTACTGTGAATCAAAAATGAACATTGTGCAAAATTTACAAACACACAAGTTGCATGGCTGTGTGCTACACATACACACACAAACTGACAATAATACACACAGTTGTTTGTGATGGCGCACTGTTTAATACCTGTCAACAACTTCCATATGAACGCATTTCCAGTTGAATAAATAATCCCATTAGAATAGATAAAGATTAATGATGTATTTATCATCCAGTGACAAGAGCTCTATGCTGCATATGAAAGATCAGTATCCAGATGTCAATGGCAAACCCTATTTCATGAGATTACTAAACAGTGGGAAATATAATGCCACTTCACTGTCAGGAAAGTTTATACTACATTCATAAAACATGACATCTACCACGCAGTTTGTACACATACACTTTTCCAAGACAAACAGACAGATCATTTAGTCAAGAATGGAATATGTTATTTTGAAAACAAAATAAATAGTAAATAATAAACACTAATAGTGTATGAGCTCTAATCATAATATATGTCAACGCTACATACCTTAAGGCCTGTAAGCTAGTAATTTGAAAGAGGAAAAGAACAACTTTGCTTATAATTATACTGAAGTCCCCTTCTATATATGGTCAATAACACCATCATTTACATAGTATATAGCAAGTGCAGCAGATCCAGACGTGCTGTTGCACGAGTGACAGCTCACAGGAAAAGACTAGTACTGACAGATGACGCCACAAGTGTTTGTCTTGGCTGTATCGCCATGTATCACACGCTGTGTAGTTTATGTAAAGATAGCAACAAATGTGTGGTTTGCGGCCCTCTTTTAACTTTTGCAGGTACAGACCTTTGAGAGGAATGCTTATATTTGTTTGACGACTATAATGCATATATTGATTGATCTAATTTCATCTGATTTTAAATGAATGTATCCTTCATAAAGCAGTTGCTTTGAGAAGCCTACCAGACTTTAAGATTCACAACTATGTCAGTTGTCAGATAGTCTGAACCCTTAAGAGCTATCCCTCCCGGTCTACATCTCCGCCCTCCCCTCCTGCTGGGTGTGGGCTGGGTCTGGGGGACGTAGCCGGGCTTGGAGATGCAGGGGTCTTGCGCCCAGCAGGGATTGGTGGCAGGATAGGTTTGTTGTTGGACCCAGGACGTTTATCTGAGGAGGGAGAAACGACCACATCTTGCAGATCTGTGCCTGGACGGGTGGCTTCTGGAGTTTGGTCTGAGGAAGGAAGGGGAATATTTTACTTGATGCAAGCACAGACCTGGAACCAGATCAACACATCTTTTGAACTTAGTTACTGACAGCTCACTTATCTTATAATCAATTGTAATAGTGTTATTATAATAGTCATTAAAAAACAATGAAGACTGTTTTTAGACTAAATTAATTGGAATATGAGAAATATAGGAACATGTTAAAACTTAATGCAGAACAAGTGTACAAATGACTTGCTAAACTGTCTTTTCCCTGGCCTTTAGCTGCTCGTGAATCTCTCCTCTCTTTCCTATCTATTCATAACACATAAATGCCCTAAATTAAAGCAAAAGCAAAAAAGCAGTAATAACCTTTGAGTGTTTCCAAGTTGTGTCCCAGGACAGATATGTCTTGCGGCTCCACTGAATCATTCAAGCCCCCGGCTGAACCGGGCACAGTCAGCGCGGAACTGGCACGAGACTCATCAGAGCTGCTTGTGAAAGGGAGGAAAAGAAGGGATGGAGGAAAGACAAGCCACAGAGGGTGAGGGGAAAAGGGACAGACAAGGAGAGGAAAGGGAGGAAGACGTTCAGGTAGCAAGAGGTGTGATGTGTGCAGTGAAACCAAAATTAGGTTGTTGAAGAGACCAGAAATTAAAGGAGGAAAAACGAAAAAAATAGATAGAGGGGAGGTAATGCTTTAAGAAACTTCAGCAGAATGTGCTTATGGAAGCTTTATCATATTGCTGAAACCACCCACAACTGACAGTACTTTTAAAAGTATTCCTCAATATCCAAGATCACTCATTTGGGTTTGACTATTTGTTTTAAACTATCAAACCAGCAGGTATGTATTTTTGCCATTGAATTGACTAATCAAGACATGTCTACGATGTTAATGTAGATGCATACACACAAGCAAGCACACTCTGACACAAACAGACATGTGTTTTACAGTATAAGCAACAAAAGCCTACCAGAGAAATACAAAAGCACCCTCTGTTTCTTTGAGACAGACCTGCACAAGTAAAGACACATCCCTATTAAGAGGGCAGCTAGAAAGATGTCTGGAATTTTTTATAGAAATTCTGAAGGGCTGAGTAATGCTAACGCTACAGACTGGGGGCACGAATCACTCACATCGTGTTGACAGAACTTTGGTGAAACTCACCTTCTGAGAACATGAAACAAATTCATTTTGACTCTACATGCTCTGAATCTATGCATGTATCTAAAATGTTATCTTTTGCTAATTTGTAAAGGTGAAACAAATCTGTGTGTGCTTTTGCATTCACAACACACACACCACACAAACTATGTCAAGGTCTGATTAAATCCATGTTTGTGCAGTAAGCCTGTTTATTGAGAGTAAGTGTACACACAGGGGAGTCACAAAAGCTCTAAAACCAGAATGTATTAGTGTGTGTATTTGTGTGTAAGCAAGTGTGTGCTGAGCATGTGTGTTCAGATTTGTCCTCACATATCCAGCACCAGTAGAATGAGCTCTATAAAAGTGAACATATGTTTTTAAAAGCAGGCACAGGGAGCAAAGATAACTACAACTAAAGCAGTTTCCTGATCCTAAATCTTCACATTGTTTTAATGAAACCATAAGGCTTGCTCTGGCTCATAATACACTGCATCTTAAATCAAAAAGCCATTATTATGAATTTAGAAACCATAAAGAGCGAAACCTTGTACAACTTTGAAGAAGGTATGATACATCTGTTTTATTCATGCAGTAACATCTGGCTGTACCGTTGACTGCATTGGTAGTGTGTGTGTAGATGAATTGTGCATTTGTGTGTGTGTTCTTACCTGCTGGCCTCATTCACATGGGCATCAGGATTCTGCAGGGATGATGGTGCTGATTGAGCAGAGCTGAGAAAAAAAAATGGGATTCAATAATTGCTCCAAGTGACTATAAAGTATATGAAACATTTTTTTTTTTACATTCATCTCTTTTCATTCAGATGTGTATTAGTTATTAGTGGTGACAGGTATATTTTAGGACAACTGAGAAGAGAGTCACACTACACAAGCCCATCATATTAACAAACACTCAGATTCAAATAATGAGGCCATCTGCCACTTCACCTTCAAGGTCATACAATACCCTAAACAAACCATTTAGGACAAGTGCACAAATTAAACCAATTCAGCCCAGTGAAGTGTGCCCACTTGAAATTAATCATTGAGAGCAGCGGAGTACTTATGATGGACCTTTTGAAGAGCTGGCTGTAGACCCCTGGACTCTTCCCTACCATAGCCTCTCTCACCAGATGCTCTCGCCTCCTGATAGAAGCTAGCTCCTGCAGAGGAGAGGGAAGAGGATGAGTAGAAGTGATAAAAGGAAGGAGAGACAAACAGGTACTTCAGGTGAGAAACAGTTGTCCATGTGAAGGGTGATTAACCCTTGTGTGGTGTTCGGGTCAAATTGAAGGATATTTTCGTTCAACCTGAAACTCAATGGCCGGGGCTTATTTATTGTGAAGGACATGTGGAATTGTTTTTATTTTTTTCCACTTATGAAAAAATGCCCACCCGCATTTATGTCCTTCATAAGAGGTTCGGGTCAATCTGACCCGAATACAATACCAGGACAGACAGACAGAGAAAAACACACACACAACACACACCACACACACACACACACACACACACACACACAACACACACACACACACACACACACACACACACACACACACACACACACACACACCAACACACACACACACCACACACACACACCACACACACACACACACACACACACACACACACACACACACACACACACACACACACACACACACACACACACACACACACACACACACACACACACACACACACACACACACAATGGTATGCATAGAGAAGCTGTTTGATCCTGGATAGTACACAAAACTATCCTAGAACATTATAAACATTTTAGATCTTCCAGAAATGTATAAACATTTTACATTTTCTCGCACTGTCCCCCCTCGCACCTGCACGCCGGAGGAGGGACTAAACAGAGACATAACCTCAGTGTAGTTACAGTGTATAGTGCAGAACTACAATTATCTACCAACAAAATGGCCAAAAGATATTCTGCTCAGAGCCTTGGAGCTAATAATGGATGAGAGTGAGTGGAATGCATTAGAAGAACACGGTGAAGTGGAACAGGAAGACATTTCTGAAGATGAGGATGATGTGGAGGTAAACTCAGAATTTGACAGCAAATTGGAAGATGAACTTGACTCAGAGCCAGCTGCTGGAAGACCCCCACAGCCAGCCGCAAGAAGACCCCCCAGTTAGCTTCTGGAAGACCCCCACAGCCAGCTGTAAGGTCTGTGGACCCTCAAAGGACTCCAAGACACAGACTACATGCAGCAACTGCAACAAGTACATCTGTGCTATACACAGGAAGAAGTTCTGTACAGCATGTGTTTCCTAAACGGACTTGCCCATTGACTCACATGATGTTCTGCAGCGTCACTTCATCAATATAGTTTTCGGATATACTGTATTTTATGAATAGTGACTGTTAATTGTTTTTATTTGCTTTGTGTTTATATCTGTTCTATGTCATTTATATGGATGTTTCATTCTCTCTATATTTCACAGCCAAATACTTTTGGATGTGTGGTTCTTGTGTTCCAATTGCTGATAAATTACTTTACATTACATTACATTGCATTTAGCTGACGCTTTTATCCAAAGCGACTTACAATAAGTTCGTTCGACCAACAAAATACAACTTGAAGAAAACAGAATCATATAAGTACATCAGGTTTCATAGAGCAAAAACATTTCAAGTGCTACTCAACTGGCTTTAGGTAAGCCAGTCCTTTATTAGTATAAATAAATTAGTTATTTCCTTCAGGGCTTTGATTATTATATGACAGGTTAAAAATAATAAACATTAATGACATTTTTTTTCATTTACATTAGTCCTAGAAAAGCATGAGCAAAATGTAAACTTAGTTTTTATTACAGTGTATTTTTTTTAACATAAATTACATTTTTATCACAAAAAACGATGGACACTTCCATTGTTAAATTTGATCTAGCAAAGAGTATTTTCAAAAACTAATTATATATTTCATTTATATTGTTGGGGAATGAGTTAAAGACAATATATAAGGAATTGTGCATGTTGAATTTAGTTCTGTATTTTTTTTAAACCCTGAAATATGTCCCGGGTCAATTTGACCCGAACATTACCAAAGGGTGCGAAATGTGAACATAACACAAGGGTTAAATGAGATAGGAGAAAGGGGGGGAAAGTGGAATATAGTGGGTCCAGGGAGCTTTGATGTTCGACAGTAAAGAAGATAAATTCATATTTTTTTTCAGACATATTGTTACTCACAACAGGGTTCTTCTCAGGGCTGAGCTCTGCCTGGATCTTGGTAAAATAGTTCCTGTAGGATGGATCTGACGGGTCAATAGGTGTGGCAGAGTGAGATGCAAGTGCGCCGGATCCAGACCTCGGTGAGGGTAGCTTCTCCTCGGGCTCGTGACCTGAGAGAGGAAGAGACGGACGGTGTATATCAATACTTCTTGGTAATACTGTGTATGATGGCAACAGCATAAATAACATTCAGGCACAAAACGTATGTACAATAAAAGCAGATACACTGGATGACTCTTAGAGTCTGGCATGGGTCATGATACAAAAATAATTCATTTTAACATCACATAATGAAACCCTTGACTGCAAAGCTTTCCAGAGCCACAGAAGATATTATTCATGTATTTGTCCTTACATTTCCTGGCACGCACATTTTCTTTGGCATTTAAAAAAATTGTTGATTGCCCATTAAAAAAAGGAAATAAAAAAAGCCTTGCAAGGTGCCCGGACTGCACTATGCAGCCAGCGTCTTGCATCACAAAATAGTCTGCTAATGATGATCTGAACAAGCAATCAAAAACACACCATTGGAGGTGTTGTCAGGGGATCCTCTGTTGTTGTTCTCTCCTTCTTCCTGCTCCTCTAGCAACAGGTACTCCTTCACAACCTGCCTCAGTGACTGGTAGGCTTCTTCCCAATCAGCTATTCACACACACACACACACACACACACACACACACACACACACACACACACCACACACACACACACACACACACACACACACACACACACACACACACACACACACACACACACACACACACACACACACACACACACACACACACACCACACACACACACGACACACACACACACACACACACACACACACGCACACGACACAACACAAAAAATGTGGTTATGAACAGAACCAATGCATCTCCCATCAAACAGTAATACATCAAAGATATGGGGATGATGACCTTCGTGTAATGAGGCGCTGGCTAGCAGTGCATAAAAGTGATGAGGTTCCGTGCTCCCTGTATGTTCATCTCATTAAGAGAACAGCTAACATGTCTGAGTGCTTTCAGGAGGGGATGATAAACACAGCTATTCTGCAGCTACGTGCCTTTAATACATGTGGTAATTGGATTGAAAGTGTAGTGTATGGATTTAAGTGAAGTGTGTTAATTTATCCAAGGCTACAGCAATGACACTTGGTTTGATTTAAGCCTGGGTAAGGCTCTTTTGTTAGCCCTGCCAGCAGCTACTTTAACAATTTGCAGGTGAACAGAGCGATCACAGCAAATGTACCTTTTCTCTTACTAACATTATATCCAAAGGTTGAATAGGTAGAAAGAACATTTATCCCCTCTAAAGTGTTTTATTAGCTTTGAATAATAATGGTCAGTATCTATAATTACAATTTGTACTACAATTACAATTACATTAACTTAACAGTAAAATGAATCAGATTAGCCACTAAAGGATGTAAAATTATATTACTATCCTCTGTAATGCACTCATAACTAAACAAGTTCATTCTGGATCAAACTATATAAATACATACAGATTTACGTCACAATTCAGATACTTGAATTGGAAAATGCTTCTTTGCCGTACCACAGGGGATAACATTATCGAAGAATCCCAGTCGTTGCCTGTTAGTATTTGCGTAGAGCTCTACACGTGACACCGCCATGTCTATCTGTGCTTGGGTGTAGAGATCCCGGCTTGTCAGGTGACCCATGTACTTATCCATTTGGGTGGGGATGAGCAGGATGTATCGAGGCTCAAAGTAGCTGTTCTTCAGACTGAACACACCCTGCGACCAAAGACAAACAGTTGGACCTTCTGTTACAAATAGGGTGTTTATTTCGCATGTGTTGTAAACCTGTAAGACTTTGTATGCATCCTATATCTCTAGTAGATCTTTAATCCACTCTCTGACAATCTACTGGCTTTAGACACATTTTCAACATATGGTGCTTGATGTACTCTCACTCAATATGTTCCATACGCACCTCCAGCTCCATATGCACACAGCAGGCCAGTCCCTCCCTGGCTACTTCCTCTATGGCCTCTCTGCTCAGACCGTAGCTGTGACCTCCGTACTGCATGGTCTGAATGAACTTACCCTACCAGTTACAAGGGGAAAGAAAGAAGGAGAGAACATTTTAGTGCACTGCTTTATTGTCCCATTATTCATCATGGTTACCACAGTCCGGAAGCTATTTTATCTTCTAAAGCGGACATATTTTTTGACAAAGTAACACAATCCCAGCATGTTCTATCAAGATTAACAACCTTTAGTCCTTTGCCCACCTGTGAACTGAACGGTTGACTTGGTGGTCAGGGCGAACTCTCTCCCTTTGTTACTCCTCACACATGACCCCTGACCTGTTGTCTGATGTTTAGCCAGGCAGTTTTCTTTGAAGAGTACATTTTAAAACACTTAAAATCCCTGAAGCAAGACATTCTTGTTCTTTGGTTTGTGGCATCAAAATTAAAGGAATGTTGGTGTTATTCCCAAACAAAAGGAATAGCTTTTAGGACAAATGTCTCTAGATACACAATGTGTCTTCTGAAAATACTAGGTCAAACAGGAATTAAGGTCCTTCAAAAATGTTTTGGATAATGGGCCTTCTTAAATAGGTAATTGAAAAGCACTCAAACAAACATGCTTCATATGATTCCATATTGTCAGGGTTGGATTCGGTTCAGAACCAATTGCACAGCAGGTGTTCCTTCTGTTTCCGTCATAAGTCAGAGTAAAATAAGTACAGGGGACTGTCTGCTGATTGGGGTTAATTGTGAACAGCCGCAAGAGGCAGGGTCAAGAGGTTATGATTGCATGCACTTAAAAAACACATGTGAGGGGATGAGAAGTGAAAGAGGAAGAAAGCAGCTGACACATGAAAGGTGAGAGCATGTAGTGTAAAAAGGGAGGACAGGACGGCCATAAACCAAGTAGCTGACAGCAGAAAAAGAAGAATGGAAAAATCAACTAGACGGAGAGACAGACTGTAAAGACAACCTGGTCCACTTCCTCGGCACAAAAGGAATCAATTCCAGCATCAAAGGCAGCTCTGTGTAAATCATTACATGACCCAGACCTCCATCTATCATCCCCCAACACTCTTACATAACACACAGCTAGACAAGAGGGACAAGATGGAGAACAAATGTGTCCAAGGCCGCAAAACCTCAGCACATATTTCTCCTACTCTGGTCTGATTAATCAGTTCTACTTGCTGTTGATTAACACAAATACAAACTAAGCATGTACATAAAAACAGACCCTGGCAGTTGCTGACCCTCTAATAAAAACAATGTTTTCATGGAACTTTTCCAATGCATTTTAAAAAAAATTAAAAACCCATTCTTTATTAGTTGACTCAGACTAACAAATAATAGCATGGAAAATGTTGCAGGAGATCAGTCATCCTTTAAGAGATATTTCATTAATACAGCCGTTACACCTTATTAAAATGGCTCAATTCATCTGTGGTCATTTGACTATCAGTCAGTTAAAGTAAACTCAATCAATCCAAGTGAAAATTACTTATCTCAACCAGTCAAATGATTTTGGCCAGTGATTGGCTTGAATCAACCACAACAACAATAAAACATTGTTTTAAAACCTAGTGCATATTTAATTAACTTGTGGTGAGTATTCATTGATAATGACACTGAGTGTACAATATTATTTTAAGTTCTGAATCATTTTAAAACGTGTATTTTGTTCTCAGTTGGTCACTCCCAGGGTCTGTGGTGTAAACTAAATCTCAACGAATGCAATGAACGCACCATGTGAATCATGTTCTGAAAATCTTCCTCACTGACAAAATGGCAATCAATTCCATCCTCCTCCCCGAAGTAAGGCCCCCTAGTGGTGTGACTGGTTCTGTGGAAAAACACACAGTACAGAAACAGTCTTGAGATTTCATAAAACATATTTAGCTCTATAATTGACGAGGTCTGCAACTACTTAAAATAACCAGCAAAGGGGCCAATGAGCTGGGACAGGACCCTTGGGTTTCTGGAACATTTCAGTCCGTACTTTAGGATGTAGGTTATTTTCCATATTGCTGTACTGTTTTGGCCCCACATGTAATAGGTAGTGTTTGGGCACCTGGGACTACTATATACAATATATATATTATCCATACATTATTATCTTCACAATGTCTGACCTTTCCTTTCATATATTCAGGAGCAGATGTTATCTTTTTCAACAAGTTATGAACCTTTCTTCATATTGACACTTGAAAGGGTTGCTTATACTACAGTAAGAATCGTTGCTACCATTTGCAGATATGTGCAGCTTAAGAGCTAACCAGACTCAATACAATTGTTTTTTTTTCTTTTTCATACCACTAATACTTTTAAGAAAACTGTACATAACACCATTTAGTTTCTTAAAAAAACACAGAGCAGATCAATTATTTCAACATTTAATGATTATGTAATGTGGATTTTCTGTTTATTTTTCTATATTTTGTGATTTATTTTAGTATCCCTGCAAGTACTGTGACAATGCATGACAAGTGACATGTGTACAGAAACTGACCCATGGGCAAAGTATTCGTTCAGCTCCTGACACAGTCTGTGAGCCAGCTCTCTCTTCCCACAGCCCTGAGGACCAGTCAGAACCAGCATAGGATATGGAGAGTCTGTAGTAGGCATAGTACTGTTGGACACACACACACACACACACACACACACACACAACACACACACACACACACAACACACACACAACACACACACACACACACACACACACACACAACACACACACACACACACACACACACACACACACACACACACACACACACACACACACACACACACAACACACACACACACACACACACACACACACACACACACACACACACACACACACACACACAGGTGATACAGGTATGATCTCTTTGAGATGAGTTGAGTATAACCTTGAAGCAAGAGCACCAACTTCTCCAGTTGTGAGTGGTGTTCAGTCAATATGAAAAGGAGCCCTGTAGGGCAATATGGATGTGCTCTTTCTAGGAAGCACAGGGGAGAACGGTGAATTGAGTGTAGCTGCAGCATTTTATTTGCTGATGATAGATGTTTTCAAAAAAAGTGCTGATGCATGAACTAATTCTTTTCTTTCAGGGAGTAGAAAATATGAGCAACACAGAAACACTGCAGATAAATGCTTCACATGCTGTAGATGTTTATAATTATAACTAATCAACACATTTGACTGTAAACCTTCACATTCAGTTCTTTTAACAAATTCAATAAAGAGTTAACTCAATTCACTGGGTGGTTTTGTTTTAAGCTTAATATGCAGAAAGAAAGCAGAGGACCATTCAGAGGTTATCATAGTTACAACACAATATTTGGACCGACCTGTCATATAGCACCTGAGGCTGCATCAGCTGATACACCAGGTGGGTCATGTGATCCCGGGCTGCTACCACATCCAAAGGAGGGTCAAACTGGTTTACTGATGACACCTGGGATGTAAGGAATGTAATAACGTGTTGTAAGCAACCTCTGATGGATGGTAGAGATTAGTGCAGTATGCTGATAGAACATGGTCAGGTATTTTGAAACTGTATGTCTGCTGTGAAATTGTAACAGATCCTAGGGTCAAGAAATAGTAAATAGTTATGTTTATTTATACCTTTTCTTCAACAGTGACTTTCTCTTGGTCCAGCACAGTCAGATGTTGGAGGAGGAAGATGACTGCCAGTCTGTAATCGGGCTGATCCTGCAAATTACAGTCACATAGTAGTATAACAAGAAAAAACATATGATAAATATGTACTTGAAACCAACTCTCATCAATTTTGAAATGCTACATACAGGTGGAAGTCATCATAGAGCCTTAAGTACTAACAGACTGGGTACAGAAACAAAAGAAGAGAAGAAGCAGGAACAAAGGACATCTTTCAAAACTGTATACAGTATATCAACATATAACATAAATGTTCTCATATCAGAACCATGTGGTCAATAAAGGGTTAGGTTACCTGTACAGGGTTTCCCACTAGGTTGAGGTCCCTCAACAGGAAAATATCATGAATGTGCTTGCACTCCTGAATTTCACTGATCTGTAACAAAACCACAAGTTCATCCAGTTTATTTGTAGTTATTAAATTAGGAAACATGTTGAGTGTGAAAGTACAATTTCAGTCAATTAAGTGAAAATGTGCATTTGTGTCTGAATGTTTAACCCATACAATAAATGAGCTTAATCACATGTCAGATTGTTGGTGTTGAGACGTTTTTTTTTGAAGATTCTCAAAGATCAATACCATGTTTTTCTCCAGATTGATGGAGCCCAGCAGGTGGAGATTGAGGAGCCCAGACAGGCTGGTGATGCGGTTCAGAGACAAGTCAAGAACCTGCAGACACTTCAGATCCTCCAACCCTTCAATCCTCTCCAGCTGGTTTCCCCTCTGGACACAGAACGGAAAGAGAACACATTTAAAGAAGCGAGTATGTGATGTTCATGAATATGCACGCATACCTAAGTGGATTCTCACTCACTGTTCTACTTCATATAAAGCCAACAGTTCCCACTTATAAATATTAAAGACGTGCTACGGTCGCTCTGCAGGTTGCCTGAACCTTCTTTCCCCTCAGTGCTGAGTTGAGTGGCAGGCCTGTCTCTCTCTGCTAAATCCTGACAGGTGAGGACTGACAGCCAAACAGCTGGCGAGGTGCTAGCGCAGCGCTAACCAACTAAAGAGCCAGACCTAGGAACTCCTCCCTTGTCGGGGTCCCCAGCCTGCCTCTCACTCCATTCCACTGACTGAAGTTGTTATCCACCCGCCTGGCCACACCTCGTCCTGCTCTTGCCAAGCATGTTGCCTGGCAGAGGGTAGCTGTCAGAGGGCTGGGTGACGGTGCTGTTCCCTGGAAGCTCTGTGTCGGTGCAGTGATGGGCAGGGAACCGGGCTGACAGGGTTATGCTGTTGAGGGAGCCTGCATGTGAGGAAGTGGGGTCAGGGATGGGATTGGAAGGATGCTGGATGGACAAGGTATGTGTGACTGTGTGCTTGTATCTGTGTGTGTTTGTGTGTGGTGAACTCAGTCCAGGCTCACTCAAACACCAACAGCTGGTCCCAAAGCAAAGCCACAGACAGGGGCACACACAGCCAGGCCGATGGCTGCCGACAATGAGGAAACACTGATAAAGGACAGAACATGCATGTGTGCACAATTACACACACTCACACACACAGAGAGAGTGAGACAGAGAGATAGGGAGAGAAGAGAGAGAGAAAATGCCTGCTGTTGGACCATATGGTGATTCTCGATCAGGGGGCCAAGGTTTTAATGAATGTCAAAATTCAGCCAAAAACAGAGACATACAGAGAAAGACAGAGGGGCCAGAATACAGAGGCAAACATAAATAGGTGAGATTTAGCATACATTGAGTAAAACATACATAAAAAGAGAGAATAACTCTACTGTGGGTGTGGAGATGATATAGAGACAACACAACAAGCTCTGGCAAAGACAGACAAACTATGTGTATGTCTGTGCCTGAAAGAACTGTGTGTAGGAATTGTTGTGTTGGAATTAGCATTGTGTTGGTCATACTTCTGACTGTTATAGAGGAGCACCTACCAGGCAGAGGTGTGTGAGAGGCAGGCTGTGCAGGCCGCTGATCCTCGAGATCTTGTTGTGTGCCACGCTGAGATGGGTGAGCTTGAAACATTGCTCAAGGCCAGTGATCTCACTGAGACTGTTGTCTAAGCATGGGTGTGTTAAAAAATAATCACAAAAGGAACATGCAGATGCAAAGACAAAGAGAGAGGAAGTGTGCAAGTTCAAGTGCATATGGATGAATGTATGTCCTTATAAGGATACAATCCAGATCAAGATTACAAAGAGATGAATAGGCTGACAAATCCTCCATTTTTGTTATACGGTTGTGGGAGAAATTGACCTCCTGAAAAAAAAAGCAGAACAATATTAAAAAAGTGTTCATTACATTTCACTGAAGTAATTATTTTCGACTGAATTGATGGAGTATATAAAATAATTGTCTAATTCACTAAAGTCTACTGTCGTTCAAGGGCAGTTAATGCCATAAGCATATTCAAAGAGACTACAGATGGTGGGCCATGGAAATTCATTCCTATCTGGAGGGAATAGCAAGAGAAGGTAAAGCCCAAGCCGCCCATCAAATGTGCTCTTATCCTGTCAGCTCAAGGTCCTGTATTACTTTTAGGTTCATGGGGGGCTGGAATCCAAAGAAGCTGGAGATTTCGTTGTGAGAAGCATTCAGAGTGACGAGGTAGGGCATGTGGCTCACACAGGATAAATCTGGCAGTTGAGAAAAGTGAGAGCAGTTGAACATATAGGATAAAGACAGCAACAGAAGAGTATACATATTCAAATGTAAATAGATCTTTAATAAAGAATAATCACCTTTAATTTTGTTATGTGGCAGTTCCAGCATTTCAAGGTGGACATACTTGGATAAAACCGAGACGTCACTGAGATCTTGACTCTCCAATAAGAAAAATACAACTTCTGTTAAATAAATGTGCCTCAAAATAAACTGCAAGGATAGCGGTTAACATAACTATAACATGACATAATGTGAATGCATACTGATTTGTCACAAATGTCTTGATAATTCAGACAATCGACATACATAAAAGCTTGACTATTTCTTTGACAAACACTTACAGGCAGTGACAGGTGGTGGTACACATGATGCAGCCCAGAGCCAAAGCGTCCAAGGTTGGACACACAGCTGGAGACCACCTCAGCAGTTAAAACACCTACCTTCTGTAAACATAAACAAACTAAAAGTAAAGCTTTATTAGAATAGTGTGGTGGATATTTTATTGCAATTAACTGCTGGAATCCCTGTAACAATGCATCTACAGAATTCAAAAGGAGTCTAAAAAGCACATGCACTAATCCATGCATTATACACACACACACACACGCTTAATATGGATGCACAAATTGCACAAAGTGCAAATTACAAATCCAACCATTTCACCTTGCTATGGTCTTTTACCTGCCCAGACCTCTTGTGCAAGGTAACCTGCTTTATCTGTGGCATAAGAGAACACATAAGGGGTTTCATTGAAACTGCTCTTACTTTTTTGTCATGATGAAAACAATAAAAGAAAAATAAACAGTTCAACAACAGTGTGTTTCTATAAGTATGAAAACAAAAACACATGTTTCTTATTTAGTTTAAGCAGCTAAAGTAGCGTTATCCTTACCTCCATGTCTCTGTTTTCCTCTAGCTTCTGGCAGCCCGGAGCCTCTGCAGGGGGAGCGGCACTGTGGGACCCTGGGGGGGGGGAGCAGCTAGGCGACGCTGAGGACAACTCTTCACTTTCTGTTTCCTTCATTATTCCGTAATGAAAACTCGACAAAGTCTGACTTAAGACTTACTGAGAAGCAGTCAACGCGCGCACTTAGTGTTACAATTAAATAAAAAGTACGAATATCCGTGTTCCTGTTAGCTAGTAAGTTAGCTTTTCACATTAAGCACGCGCCCTCGTAACTAGGCAACGCTAAAACGAGTGCGAAATGAAAGGAGTTGTGGGTCATGTAGTTTTCCAGCTCCAAAAGGAGAAGGGGGAAAACAACCATTGGTGTTGGAAGAACTCAGATACTTAAAAACGTAATATAAATACTACAGTTAACTTAAATACACTATTATAACTACAACATGTTCTTAAGTAAAAGTACAAAAGTATTAGCATCAGAATTTGGTACTCATTTATTCAGATTAGCCCATTTCAGAATCGTAGGCCTATATATGTTTTGATTATAATTATTTATGCTTTGTAATTGTTATCCAGGTGGTAAAGCTGCAGCCAATTTAAATGCCTTTGTGTAGTGCAGGGTAGCTTGTGAAATGTACTGTGACTAACGTATTTTTTGTGTGTTAAGTGTTAATTATATTTCATCATTATATATCATTAATCCAAATCTGCAAAGTAACTAAATATATTCAATAAATGTAGTGGAGTATAAGTACAAAATATACCTCTGAATTGTAATGGAGTAGAAATACAAATCCCTCAAAATTGTAATTAAGTACAGTACTTGAGTAAATCTACTTAGTTACTTTACTCCACTGGAAAACAACACTTACATCTCCAAATCCTCCTGGGATAGCTGCAATGTGTTACCAGCCCTTTAAGGAAAACAAACTTGACATGCATTTCCAAAAGGAAAAACATTCACCTTCAAGGCCTACATCATTAAATAAAACCAAATGCAATATATTTGTTTACATACAGAATAGGCTATATAGAAACAAATAAATAGTACTACAATGTATATAAACATTACTGAAGTGTTTAGAAATGTCCAATTTTGTATAATACATATCAGCTGCAGGGTCATACAGTTTCTTAAATTTAGATTTCGCCTTCAGGAGTCCATGACAGTAAGCACTATTAATAACATAGAGGCTGTGCAAACATCTCACTATAGACTGTACCGACAAATATGGATTTACAGCCACAACTCAGGGCTTCATGTGGGCTTCAGGTGGTGTGTTGTCAGTGTTGGTTTTCCTGACTCCAATATGCTGCACTTCATGCTTCAAACCATGTTAGACAACACATCACAGCTGTCAGGTAAAACAACTCCTCCAGCGTTGGTCTCACTAATACTGTATGACATAAGGTGGAATCAGTAAAGTCTCAGATGCATCAAAAACAGTGATGGACGGTGCCGTCATGAGAGGAGAGGTGTTACTGTGTGAAATAACTCCCGTCAGCTGTGCTTCCCGCAATGAAAAATATGAGTGTTATTCAGCTAAGGAAAAACACTGTACAATATACACAAAACATGAGTGAATTTGAAGCTTTTATTTTTGTTCAGTGTATTAGAGTATGCATAAACAAATCACATGGGCTTGATTTAGACTAACATGAGAGCATTTCTAAGATAACAGCAGAACAATCATGTTTAAACTTTTCCAAGACAAACACATTTCAAAGTATAACTTTCAATACTTTCTTTCTTGAAACAAAGAAATTACTCTGTGCAAAACAAAGGTCCATTGCCAAGGAAAAGTGAGATAGAAAGGCAGATAAACTCAGTTTTGCTTCTAAATTACAAAATGAACCCTAAAGTACATTTCATTATTGAATAAAAAGCAATGGCAGCAGGAGTGTTTCACACTTACATATGAAGTATACCCAATACATAAGCCTTCTGGAGCTTTATACGTTATATGTGTGCAGTGGGAATCTAGTATAATAGTATCCATGTGTGACATGACACAGTTGGTTAACATTGTATTAAAGTTTCTCATGTATAACCTTACAAAAGTAGCTAATAGCTGAATGAGCAGATTTGAGAATTAACACCAAGTGTACGTTTCAGAGTGGTAGGCAAACCCCTCAGCAGCCCCGTGTTGTTTTCCCATCGATCCCAGCCTGTGTCATTTTGATGGATTGCTTTGTGGGCTTCGGGGAGACCAGCGCCGGGCCTGCCGTATTGACAAGGCTCCCATACGCTCTCGTTAAGCACTTCTCACCCAAGTTAATGAACAAAAAACACGGAGGGTTGCAGGAAGGGGGAATGATTTGTGATCGTCTCTTGAGTTTATACGTTTGGTTCACTTTAGAAGACTTGAGGACAAGTGGTGGGGGCAGCAAAACGAAGATTGAGAACTGTATTGTTTCAGCTATAGAGCTAGTATGACTGAGGAAATGTATTCCTAAACACGTCTTGAAAACATTCCTTCCACTGTGGTATGGACTTGAAATATAATAGTTTAAAAAAAAACATTTTCCTGATTTATAGAATGATGAAACTCACAACTTTCCACAGGAGTTTACTGCACAAACTATGAGAAAAAAAGACAAATAAAACAGATTTTTCAACAGCCATAGATATGATACAATTCTCAGCTAGGGAAATCTTTGGGGACAAACTGAAAATTGTCAGCAGGCGGAAGATGTGGCCTCATTCAGACGGCCTAATCTGGCATCTGTTATTGCAGACAGAATCAGTAGGCCCATGGGGATGCCAGGAGAGGAGAGATAGAGGTGTAATTGAGAGCAGCAGTTTAGATCTAATAGAAAAATGAGATGAGATGGAGACCAAGTTCGGGGGAGAGTCCAAGACAATCACCTTTTTATCTGGAGCTGGAGTCATGGTCAGTGGGGGACTGTAGTGTGGCAGCACTAGTGATGAATTTGTCTTTTTTCTTTTTAAAAGTGTCAATTGATATAGGTGACCTTATGTCATACCATGCATAACAAACTAAACTTGCAAACTTTGCAGTTGTGTTGGCTATCACCTCACTTCCCAATTAGAGTAAGCCTTACTGTATATTTTTGATATATTTGACAAGCCCAGAGTTGGAAGGTGTATCTGTGTCAACCCTCTAACTGTAGTACATTTTTATAATGGAGGAAATGGAGAGAACATATTTCTGGTCAAAAGATTTCACACATTATGATTTAAATCTCGAGCAAGCCTTTATTTCAATGTTTCCTAACCCAATTCCTAAATATCCCCTCTCCTGCAAGTGTTTGCCCTTTAACTCCTTACTCTTGCATGACCCAATTATCTGCTGCCCTTATTCCTGCTAGACAGATCTGAAGGAGCTGAAATAAAAATGTGTTTCCCGGTCATCGACCCCCTAGTGAACCCAGTTGTGTTTCATCCTTACACCGTAGTGATCTTCTTGTCCTTGGTGGCCTGTTTGATGGCAGCCTGCTCACAGATGATCTCCTTCAGCCTCTGCAGACGGACGTTCTGGGTGCTCATGTCCCCTACCCCCGTCTGGCTGCGATGGAGCAAGGACAGGGCATTGATGTACTCCAGCTCCGTGTAGCGCACACCCTGGTCCACCACCAGGTTCAGTAGCTCATCTGCAGTGTTGTACAGCATCTCATAGTACTGCCTGGATGGAGAGATGAGAGGAAAGGGGGGTTATGAATAAAGAAAATGAGTTGAGAGAGCAGCAAAGCAGAGAGAATGATAGAAAATAATGTGGAGAGAAAGAAAAAAAAAAGTTAATAACACTTTGTATTGCCCTTTGCATTATTCCTTTGCCGAATCAAAAGGAGCAGCAACAACAAAGGGGAAACACAAAAGCCAAACTAACTGCTGTTGCTGTCAAGCTCAATTTTCTTAGAATGAACTTCAAGGACCGCACCAACGGGAGCTGAAGTTAGAGGGAAAACATTCACCGGCAACAAACCACTGAGACCGTTTTAATGAAACGCTGTTGACAGAGCCAAAGAGGAAAGAGGTGTGTGTAGAATTAAAAGGTCTTTAACCAGGAACTGATCCACAATGGGCCATTTGAAAAACACCATGAAGTACATACTGACAACAAAAGCGGGTTGGGGAATATACTGTAATACACATTTTCAACTGCCAACTAAAACATTATACATACTGTACAGTAAAGGTCAGTAAAGGCAAACAGAATGGAGGAGAGATTGTGTGTATTTGTTTTATATATTCTGTCAGTATTTATAATTGAATATCTAGAGGCAGACCCCTTGTGAATTTTGGATGTTATACTCGTTGAAATCAATGTACAGTGGAGTATACTAGATAGCTATATGGATTGTAGTATGAAGGTAGCTTAGGATAAACAAAGGAAAATACAACTTGGAGAGAAACTGGAGGTAAGGTAATGTGCGTGTGTTAGGATGCAGGAAGGACAATTATTATTTGCTCGGGAGCAGAACAGGTCAAATATCGAAGAGAGTGTTACAGTGTGTTTGTGTCATAGAGAAGAAAAAAAAACACACAGAAATGTAGGCACACACTAGAATATATTTCATCACTGTGTGCCCCCTGGCTAAAGGAGGAATCCCATCCTCTGAAGATACACTCAATGTTAACTTCCATTAGGTTGTGTATACAGCCGAAACAAGAGGTGCTACAAACAAACACAATATGTTGTGTCATGTATGCTTTATATGAAAAGAACATCCGACATCAAGGTCTATTCAGCATGTCTTGTGGAGCTAAGAAGCTATTTGTTTTCATTCATTTGTGTACGATACGAAATCAATAAGGTGGCTCCTCGAAATTTGCTTTAGTTGGGTAATTCAACACAGTGGAGATGAGGTCTGTGTTCATTTTTGTCAATATTACATTGTTGTTGCGTGGTAATTCAATTAATGGATGTCCTTTTTGTATGGAAATGGATGGGAACCAATGGAGGCCTGCAGCGATAGGAACATAATCGTATTTCTAAGCACAGAAGCATTGTTTCCAAATTGGTTAGCCATGACGTAAAAAGTAAATGTGATTTAAAACAACTGGTAAAACACTTCTCCCCCCCTTTCTTTTGTGAGTCATGACCACAATAGCTGTGTTTAGCTTTTGATGCTGCTTGAACAAAACTGGTGTGACCTAGACTCAACACTGTGCCTGAACACCTCCTGCATCGACACAGTGGAGGACTGGAGCAGCTTACATGCTGCTCACGCTGCTCCTCCTGGGTACACATGCTGTTATGGCTCCCAGTGTAACAAGAGTGGCAATATATGCATTCTAATGAGCTTGTGTCTGCTTGTGATGCTCAAAACACTCACAAAACAGTTTCAGGCAAAATAACTTTTCTTTTCCGAGCAATAACTAGCCATTTTGGCCAAGGTCTGATACCGGCTACTAAGCAGTGGCTCCTGCTGCTTTGCTGTTCAGTGGAGAAACATTATTGTACCTTTGATATTCTGAGGCATGGAGGTGTTGAGGTTGAAAAATAAAACATATTGAGTCCAGCTGTTTTCAAATCAATCTCTTTATAAGACAGCAGCGAACGAGTGATTTATATTTAGTCCATCAAAGCATCTGGAGAGAGA
Source organism: Gymnodraco acuticeps (assembly GCF_902827175.1). Lineage (NCBI taxonomy): Eukaryota > Metazoa > Chordata > Actinopteri > Perciformes > Bathydraconidae > Gymnodraco > Gymnodraco acuticeps. The sequence goes on along the minus strand of NW_022990225.1, from coordinate 441,988 downwards.
GGGTTAAGCTCTCCATTGTGCCAGAGGAAGTAAATGGATTTGAATCTTTAGTGATTTCTGATATGGCTCAGTAAAAAGACACTTTGGTAAGAAAATATATTTTTATCTCATCTGTTTAGCTCCATCACCCATCCAAGACCCATTCCCTTCTTGAGATGATCATACTCGATGCTAACAAGGCCCTAATGAGCACTCTGGGAGCTTCTGTTCCAAGGTGTTTTATGTGCTGTCATTTTAGAGATCCAACCGTAGAAAAAGACCAGGGAAAAGTAATGGAGGGGTAAAATGAATGAGATGGAGAGGGAGAGATACAAGGAGAGAGAAAGAGTGATGGCTGAAGAGATGAGTGAGGAATAGAGGTGAATAATATCAGTTTTTTGGCCTTCCCCTGACAAGAAACGCCCTTGGTTATCGAAGCATTTGCATTCTGTCTCATTCTCAATCCGGCTCTCTATTTCTCTCCAAGGTCTTGTTCATTTTTCCATCCTTGAGCTCAGTTCATGAATACGCTTGTCAATATTGATGAGGGTCACATTGGTTTACTCCTTTACCGGGGGGCAAGAACGTATAAGGCGAAAGAGTGGGAAATGATGGCTCCCACGTGTGGTTTTATCTTTTAATGTATTTTCTGCAAATGTCTAAATGTTGGTGCCATTGAATGTGTCTCGGCTTTGTTTAAGTGTCGGCACATTTAACTCAGAAACAGCACAACGCCAGCTCAAAAGCATTACCATTTATTTCCCTAGACCCAGTGATTAACTGCACGCTCGAGGCAAATTGTCTCGTTATATGATCTAATGGGAAGAAAACGAACCCAAAAGAAAACACACATTTCTTTTGTTTAGGGAAGAAGCTTTGAAAAGAAGGCTACCCTCATTCAAAAATACCTCCTCAGATCTCAATGGGAAGCAGCTTAGGAGGGGAAAGAAAATGATGATTTTGAACATAGCAATAAATAGGAGCAAATTGCACCTGACTACCTGAGACTGATTGAAAGTAGATGTGAGTGAATAATTTGTGTAAACAGTTTGTTGTTCTCCTTTCTACACTTACTTGCTATGGTACAAAGACAAGCAGTTAGGTTGATTTGAGAGGCTAAATTGCCGGTTACTGCAGTGTGTTTCGATATATGTCCGCCCTTTGATTTATTGACTATCTTTCAAAGGTGCATCACCCAATGTGAGTTGGGACCGGCTGTGGGTATTGTGTTCAAATAATAATGTCCATAATTGTAAAACTTAAAGAAATAGTTCCCAGTACCAATCATCTCCAAGTTTTTGTTGCAGGATTTGTAAATGTAGACTGACTGAGAGGTGTGTAAGTTTCATTTAAGAAAACCCAAGGACAGACAATTAACAAAAGACACAACAAAAACATCCCTGCTGAAACTGAAATTATGACTGTGAGCACTTTCACAAACACCACATTTTGTTTTGACATTTTCCTCCAGTTGTTATAACTACTTGTCTAATAAAATAGCAAAAGTGGCAGGAAAGCTTTGGAATCAATCTGTAAAAGCAGCCGCCAAGTCAAAGTAAAAATAGCCCACCTCATCAGTGCTATAAAACAGGGCTTAAGTATAGAATAATAGCAACTATAATTCACCTGGAAGTGATGCATCTTGGAAGAATCCCACACAGGATTTGTTAAAAGCCGATCTACTGATGCTCATTTATAACTGATAATGGGATAATAAATCCACAGCTGTTTTTTCTGTAGCATCTAAAAACAAGACAGTGTGCTAGGCTGTCAGTTAGCTGTGTGTGTGTGTGTGTGTGTGTGTGTGTGTGTGTGTGTGTGTGTGTGTGTGTGTGTGTGTGTGTGTGTGTGTGTGTGTGTGTGTGTGTGTGTGTGTGTGTGTGTGTGTGTGAGACCTGAAGACCAGCTGGCAATCTGGCCTCTGTTCAGTATAAAGGGGAGGGGGCTGGCTCAGAAGTGTAAGGTGTGGTTTGTGTGTAGATGTGTGTGTCTCTGTGCCTGAGTGATGTATGTTAGTGTGTGCTGAAAACACTTTCAAACAGTTCATTACCCGAGCAGTTGGAAAGCCATTTGCCAAACAGGGTAAGGGCTGTTAATAAGATTAAATCTCTCGGCACCCCACCATCAAGAAGGAACCCCCAGTGGCACACACGCTTACACACAAACATACACTTATTTTTTATCAGTTTAAGATGCAGCTGGTTAATTAAACCAACGTTCTTTTTCTAACAAAACCAAAGTGAATTGTTGTTTTGTCTCCCTCTGTGTCTTCCACTTTCACTGATTTGACCAATTTCCACCTGCTTCCACTAGAAGTCTCATCTATAAGAGCACTGCTTTAGTAATCAGTGGGTTGGTTGGTTGGTGTGTGTGTGTGTGTGTGTGTGTGTGTGTGTGTGTGTGTGTGTGTGTGTATGTGTGTGTGTGTGTGTGGTGTGTGTGTGTGTGTGTGTGTGTGTGTGTGTGTGTGTGTGTGTGTGTGTGTGTGTGTGTGTGTGTGTGTGTGTGGTGTGTGTTATGTGTGTCTGTGTGTGTGTGTGTGGTGTGTGTGTGTGTGTTGTGTGTGTCCATGCTTCCGTGGTGTGCTTTTCTATTAAGTTTTAATAAGCCACCCTCCTCCCTTTCCTTGTATACAAAGAATATTAAGTTCATTTATGATGCAGCGTAGGCCAGACAGTTATGTATAAGAAAACAAAGGGAGAGCGGGAGGAAGAAGACAAAGACAGAGAGAGAAAAGAGAAGAAAACAAAGAGAAAGACAAGAATCAGCACAATTTATTCCCCCTCATTTCCGACGTGTACAATATTAAGGCCATTATAGGCTGCCTCTGTCAGCGCGTTTGGAACAACACGTTAGTTAGTGGGGGAGGGATGGGGGGAGGATGGGAGACTGTGGAAGGACCTCTCTATCATGACCTGCCTGAGTTTATCAGAGCTGCAAACTATTGTTACTTCAATTACTTAAAAACCCACAAAAATGCTTTTCATTTTCTTCTTTTGTATGAAATGTAAGTACATGTTTCTCTCTGTGTATTCTACATTTGTTTGTCATTAAGATGTTTTCTCTTGATATTTTAAATGTGTTCTCCTGTTATCATAATGTACTTTGCTTGTGTAATTTAGAAGGTGCTTTATAGTTTGTAAACTATATCAGATATAACCAAGACTTGTTGCTGATATAACAGTAAGATACATGTTCATGGCATCAAAAGAACAGGGAGCTTTACAATAATGTTGTAACAATGCTTAAGTAGTCATTCTGACATATAAATGATATTTCCAAATGAGCCTGGTTAATGTGGATTTACTCGCAATCTATGAATCCTTATTTTTCAATGTTCTCGCCTCCTCCTGTCTTTCTCACTCCAAAGCAGTGCATCTGTCTCTCATCTGGTAATGAGGAAAGGTCTACAGAGACTAAAGCTTCATCAGCAAAGACCAGTTCCATCATGCCGTGCCACGAACACACACCACACACACACACACACACACACACACACACACACACACCACACACACACACACACACACCCACACACACACACACACACACACACACACACACACACACACACACACACCACACACACACACACACACCACACACACACACACACACACACACACACACACACACGCTACATCAGCAAACACACAGAGCATGGATAGACAGGCTTCATCAGCAAAGACCATCATCATAGGACCTCCTGCGCATGCACACAGAGATAAAGCAAAGGAGGGGAGGGGCTGGAAGAAGAAGGGAGCAGTGAGAAAAACAATTCAGCAGAGGTGGTGGTTGGAGATGGGAAAGGAAAATGAATAAAAGGGACTGAGAAAGGAAGAGAGAGATAAAGGGAGAGACACAAGGTGACAGGAAGGGAGGCAGGAGCTGAGCGGAGTGACAGTGTTCCGAAGCCAGGCCTAAACACAAACAGTTTTATCTGTTGACACCCACTACCTTCCTGACATGGCCGTCAACTGTACTTATTACCACATTCTCTGTAGATACACCAGCCTGTCACCTCCACACACACACACCAAACCAAAGGCAGTTTGTTTGCTGGTGCACACACACCAGATCTTAGAGACACACAGATGCTGGGGAGGTACACTCAAGGACAGTTCATCGTACACAAGGTGTACAATTCACACATGTACAGCCGAACATTGCAGTAATTTCCAGCAGCAGACAGGTGGGTGAACTCTGGGGCATCACTGCAGTGAGTCTGACAGCCTGGTGTTTAGCCTAGCTACGGCTAAGGAGCTTGTGAGTTAGCTAGGATGTTATGACAGCCCGGCAACCTGCCTACACGGGTCACTGGGCAAAGCAGAGATACACCGTATGTGTTTGTGTGTTGTCATGTCAAAGAAAACCTAGAAAAAATACCCTACATTTTGCGCAGACATAGAATAAATGTAGACACATTTACTTACATTCAATTTTCTATGGGACATACTCGTGTACAGTAACAACAAGCTTGGTACTGGTGTGATGAAAACAACAAAATATTGAGGCCCATTTTCGATTGATTCTATATTTGGCAACCTAAGAACCAGTCAGTTCTTATGTGTATTTGATCGGACACAACTAGTACTAGTCGATTAGTCAACCAACAGAAAAGTAACAACTGATCATTGTGCATTACATTCGCCGAGCAGAATTGAACAGAACAGAACTGAAAACAACATGCAACATTACATTGACAGTGACTTGCTAATCAAGGAGTGGTAGCAAACCAAATCCAATCAAACAATATGTGAATGGATTTCAAATGTCAGTGACAGCTAATTATTTTTATTTCAGTTTATGTTGCCAAGCAAAATAAACTATCTCTAAAGGCTGAAGTGGACTGTTGCCAGGCAACACTAATACTTTTGAAAGTTTGTCGTATTTGTTTTCTTTGTAACTTATGGCTTTTAAAAAAGACTCATCTCATCTCTGCTTTTGTCAAGAAAATAGTAATCATCAAAGGAGAGTGAGATAGAGAGAAGAAGGCCACATAGGACAGTGAGAGGAGATCAATGGAGACAAGGTTGATGGCTCAGCCAATAGACACTCACACACATTCTCACACATTCTCACACACACACGTGACATTGCAACAATGCGCAGTTCTGCAGAATCGGACTGAGGCCCTGAACTGTTTCTGAGCAGATGGTATGTGTGTGTCCACTTGTGTGTTAGTGTTTAGGTGTGTGTGTGTGACCTTGACCCACAAGCCAATCGCTGCCACATTTCTGACAGAGACAAGAGAGCGCCATAGGACCTTACGATAAACACTCACACGTGAGTTTTTTAACACTGTACCAACAACAGAAACCTCAACAATTAACATACAGTAGTTTTCCAGAGATGTACTGTATACGCTTTCAGGCACAAGGTGGCACTGTTTCCCTATGCTTCTAAGCAATATAGGAGAGAGTGTGTGTGTGTGTGTGTGTGTGTGTGTTCATGAGTTCTGCAGTGCTGGTTACCAGGCCTTTCTTAGTTTTAACTGAGATCAATGGTTATTACTGTGCCCTTGTCCAGGTCTTTCCCTTTCCCATACAAGCACTCAGATGCAGAAGAAAAGCAGAAGCAGACAGACACATAGGGAACATAAAAGTACATGGGTGCACAGGTAAGCGTCAGTAATCTTTCTCAAAGCAGATTTCCTGCTGTGATCACTTCCTTTCCTCATTTTGCGGTATTTTCTCCTGAGGTGGTAATAAAACACTGATAAATTGTCTAGTTTTAGTCTTTCTTCCTCAGCCTTCCTTTAACTGCTGATTTGTTGTTGGCCAATGTTAGTGCACAACAAGACTGGTATCAGCACCGGGAGTATTTATTTAAATTCCTATGAGATATAGAGGATCCATTCCAGTTGCAAAATGGGATGGTGTTTTATATTGTAAGTTGTTTAACCATTTTGAGTTCAAAAAGCTCATAAGACGTAGATATCGTTTTTAGGACCAATGAACTCACCAAGTAGTATGAACACATCAGTAAGCCCTTTCCAATGTAAATATTGTAGACGGGTCGACATTAATCCTTTATTCATTCCAAACATCAGAAATAATTGCATATCATACTCTACGTCCGACAGAGGAAGCCTATAAACAAAACTTTTTTGGAAGCAAAAAATGCATCATTTTATCTATTTCATACTTAGTCAAACTGAATGGTCACTTCTACTGACAGGTGTGTGCCACGGAGCACACTTTATGAGTATTCATGCCCTGAACATAAATATGGTGATTTCAAAATGCTGATTGGCTTGGCTGAGAGTGTGCGTGGATAAGAGAAGGGGAGACGTATCACATGTGTGTGTGTTGGTGTATCTTGGAGCCAAAGGCCGGCCAATCCAAAAAGCCATGAATGTGTAAACAATGTACTCTGCAATTCCCAATCAACACCTCCACACCACCCACGCCTCGTAATCAGAGAGCGGGAGAAAGAGCGAAAAAGACAGAAAAGCCATCACTGGCATTTCTCCATAATCAAAGTTGACAGAGGGTAGAAATAACATGCTAATCAATGGTCCTCCACATCCAGTACACTTCAGGTCATTTCAGTTTACTTCTTTCTTTTCTGTTCCTGGAACTTGGCGCGCAATACCGAAATATTACAAAACAATGGCAATGTCCAAACACAGACAGCCTATCACCTCAAACATGTCACACACTCAACAAGATTGTAAAAACTGTGAAAGGAAGCTAATTAACCCTGCATCCCAACAAGGCAGGCATGGTTAGGACTGAGGTTAGGAAAGATAGCAGAGAGTTGAGTTGCTGTCTTAACTTGAAGAAAGACGATGGACCAAAAATTGAGAAACAAACCCAAAAAAACTTGATTTTCCTTCTCCAAACACACATCTTGGCTTTCAGGAGGTCACAGAAGAAGCATATCACGGACAAAACGCTGTATTTTAGAACAATTTAAAGTTAGTTTTCCAACAAAGCAAGTTTGCAATGGGAGCCAGAGCCTTTTCTTATCAAGCTCGACTTTTGTGGAATCAGCTTCCAGTTAGTGTTCGGGCGGGAGACACCCTATCCGTTTTTAAGAGCACGCTAAAGACCTTCCTTTTTGACAAAGCTTATAGTTGATAAGAGAATCTAATAAGAGTGCATTGACGTAGACACGTTGTGCCTCTTCACCTATACATCTTAGTTCTTACTCTTTTCCCTCACTGATGGTATAGATGTAATTTGGTTGTGTGTGTACGATGGAAGCAGGGAGAATTTACCGCATAATCAGCAAAATGGCGCAGATTTTTAAAAGGCCGCATATTTATCAAAAGGCCGCATAATCCCCGCATTTTTCCACACAAAATTGAGAAAAAAAGTTAACTCGTCTTGACGTGAAGTGATGATGATGATGACGCGATGTCATCAGCTCGCGCATCACAGAAGGTAAACAACACCGTAGAGTGAACGTGTGGAACTCACACAAGAGAGAAAACACCAAGATGAAAAAATCTAATCCATCTCATTTACCGACGAACATTTCTGCTAAAGACCGGGCAAAGCAGTACCCCGATGTCTTGCACGGAAGTGGGGGGAAACTATTCTGCACCCCGTGCAACTGTGTGTTGGAGCATAAGAGAACATCGACGGTGACGACCCACTTTGATACATTCAAACATTCGAAAATGCTTTCTGCTGCTACGGACAAGAAAGCCAAACAACTCACGTTCACCCAGGCATCAACCTCCAAACCCTTTCGAGGGCTACAAGAAACGAGGTGAGAAGCCTACAAGATTGAAGCTGGTCAGATAACGAACAAGTAAATGAAAACAGAATGAGGCGGAGAAGTGTGTTGTGTGTGTGTGTGTGTGTGTGTGTGTGTGTGTGTGTGTGTGTGTGTGTGTGTGTGTGTGTGTGTGTTGTGTGTGTGTGTGTGTGTGTGTGTGTGTGTGAGAGAGAGTGTGATTAAAATAGCCCAATTGCTTTTACAATAAATAAAAATTGAATGTGTTTAATTGTATAGTAAAGGGGTTTAACGTTAGTGGCAGGTTGTGTGTGAGAGAGAATAAATAAATAAGACATCCCAATATTTATTTTTTCTGCATATTTAGCATATTTCGCAACTTCCCGCAATTTCACCGCATAAAATCACATAAAACCCTGCATGTTTGATCGCATAATCAAGGATTTTTGCCCGCGTTTTTCTGGAGGGTCTAATATACGTGCCTTGATTCCTGCCGAGTCGACGCACAACTGTTGATTGGTGTCAGTGCCAGAAAAACGTTTTAGGAGCAATGCGCTCATGGTATAGATGTGGCGCATACATCTTAGTTCCTACTCTTTTCCCTCACCCTTTCCTAAAGGCCCTGTCACACTGTCCCGAAATTGACACCCGATGGACACACGAATATGGAATTGTGAATTTCGCACGATGATGGCCCCGAACCACACACGAAGGCAACATTTACATTACATTTAAGACATACAACTGCAATGAAAGTACCAAAAACAATTATGTTACAGTACTATGATACTGTACTGATATCTTCAGACTTTGTTCTTTACTTTATCCGTCGTTATATGTAGAAAATATTACGTTTTCTCCGTAATGTTGTTTCCATAACAACAACAACTTCCTGTCAACTCTCCTTCAAAATAATATATTATATCCTTTTTAGTTTCACAGAACACAAATTGGGTTATTTACATAATATATTTACATGATTTTGTTGTGCAATAAAACAACCCGATGGACACACGATAAAGGAAATGTTCAAATTCGGCTGTGATCGTAGCAACATCGGGCCATTCGTGAGGGCATCTTAAGCCTTCGTATGACCGCCGGTGGAGTTTCTCAGGCTCCGGCAGCAACTTCGTGAGCGGTGGCAAAATCTTTGGCATGCCTTAAAATTGCCGAAGGACCTTGCAAAGGTTCATTTTCGTGTTGAATTCGTGTGTCAATTGTGCCCTCGTAAGGCCATCGTGAGGGCATCTTGTTATCATCGGTGCCAACGGGCATTCGCCACGATCAGAGTGAGGGTGAATGCACCGATGATAACACGAAGATGACACGATTTGACAAGATGCCCTCACGAGTGCCTTACGAAGTTGCCGCTCACTAAGTTGCTGCCGGAGCCTGAGAAACTCCACCGGCGGTCATACGATGGCTTAAGATGCCCTCACGAATGGCCCGATGTTGCTACGATCACAGCCGAATTTGAACATTTCCTTTATCGTGTGTCCATCGGGTGTCAATTTCGGGACAGTGTGACAGGGCCTTAAGGGAGTGCATGTACGCAGACACGTTATGCCTCTCCACCTCTGTTCCTTACTTCTTACTTGCTACCCTTTTCCCTCAACCTTTCCTAAGGGAGTGCATGTACGTAGACAAGTTATGCCTCTCCACCTCTGTTCCTTACTTCTTACTTGCTACCCCTTTCCCTCAACCTTTCCTAAGGGAGTGCATGTATAAAGACACGTTATGCCTCTCCACCTCTGTTTCTTACTTGCTACCCCTTGCCTACCCTTCCCTCAACCTTTCCTAAGGGAGTGCATGCACGTAGGCACGTTGGTTTTGCTGCTATAGGCTTAGACTGTCGGAGGACACCTTACTTCTTCCTTCTGTCTGTCTGTAGCTGTGTACTCTCATGTTCCGAATACCCCAGCTTCCCCCACATTTCTTTTTGGTGTCTATCTACACCGGGATCCTGAGTCGTGGCTGATCATGTCGCTGCGGTCCTGAGTCCTGGATCCTGAGTCATGTGTCCTGGATCCTGCCTCCTGAGTCCTGGATCTGGAGTCCTGGATCCTTAGTCCTGTGTCCTGGATCCTCTATCCTGAGCACTCGATCTGAGTCCTGGACTTCGAGTCGTGACTGAACCGGTCTCTGTGGTCCTGCCAGACTCTCACCATACTACTTCCCTGATGGCTACCACAGGATTGCTGACATCCTCGTGGATTCATCTTCTTATTACAGACACATGCATTTCCAAACATTTGGTCTACCTACGCTGTAAAATGTATTATCTCTTCGATTCACACACGCCATCTATTGCACGTCTGTCCGTCCTGGGAGAGGGATCCCTCCTCTGTTGCTCTCCCTGAGGTTTCTCCCATGTTCCCCTTTAAACTGTGGGGTTTCTCTGGAAGTGTTTCCTTGTACGATGTGAGGGTCTAAGGACAGAGGGTCTAAGGACAGAGGGTGTCGTATTGTCATACTGATATTCTGTACAAACTGTGAAGTCCACTGAGACAAATGTAACATGTGTGATATTGGGCTATATAAATAAACATTGATTGATTTTGTTCTTGTTTTGCTTCTTCTACAAAATATAAAAAAAGAAAATTCGAGAAAAAAATAGAAAGAGACTGCTACAAATTGACAGCTGAAAACAAAGTGATAACAATAAAAACTCAAGCTGCTAAGTTATCTCTCTTCTCTCGTACTTTATCCATATTTCATCTTCCTCCTTCACTTCCTCTCTGTTGCTTTGTAGTTTTCACCTCTCAATCTACAACATTCTGTCTTCTTTCCATGCCGGCTTCTCCAACTCCATCTATGGACTTTCTCTATGAAAGACGTATTTTCTATGACTTCCTTTCACTTTGTTTTTCAATTTTCCTCCCCCGAGCCCTGCCTTCTTTTTCCATCTTTTTCATCAGTACTCCTCTCATACTCCCTTCAAGGACAAATGCTTCCAAAAGAGGGGGGGAAATAATCATATGAATACCATGAATCACCATTCTTTGTATGTCTTCTTCTTTCTTTCTAATCCAGCCCCTCTTCTTTTTCACAAAGATATCTGAGCAAATGTTCCCCCCATGTCCGTCAGGGCTGGACAGCACTAGGCAACAGCAGGTGGACTGACAAAGTATAACTGTATGAATGTGGAATAAACAGCAACAACCAAACACATAGAGCGGAGTGGGCTTGACAAGCTGTTTGACCATCTGTCTGCCTGGTGCATTCACAAAGTTGCGGTCTGAACTTGAGGACGTTGTGCATGCCTGTGTGTGTCTGCAGGTGTGAAGTCCGGTTGGAACAATAATGATTTAAACTCATCGACAGCCTGTCTATTTCTAATGTGATGGCTTCATAATACAGGGTAAGCACTTTTCATTAGATTGTTATTATTATAGTATAATAAATTCATATTATAAGTCACTCATTATATGATTTTATCATGTTTCCCTAGGGATTGTAATACAGATTCCATTCCATTAAGATTTGTTATTATTATTATTTGCAAGAATATTATTATCTTGGGCTTCAAGGGTCAGTCCTGTGATATCAGAGGCTTTATCACCATGACAACAGCAAGCCTCAAGGGAAAACAGCAAGCACTTATTAGGAATTGATTAATGATACCAAATATTTTTCAGCCAGCTACTCCAGGCCAAGTTTAATACTCTTTATAAACGTATACTGGCAGAATCTGAGTGCATGTAAGAGGTTTCTATTGGATACGTATTCCTGCTCTGTGCAAGCTGATCTGTGGCTGACCCTGGTAAGAAGTGTGTTTATACCTGGCAAAGTCAAGGTCAGCCTCCCTGGACATGGTGATGTTGGTGAGGTTCTGCTGGAGGACGAAGATGTTCCGGCACATCTTCTTGATACCAGACTCGCTGATCCTCTTAAAGTACTGAGCCCCGTTGATGAGAATGCAGGAGATCAGATGGCCCAGACCTAGGGAGAGGAGAAAGGAAATAATGATGGTCAACACAGAAAAGAGAATAAACCACAAGAGAAGAAATGGGAGATTAGAGAAAGAGTAAGTCTTCTGCACGACATTTTAAAATTGGACTCAGTTTTTAATCTACGTATATCAATGTGTCGCAAATTAACTTTATATTTTGGCTTTCTACTAGGTGTTTAAAAAAACGTTTGGAATTGTATAACCCCCTTGAATGAAATCTTTTGTTTTAGCACCTGTGACTTTAGGCCAGATTTAAAAAAGGCCAAGTCTGTTTCAATCGGGTTGCAAGAAATGGACGGGGAGTGTTATATTCTAATGAGCCTGCATGTGAAAAAGAAAAGGCAGGCAAAACATTGAATCCCATGTTTTCTGATCTAAGCAGCCTATGAAATCTACCACTCCATATCAATCAATCAATGTTTATTTATATAGCCCAATATCACAAATGTTACATTTGTCTCAGTGGTCTTCACAGTGTGTACAGAATATCATCATATGTACACAAGCACTAAAACAAGAGATTTGATATGTCCCCTTTACAAATGCAGAATGATGGAATTTCTCAGGCAGCATGTTATACTTCACCCAAGGTGTGTGCTGACCTTCAAAGATGTACTGGAACTTGTGCTGCTGGAGGGCGGCCCCCATGGCCTCCTCCACGGCTGAGATGTCCTTGTTTAGTTTCACCACCAGCGGGTCATAGTCCATGCTCTCCACATTAGCCACGATGGCATAATTGCCTTGCTTTGTCAGGGGGATCAGGTAATGGAAACAGTGCACCCTGGAGAGTGAGATTGATGGGCAGAAAAGAGGGAGAGAGAAGAGAATTAGATGTTTGACTTTATTCTCTTTGCATTTTGCTATCATTTCCAAGTGGCCACCAAACTCTGTCACAGTACTGTTGATATGTTGAGAACAAGTATGAGTATGAGGTGTAAAAGAATATTGGTATTTTAGGGAAAAGGATAAAAAAGACTCATAAAAAGAAAAGAAAGTGAGAATGCACAAGGTGTATTATTATCTATCTTTAGAGTTAAACAAAGTTAGTATGCATACTTCAAGTGTACTATCTTCTTAAACCCCACTTGTACTACTATAACCTATTTAATTCAAACAAAAAGGTAGCATGTTAAAAGTACTCATATAAAACATCAGAAGCATTATTATTAATCTACCACTTCATCACAGCTGTATACTGTTTAGTCAAAACATCAGATTATTTAAGGATAATCTGCGGAGAAAATTCCAAATACAGATAATAAACTGTTTTGAGGTATGTTCCTAAATATCTATAGACCACCCAAATACTGTGCAAGCTTTTTTGATGACTTTACTGAACTGCTGTCTATAGTGTGTATTGACTTTGACCGTCTAGTCATTGTTGGTGATTTGAACATCCATGTTGACAACCCCCAGGACAGAGGGGCTAAAGAACTGTTTTGTGTTCTTGATAGCTATGGACTGACTCAGCATGTGACGGAGCCCACGCACAATAAGGGGCACACTCTGGACTTAATTATCTCAAAGGGTCTGAATATCTCTAAGGTTGTGGTGACTGATGTTGCACTCTCTGACCATTCCTGTGTTTTCTTTGAGAGCTCTATTTCTGTTCACAAAAATGTTCAAAAAGAGGTAACCACAAAGCGATATTTAACTGAAAATACTAGGGAAATGTTTACTCAGAATTTCTCTTCCACACTTGCCCCTGCCAACATCTCAGTAAATGAGCTAGTAGATCATTTTAATTCAAAAATTAAAAATGTTATAGATGCCATTGCTCCAACTAAGGTAAAGGAAGTGTCTGGCAAGAAAATATCTCCATGGAGAAAGGCCATGACCGTGAAAACAGAAAAAAGAGAATGTCGAAAAAGCTGAACGCAGGTGGCGAAAAACAAATCTCCAGGTTCACTTTGAAATCTATAAAGAGAGACTTGGCCTTTATAATTTGGAATTGAAAAACGCACGACAATCGTTCTTCTCTGACATCATTACCAAAAACAAAAACAACGCACGTGCCTTGTTTGCTACCGTCGACAGACTAACAAACCCCCCAGTGTCAGTAGCCTCTGAATTTCTATCCACCAGGGCGTGCAATGATTTTGCCTCCTTTTTCACTGACAAAATTCAGAAAATCAGACAAGCAGTCAGTGCCTCTGCATCAGGAACAGCAAATGTGTTGTCCCTATCTCCACTTAACATCAATTCAGACATCATGACACAATTCCATCAGATTAATGATAAAAACCTAGAGGACATTATTCAACTTCTGAAATCCTCCTCTTGCTGCCTTGATATTATTCCAACAGGATTTTTCAAAGATGTTTTGCCTTGCATGGCCTCAGATCTACTTCATATAGTAAACAAATCTCTTCACTCAGGTATTTTTCCACAGGCCCTGAAAACTGCAGTCATTAAAACCGCTCTTAAAAAAGAATAATCTAGATGCTTCAGTAATGAACAATTACAGGCCCATATCAAACCTCCCATTTCTAGGTAAAATCATTGAAAAAGTTGTTTTTCAACAGTTGAGTAATTTCTTGCATTTAAATAACTGTTTTGATGTGTTCCAGTCAGGCTTTCGTCCAAACCACAGCACTGAGACTGCTCTTGTAAAGGTCTTTAATGACATCCACTTAAACACAGACAGTGGCAGAACTTCAGTGTTAGTATTATTAGATCTCAGTGCTGCGTTTGACACTCTTGACCACAACATATTACTCGACCGACTGGAGAACTGGGTGGGACTTTCGGAAACAGTTCTGAATTGGTTTGAATCCTACTTAAAGGACAGAAACAACTTTGTTTCTATAGGTAAATACACATCTGAGTTGACAAATATGACATGTGGGGTTCCTCAAGGCTCCATCTTGGGGCCTCTTCTCTTTAACATCTACATGCTACCACTGGCTCAGATAATGAAGAACAACAAAATAAGTTACCATAGCTATGCAGATGACACACAAATGTACGTAACAATTTCACCAGGAGACTATGCTCCAATTCAAACACTGAGTAAGTGCATTGAACAAATCAATGACTGGATGTGTCAGAACTTTCTCCAATTAAACAAAGATAAAACTGAGGGTAATGGTTTTTGGAGCCAAGGCAGAACGTATAAAAGTTAGCGCTGAGCTTCAGTGTGCAATGTTCAAAACAACAGATAAAGCCAGAAATCTAGGTGTAGTCATGGACTCTGACCTGAGTTTCAACAGTCACATTAAAACTGTTACTAAATCAGCCTACTATCACCTAAAGAATATATCTAGGATTAAAAGACTAATGTCACAGCAGGATTTGGAAAAACTTGTCCATGCTTTTATCTTCAGTAGACTCGACTACTGCAATGGTGTCTTCACAGGTCTCACTAAAAAATCTATTAGGAAGCTGCAGCTAATTCAGAACGCTGCTGCTCGAGTCCTCACTAACACTAAGAAAGTGGATCACATCACTCCTGTTCTGAAGTCTTTACACTGGCTTCCTGTGTGTCACAGAATAGATTTCAAAATACTGCTGCTGGTTTATAAAGCACTGAATGGTTTAGGCCCAAAATATATTTCTGACCTCCTGCTAAATTATGAACCATCCAGATCTCTCAGGTCTTCAGGGACTGGTCAGCTTTCTGTCCCCAGAGTCAGAACTAAACATGGTAAAGCAGCGTTCAGTTATTATGCTCCAAATATCTGGAACAAACTCCCAGAAACCTGCAGGTCCGCTGCAACTCTTACTACTTTTAAATCCAGGCTGAAGACTTTTCTTTTTGTCGCTGCTTTTAATTGAACTATTCATATCTTAGACTGCACTGTAACTTTTATCCATGTACTTTTTTCTTTTAATGTTTAATTGCACTGTAACTTTTATCCATGTATTTTTTCTTTTAATGTTTATTTTATTAGCTTTTCTTTTTAATGACTGATTTTAAATGCCATTTTCTTAATCTCTTTCATTTTTTGTAAAGCACTTTGAATTGCCTTGTGTTGAAAAGTGCTATATAAATAAACTTGCCTTGCCTTGCCTTGCCTTGAGTACTTCAACATCTAGTACATTTACAGAATAAAGCCTACAAAAAAATGTTCACTTATAGAGATTTCTGTGAGTCTCCTAATACTGTTTTGTGAGGTCCCTGTCAAAGAATTACGCCAAATAGTGCATAAAGAAGCTAATCTGTCAGCGTAAAATACTTAATTTTAAACATTTGTAATACCTTACTACTGTATCTTGTTTTTTCTTTTTAAGTTGTATACAGATGTTGAACAAACACAGATGCCCAAAACAGGGCTAATTTAATTTCCAAGAGGCCAAAATTCCAATAATTTCAAATATTTCTTTTTTAAATAAACAGCCTTGAAAGAAAATCTTTCTCAGTGTTGCCCGTAAAGCTCATGTTAATAACTTTAACATTAATTTAAGGACTGTAATTAATTTAAGGACTGTAATAGGTTATAATTCCATCATCACAGTGCCCATGGCAGGAGATAATATAATGATATGGGTGAATGTATCTTCCCCTAAGGCTGAGCCAACTACGACACCACATTTTGAATGCCTCCATATCACTTCCTTCTTTTATTCAATCATTTCTCACACTTAGCTACTGTATCTCCCTTCTTTAACCCCCGCCATCTACCCTCATCTCTCTCCCATCTCCTCCTCCTTCCCCTCCTGCTCTTCCTCATGGCTTCATTTAGCTGCTACCACTATCAGGGGAAATTCACCAGATAGGGAGAGTCAATGGAGTGTAGCATATAGCTAGACATCAGCCGCAGGGAGGGTTTTCTACTGCAATCATAAACAATATTGCATAAGCTATACGATGGTCTATTGGGAAATAGTGGTACGTGGAGTGATGGAGAAAAGAGGAGAGAAATGATGGACTATTAGTGTTTAAGGGTGGGAGGAAGTATATGATGTGGTAAATTAACTTGGATACTAACACTCACACAAACACATACATTCCTGAGCGTGCTCATTTATGGCAGTTAGCCACTGATTGTTTTTTTCCTTTTGATTTAACGACATATCCACTAAGCTTGTGCAGTTTGATCATGGTAACTGGAGGGCACATGATTTAAAGGCATAATGTGTTCGGTATAGCTGGGAAACAACACAAAGGAACAATATCAGGGAACTGATTCCACATGTTTTTGGGATGAAAAGGAGAGTAAGGTAGAACAAACTGGCTGAAAAATGTGCGTGTCAATGAAGGAAGATCCATTGTACACTGCCAAACACATCATACAAACAGAAATACTAATGAAGGTGCACTGTGGCGATCTGGCGAACACATGTAATTAATTAGCAAGGCACTCAAAAGACCAATGGTTTATTCTTGTGCTCTTTGAATGGTCCAATTTAATGAGTTATGAGCTAGTTTCTTCCGTGGTTGGTGTGTTCTTGTGCTTTAAATCTTAATGTGGAAAAAACATGGACGCTACATAGAAAATGAGTCTTCTCATTGCGTGTAAACAACATGTTGTTAGCTGTTTCCAAGTGGTTGTTGGGATGTGATTGGGTCATAGTATGTCTTCAACGGGAAACAAGAGCATCATAACATAACTACAAATAAAAACCCCTATGTGTGTTTTCATTTCTGCAATTTCTGTCAAGTGTGGATGAGATTCTCCTGCATACCTGACCTCCAGGTGCAACACCAGGAGGCAGCGGTCTGCAATGTCCTGGAAGCCCCTGGACAGATCACTGAGGGTCTGCAGAATCTGCTCTCTACTCCTTTCACTCTCACCTACCGCCTGGCTGTCTGCTGAGCATGGAGACGCACCTGGATGGACACAAGTAACAGGAAGACACGATTAACAAACACAGTCTTACCAATTCGGGGTAGTAGTGACACGAAGATTCATGCTTTAACCAGAGAAACTATGGACTCTGACCTCCGTGCCCATACACATGTCATATCATATTGACAGAATTCGATACTGAAAAATAACACCAGGTCATACAGCATACACAAAAACCCAACATGTGCTAATCTTCACTTCCCTTCAGCAGTCCTTCAGCAACTTTCTTCACACCATTTGTGCTGAGACAGCAGGAGCATGTGTCAGTGCACTGCATTGTACACCACACAAAAGACCTGTGTGTGTGTGTGTGTGTGTGTGTGTGTGTGTGTGTGTGTGTGTGTGTGTGTGTGTGTGTGTGTGTGTGTGTGTGTGTGTGTGTGTGTGTGTGTGGAAAGAGAGCCAGAGATCACAGAGGCATGATGAGTGTATATAAATGCAGCCTGGTGTAGATCAATGGCTATAAATTAGCAAGGGGGAGGAAAGGGAGAGAAATTGGCCCCGTCAGTCATATTTAGGTCTATTTGGTCAATGAGGGCGAGTGTGTGTGTGTGTGTGTGTGTGTGTGTGTGTGTGTGTGTGTGTGTGTGTGTGTGTGTGTGTGTGTGTGTGTGTGTGTGTACGAAGAGTGACTGTTGTGCAGTAGAATGCAGGGGTCTACGATCGATGTGCCGCAGTCAAAGCCAGCTCCCCAGTTACTCTTCCTGCCCTTCTGAAGGTCACACATGCCTTCACGCAGGCACAGAGTCTGAACTGAGGCCGACATGACCTGTTCATTTGTCTTCCTTATTTATGACTTTTGACTGATGTTCCTAAAAATAGATAGGGAGTGAGATGTTGTGGAGTATTCCACTCCACAATTGTTGGATTATTAGCTCTGGTTTTTGTTTCAGATGGATTTGTTTTTCAGCAGGGATACAGGAAAAAAAACTGACATTATTTTCATGCAACTTGGTGGACATGTACAAAATACAGATGTATATTTCAATGGGGAATAGCTTTGCATATCCCCCCATATTACACTCTTAACTTCCTTAATATGGCCAATATACTGTCTTACAAAGGCTGTGGCTGTCTCAGCTTTAAAGGTGAAGTAAAAAGTATCCTCCCATCAAAATAATGCAAATGGTTTTGTACCAAAGAGTTTCCCCTTTACAAACATGCTCACTTTATGCTTATACAGTACCATGCAGTACAATAGTGCTTTTTTCAATTTGACTGGTAAGAGGTTAAGTTTAAGACCGTTCTGTGTTCAGGCATTTCTACACCATTCAATAAAACCTTTCCATGGCGAATGCTTTCGTGAATGCTTTCATGTTTCCATATGTTGTATGTGCTGGTGAAAATGTCCGCATTACAGTTATATTAAATTAACCCCTGATAAGAGGAGAGACCATTGGCTTATGCAAACAGCAGTGAGGTATATGCCATGACCATCCAATCAGCAAAGCAAACATACACAGTGATGGGAAGTGACATCACTCTGACAGCTACTCTATGGCCTGTGTGTTTAACTCACATAGATAAAGGCTGGAGATGTGACTTCTTATCCAAGGTGTGCATGTGCTATATGAACATACTGGATGTAGGAACTTACTTGCTAATTAACTGTCTTCTTGAGTAAAGCTCTTGATGGTGTGTGTGTGTGTGTGTGTGTGTGTGTGTGTGTGTGTGTGTGTGTGTGTGTGTGTGTGTGTGTGTGTGTGTGTGTGTGTGTGTGTGTGTGTGTGGCTAACACTGTAGGCGTATAATCAGTCTAAAATTCTGTTAATCAGATAACATGAACCAGTGTGAGCGCAAAGCTATGACTGACTTATCTAAAGGACACATACTCTCTGTGTTTGGTTGTATGTCTGGGTGTGTTGAGAAAAGGCCAAATAACAGATATTAACCGTATTAACCGATTTCTACTCTAGTGACTGTCTCCTCCAGCAACAGTGCCATGGATTAGATCTATAGGTTGGCAATTTCAATAATAATCTGGCTAAATGAGGAACAACAAACATGATTGGTCTTAACAGAAACAATCCACAGTGATTTCTCCAGGGAGCGGGGCATAATGACATTAATAGACTTCATTAGATTGTATTTAGCGGATGTTGTTTATTCACCCTAATCATCTTATCAGATCATTTCTAAAAACAGAATGCAGCTATGAAACACAATACAGTAAATCAAATTAAAAGCCACAATTACAAGAATAGTACCTATGCAGCTGAGTAACCTGAACCCCGCATTAAGTGATCTAGACTTTGTTAATGTTTATTATTAGAAGTAGAAATGACAAAAACAAAAAGTGTTTGATAGAACTAGCACCAGACAAAAGGCACATGTCTATCCGGTGAAGTCCACTCTGCTCTGTGTCTCTTCCCTTCCCTTGGCTTGTTGTTGTGTTGTGAGTGTGAGAAAGCGAGAGCATTTTCCTGCCTGTGGGAGTGTTTTCCCTCCAAAATGGTGTGTATGTGCACATAGGAGAGTGTGGGAAAGTGACTGGAAGGCTTCTGTTTCCTCTCATGTGCATTACACTCACTCACTTTGGCAGCAGAAAGGCAAAAAAGGGCTCGCTGTGGCACACACTGCTGGAGGCCTCTCCAGGGGGTGTTTGGGAAACACACACACACGGCCAAAAAACACACGCACACAGACACACCGAAGCAGACCCCAGTCTGCGCTGCTTTGATGATGCGAGGGAGGCGTCGCAGCATGGGGGGCACCATTAGAGTCAGGGACAGACGGGCAAAAGGAGACGACTCATTGGTCCTGACTGACAACTTTCTTGCTCTCTTTTTTTTATTTCCCTGCTGATCAAGTGCGAGGATATGTTTGTGTGTGTCGCATATCTTTTTAGGCCCTCGTGTGTAGGTATGCATGTGTGTGTGTGGAGTGCTTATCCAATTATTTTCGAATCCCATCTAAGATGGAACGTCTGTTACTTGCCATCTGCAGAAGATGAGGGTGGCAGACATTAAGGGAGAACATCAGTGATGGAAGTCACATTCTTACACACATTCAGCATGCAGATGCATACATAAAAGGACAGTTTCACACTTTGATCTGTGTGCTATTAAGGGGATAAAGAATACATTAAGTTACAACAAAACAACATCTAATGCATTGACGAATACAGTTGCCAAAGACTTGTCAAATCATGACCAGGTTTGCTTTAAAAGTATAGCCTGCCTTAAAGGGAATCATGAGAAACAGAAAAAGATAAGCAAAGGACAGTATCCTGCAGGGGTGATGAATGATTCATAAATGACTGAGTAGGGCAAGTAAGGGCAGTTATTAATAATTGTGCTGCCTCTGGTAGAGGATGAACATCTGTACGTGGGGAACTGAACTTCTGTACAGAGAAGTAGACAGAAAGCAAGGGGGACGAATAAGAAATCTGAGAATTGACAGATTGATTGGTTTTAATATCTTAAGGCCCAAATTGCTTAATGGTGTCTAATGAGAGATAATCAAAATATGCTTGGCATTTTGGACAGAAATAGTTATAAAACCACCATGGATGAAACAAAAGACAATATTTAGAGTACTGAAGAAACAACACCGCTACCCTCCCACTGCAGCTCTTCCCCCAGGCCTGTGCAGTGAATAAGAATGTGTTCTTAGTCAACTTGCCTTGTTAAATGGAGTCAAGAAAACAATCATTGCTAAAGGGAAAGACCTACACTCACCGTAGTCAAGGTTAAAAAAAAAACATTTCCATAAGCCCTCAGCATGCAGCAGAGCAAACGCTGAAGAGAACAGAAGGAACCTTTTCCCACAAGAAGAACACATGGCTGTTTTCCAAAAACCCTGCAGAATAGGTTAGAGGCTTGTTTCTATCACACATTGGTCAGGCCTCCGACATGAACGCACACATTGGCACACAAGCACATTAAGTGGTTGTGGACAGCAAAAAGTCGGCAGAAGGAAAAAGGCTGTCCACTAAGACTTTTCATGATCTTGTGTTTGAAAATGTAAACAAATCATTCACAGAAGTCCAAAAAGGGAAGGGGCTGTCATGGCTCCTCAGGCATATGTGTGTGTGTTGTTGGGTAAATATTGTCAAAGTGGATTATATGTCCAGTCTAGACCAGATGGGTGATAAGACCCTTTCTGCAGCCACATTTAACACACAAAACTGCAAATGCACGCATACTTAAATTGAGTTTTTATACTTCAGAGCTGAGTTTAACCACACATCCAAAAGGAATCAATAACACAGGAAGGTGACCAAATCAAACGTCCGCTGAAGAGATTACCCAGACATGGAAATAATCTACCAGACCCTTATGACTTGTAGAAAGGAGACAACAAGAGCAGGAAAGATGAAGGAGAAAATAAAAAAGAAAGAAATGAAGAAAGTAAGAAACACAGAACAGGAAGAAGGAAAGAATGAAGTAAGAAAGTCAGAAAAAGGACCGAAAGAAAGAGAAAAAAGGAGGGAGAAGAAAATGAGTTGTTCATACCTGACTGCTTCTGTAATATAAAATCCAATTTGGAGAGGCATAGACGTGAGGCGTCTATGGGGGGGTGGAGGATGAGATAACGCAGGGTCCTTTTCCCCTGCCGTACCCTTGTCCCAACTTACACAGTGCTTATACACACACCACACACACACACACACACACACACACACACACACACACACACACACACACACACACACACACACACACACACACACACACACACACACCACACACACACACACACACACACACACACACACACACACACACACACACACACACACACACACACACACACACACACACACACACACACACACACACACACACACACACACACACACACACACACACACACACACACACACACACACACACACACACACACACACAGTCCGTTATCAGCTCGGCAAACACTAAATAATGAACAATACGGAGGCTGTCCCAGCATGATAAGTGACTGCCCTATCCTTCCCATTAGTGCCACCTGCCAGGATTAATGATAATTATGTCACGTCCCTTCCCGTACTTTTATTGAATTCTTATCTACGAATAGACGAAGAGAGCTAGCGTCAGAGTGAGAGGGAACGGAATAATTTAAAAAGAGATAGTGACAAAGTCAAGGCCAAATAGGAATATCTAAAAATTCTCATTTAATTATTTTACAACTGAAAGAAAAGTTGCGATATGGGAGAGCAAAATAGCGCAAGTTTCAATGAGCAATCAGAAGCTGGAGAGTTGTGATCCTCGCTGATAAGGCCTGAAGCCCCCTGTCTCCCTAAAGGAGAGGTACAGCCTTTCTGAGTTCTGCCTGACGACCAACACACTGCAGTGAACACGGCTCAGACTCTCCAGAGTGCCAGTGTAACACTACAGAGGAGAAAGAACTGTATACATACAGTAAGTAAAACAAAAACCTCTACAATATATATGTTGTATAAGTAAATGTTGTGATTGCTGAAGGTGAATGCATGGACACTATGGTGATGCAAATACATCGTCTTGTCAACATTGATAATATGTGACCCATCCAAATCTAGAAATTCAGCTAGATGACATAGATATGTTAAATATTGAACGAGGTTATTAGAAAGACATAAACAACACATTAAATAAACATGATTGTGATTACCAACACCTACATAGAAACGATATGTCGGTTACACACAGACACCATATTTTCTTCACTGATTAATGATACAGAAGTGAGGACTGAGCAGGGAATGCTTTGAGAGTCCTGATTAGAGGAGGCATTTGTACACACACATTGGCAGAGGCAAAGCCAAGGATAACGAGTGTGTGTGTCGAGTGCTCTTTGACAACTCCAGTGGAGAATGTAATGAGTGTGATAATGCACTCAAACAAGAACTTAATGAGGCACAGGTAAGACGTGTTGCTACTAAAGTCTTGCAGCTAAGGATGACAAAACGTTGTGTACCCCTGACTGTGACCCTCCATAAAGCATCCAGACAATATTTTAATCTGCAGGGGGTTCTGATCAATAACTGCTTAATGACCAGAGAGACTTGTAGCAACCTCTCCTGGAAAGAAATGTCCATGATGTAATATTGCTCTGAACCGTAGTAAAACAGTCAGTAAAGGATAAATGGTGTCTCTAAGGCTTCCCCAGGTGCTTCTAGGATTTACGTTTCACCATCATATTCCTGAAATCAACTGGGTGTGACGTGAAAACAAAACATATAGTCTTTTCCTGAATAGCAACCATTTTGGCAGCTATGAAAGCCTCCGTCTGTGCCAAAGTGGAAAAACAAGGAACAGAGGAAAGAAAAATGACAGGACGGATAATCTAATTTTTGCTGCAATGCAACCATCCGACAAGCGGAATTCATTTATCAAAGACATTGTCAGTTTCTCAGTTTGCAGGGTAAACAGCAACAGATGTCTGCGTGGGCGTCAGTGAGGCGGGTGTACACGCACATTTTACAAAGTTTTGACACTTTTAGAGTTATATAGTGAATACGATTGTGGTTTCGAGTAAACTGCGGAGAACATTATCATAAAGTGTTCCAGTGTTTTTTAACAAAATATAGTTTTTGACGATAGACTTGAATATTGT
This sequence comes from Gymnodraco acuticeps, assembly GCF_902827175.1. Lineage (NCBI taxonomy): Eukaryota > Metazoa > Chordata > Actinopteri > Perciformes > Bathydraconidae > Gymnodraco > Gymnodraco acuticeps. The sequence goes on along the minus strand of NW_022990225.1, from coordinate 418,039 downwards.
GTTTTTATAGCCACATTAAAGAGATATTAAGGATAAAAACAAGAGCGTATCATTATTACCATAGTGACGGAAACAGAAATGTCAATGCTGTAATTTCCCATGCTTTTTGTAATGGTTTACAGTACTGGTAGCTGCTTCCAGTGCAACACTAACAGTCAGCTCGCCCCCCTGCAGGGTCTGTGTGTCTCTCCCCACCCTGCAGGCTGACAGGGGGTCAGGCACGGACAGTAAGGGTGCTTTAAACCTCTTAACATAGTTCATAAACACATTGTAACCAGATAAGGTAATGATTAATTGGTGTAATTTCACATGTATTGGTCTCCACTACTAAATGTATTGTATTCTGATGTCCCAATTTGCTATAATAGCACTCGGCAGCACTGTGACAATGACAATATGAAAAATATACTTCATCTTGTTAGATTGTCAAACTGCTTCAGAAAACCCCTCCCCTTGAACCTTTCCAATGTCAGAATTGGGCAAACTGCTTCCGACCATTTGTGTAACTTTAGGAAACTACAATCCCACCTTCGCACCCATTTCAGAACAGCTTTCCCGTCCAACTGCTTCCACATCCCAAATAATGCTTCCCTTACTTACTGGAGGTATGAGGCAGGTTGGTGAAAAGGTCTTAAGGCGACCAGCGAGCCACTCCATGCTCTCGTGAAGGTTGGCCAGGGCCTTCAGGTCACTGACGTCCCGCAGGATCTCGTTCTGGGGGATTAATTTATCTCCCAGGTTCCCAGTCAGCACCTCAGACTCCTTGGCAAAAGCCGCCCTGAGGGATGCATAGATTGAGAGTGTATGTGAAGAAAGATATAGACGAAGAAACATTATTTACCTTCGCTCAAACAACAATCTTTCTTTATGCAAAAATGACTGCAATCAAAAAAGGCAAAATATATGTCTGATAACTAAGAGGTATGAGAATGAAAAAAAACACATATAATCAGTGTTTTAAATTGTTAGAAAATTACCAGTTACTGGTTTCCTGTGTGTCTGTCTGCAGAGGTTGTGAGTGGCTTACATGAATGCTATAATAAAAGCCAATTTTCATGAAATAAAACATGATGCATTGCTTTTTTATTAGCTTTTCTTTTTAATGACTGATTTTAAATGCCATTTTCTTAATCTCTTTCATTTTTTGTAAAGCACTTTGAATTGCCTTGTGTTGAAAAGTGCTATATAAATAAACTTGCCTTGCCTTGCCTTGAATGGAATGGGTGTCCAAATGTATTCCATCATGTTCTGTTCTCATAAAGTGTCATAAGACAGTGTGTTTATTTTAAAAGGGTGAAGGTTTTATAATAATCCCATCAGGTAGGAATGAATTGGGGTCATGAACTGTACATTAATGCACAAAAGGTTGAAGTAAATATATAAAACAGGACAGTGAGTAGAGAATTGTGTGGCTCTGGCTAAAAAGGAGAAGCCGCTCTTAGTAAACAGTCGGTGGGAGAGGAAAACAACAGGTGATGGAGCACATTTAGAAGTGGAAGAGTAACAGATGGCAGAGATTTACAGGGTGGAAAAAAACAAAGACATAGAGATCAAAAGCCCCTTTTCACTTTATTTATAAGTTCTGGTGGTTTTGGCAGGATAATTGACTGTAATGACAAGAAAGATGGGGAGAGAGAGCGGGGAAGCTGGATAACTAAATCTTCACATCAGAGTGCTGTAAACACACAGCATGTGGACCGGCCTCCAGAGTCACCAGGATGCCCAAAAGATCAAGATCCTTTGAGCAAAGAATAGGGTTGAAAACACATGGGACAGACGGACATATTATTTCACTCACATATAGGCAATTATATTATGAGGCTTTATTAACGCAGTGGTTTGCCAGTCGTGCAGAAGCTAATCCCCCTTTCATAGTGATGAAAACATCTTAAATCAAACAGCCTTATGGTCTCTTCCTGGCTAACTCTGAGCTCTCATACTGTGTGTATGTGTGTGTGCGTGTGTGTGTTTGTGTTTGTGTTTGAGAGAGAGAAGGAGGGAGTGCACACACAACAGATTGACTTTCTTTGGCCACATAACCAATTTATTTATTTACTTTATTATTCCGCTCCGATGAGCTCCAGTGTTCCCTGAAGAGTGCGCACATTCAAAGGCAATTTCGATAAGACTGCCCCCCGTCCTCCACGCTTTCTGCTCTCCTTATATTTTCTTATTTGGTTCTTCCCCTCGTTTCCGTACTTCCCTCAGATAGAGGGTGTTTAAAAGAGCAATCATGACTTATTTTATGGGTGCATCTCAGTCAACAACAGAGGATCCAATAATATGTGAATAAAGGAGTGAAGGCGGGGGGGTGGGAGGGATTAGTTGCGTGATTGCTCGAGTGTGGTGGTGTATGTCTTGTTTATGTCTGCTACTGTGTGCACTTGTTTGAGTATAGGTTTGTTAATACTGAATTGTAAAGGTGCACTCAGATGGACATTTGGACGTTTATATGAAATAGCACATGTGTTTTCTGTGTGTATTTGTGAGTGTACCGAGTAAAGTCCTCTTCATCCTCTCTCTTCTGTCGCGTCTGTCTGGGTTGGGCCATGTTTGCCCAGTTGGGGAGGGACTGGAGCAGGCGACTGATGTCCTCGTCTTTAGACCAGGACGCACTGATGGTGAGCTTCTCTTCACACTGGACTACAGCCCTGAGGACATAAAGACATGTAGACATGTTAGAAATCACAGCATTTCTCTCCTTTTAGACAACATAATAAGATGCAACAGATTTCTGTGCAAGAATACCTAGATGTATAAATGTTACAGTAAGATGTACATACCTAATCATTCAGCATTTTAGCATTATTCAAATTATACATGGTATTAACTTATAATATATGCAAGGCTAAATTATGAAGATATAATGGTATTTAGGCACTGGGCTTTGCGACAGTGTTGCTAAAAGGGCACAAAACTAATCGTCATACAGACAGATTAAGATCATTAATGGTTAATGGGCTAATATATATATATATATATATATATAGTATTATTACTGGAGTTCTGATTTGGCACTAAGTGAAATCAGGCAGCCTGCCAAACATGTGTTAGCTTTGTGTGCATATGTCTAGGCTGGAGAAAAACTGCTTTATTCTGCAATAATTATCATACTAACACCTTGTACAGGAGACACAAGCACTCTAGGGTTTTTCATCTACACCTCACACACACATCCACACTCAGACTTGTGTGTAAATGTCAATAGGAACACAGCACACACACACATATATAAACAGAAGTACACACATGGACTTTGGCAGCCTCTGCTGGGCTTGTCTTTATCACTGGAGGCCCGGTGAGAGAGGTTGACCTGTGACAGAGTCCAGATGGACGCCCGGCAGTCTGTCAGTCCCTTTCCTGCGTCCCCTGGCCCGCTCATCACCCGCTCTCTTATCCCTCTATATTCTCTAGCCCCCCCTTTACCTGGCCAGGTGTTACACGGTCCCAGGGGAGCACAGATGGATGGCCTTTCACAGCACCAATGTGTGTACCATCGAGTGTGTGTATAACGCAATAGGAAGCAATTCAAAGCTAATTCCTAAATGTAACATTAAATGCCGTTTGTCCTTCATACCAATCTACATTTACATGAATGTATAAAAAACACAGTTATCAAGACTGCAAGCTAACCAAAAAAAAAAATGCAGATTCATTCTTATAAATGTCTTGAATCACAATTCGCAAAGACCCTTAAACTACAGGTTTTTTATGTAATTAAATAATGCTCCTAATTGTTTGTGTTGTTACAGAAAACTGCATAGAATTCAAACAATAAAATAATATTTCAAAGTGCGTGCTATCCCCCAGTAAAAAGCATCCTTCCTATATTAGTTGAGCTAGCTTCTGCTTCCTTTACCTGTACGCTGTGTTGCAGATCTCCTTGTACTCCTTTAGCTTGTCACAGACCATCTCCAGGAACTGGTTGGAGTAGGCACTCAGGTCTTGCATCAGGCTCATTAGATCCTGGATGGACTTCTCCACCACCACTGTGCTCTGGAGGCAGAAACAGGAGGAGAGCATTGGTTGGCTGGTTTCATTTCAACTTTCAAAAGAGAAACACAGACAAAGGAACAGACAGAGAAATAAAAGAGCACTGTAGAGCAGTGGTCGGTCAGATCCAGTCTGCTAAAATAACAGGATGCCTCCAACTCCACTTGTCTATCTGTCACCTGCGGCTGGACTGATGACTGCTGCTGGAGAGCTTGTCAGAAGTTGAGACACCGTATTGTAAGAATGGATGATTCTTTGTGTGTAAGTGAATCAGTGTGAGTGCACCTACGTGTGTATACACTTCTGTGTTGTGTGTGTTCTCAGGCTGAAAGTAAGCGTGTGTGCATTTATCACAGTGCACCCATCACCAGGAGCAACGGCAGGGCTGTGACAGCAGCCATTACAGATTAGCCACTCCTGCGTGACTAATAGCTGGCCCAGGAACAGCAGAGAGGCTTCATATCCCCAGAAACACACCGAGAGCAAACTTTTCAAAACACACACCTCTGAGCAATTCAAGAGCTGTTAAATGAGATTACAACTCAGTAGGTTCCAGTATTCCCGCTCCTAGCACTTAACCAATCCATCCTACATCTCCAATAATAGTGATAACTTGCTATTTGTCTGGTGATAGCCTTGACGCACTGAAATTCGCCATGACTCCAAAAAGCAGTTACAGTGTATGTGTGTGAAGCAGAGCAATGCCACACAAAGATACACAGAGAGGGGGTCTTAATGTGCGGTTTTTATTCAGCGTTCATAGATTTTTAATATTCATCTCACCGCTTTTCCTATGTAAACTTAATATGGAGTTGATTGTTTAGGTGTGAAATGGAAATGGAAATGAATAGCTTTGTCAAACATGAATGAAATGCAAATGATCTGTGGTGGGTGCAAACAGCTGCAGTAGAAGCAGGGTTTAGCAACAGCAGTTAGAAATCCTAGATCAAAACACAAATATATGATGTAGTCTGGTTTTAATAACTATAATATGCCTTAACCTAAGAGAAATACAATTGGAAGGGTCCTGGGCATATGATCTCTGTTATTTCATTTCTGTGTAATTTATTTTTTATAAACTTTCATTATATCCAAGGCCAGTGCCACCATGGATGAAAATAATGTAGATGGCAGTAGTGACTGTAATTGATCATCAACAAATATAGAGTGACCCCTGATGTGATAGAATTATATTAATAGCTCATATTGTGTTTCAGTTTCCCTCTTGCTAATACCACACACACACACACACACACCACACACACACACACACACACACACACACACACACACACACACACACACACACACACACACACACACACACACACACACACACACACACACACCACACACACACACACACACACACACACACACACACACACACCACACACACACACACACACACACACACACACACAACACCACACACACACACACCACACACACACACACACACACACACAACCACACACACACACACTACACACACACACACAACACACACACACACACACACACCACACACACACACACACACACACACACACACACACACACCTGCGGGAGGTAATGATCCATAGCAGTGCCCATGCCCATGGAGCGCTCACCAAGGCCTTGGCTCTGCCAAGGGAGCACCCTTTACTGTCCATGCCTGACCCCCTGTCAGCCTGCAGGGTGGGGAGAGACACACAGACCCTGCAGGGGGGCGAGCTGACTGTTAGTGTTGCACTGGAAGCAGCTACCAGTACTGTAAACCATTACAAAAAGCATGGGAAATTACAGCATTGACATTTCTGTTTCCGTCACTATGGTAATAATGATACAATCCTGTTTTGATCCCTGAAGGGAAATTCAGTTTTTTCACTTTTCTACTTTGCCGAGGTCAGGTTGTAGGGTCAGCACTGCTGAGGCTGAGAGGGATCCAGTGGGTGGCTCAGGGACAATATTCAGCATGACTGACTTTAGAATAAATAGAGTCTATTACCGTGCTACAATTGTATGTACTACTTAAAACGGAAATGATTGGATTATTTAGATCAATCTAACTGGATTGATGTTGTACATAAACAGCAACAATCCTTTTGGGAAAACTGGACTGTAGCAACAGCAATTACGGGTACTAGCAAATAAAAAATAACATTAAGTATTGAATTGACAAAGTAATGGCATAGATGAGAATAGGGCCATATGGAAAACCACTGACTCTTAAATGATGACCTCTTTGACAATAATTCGACAATACTGACTACAGCTGCATATTGGCAGTTGAAATTTGACACATTAAAATATATGAGAATAATTTTATAATAATGGAAACGTTTTTTTTTAAATTGTTGAAAAATGTGTAAGAAATGCAACATTAAAGGTTATAGTATTGTAGAGATCCGTAAAAATAGGGGGAAAAGCAAGATTTAGAAGTCTAAAGATAATAATTCATGCTATTGTCAGAAAGCTCATGTGTTGTCAGAATAATAACAGTGGCCCTTCACTGACTTTGAGGACATGTAGCTCAATAGCAGGCCAAGCCGGTGAATGGAGAAGAGTAAACAATGGACGCCCGATCCATTACTCCTGCTCTAACAAATGCTCTTGCGCTCAGCTCCCTTGTCTAATTCTGCTCATTTAACACAGCCATTTGTCTTAGGCAGCAGAAATCATTAAAAAGTAATCAAGGGACAGATTGAGAAAGGGAGGGCTGAGAGAGAGAGAGAGAGCGTGTGCTGCTACTTCTCCTCTATCTTACTTGACTGTTACAGAGGAGACAACATCCACTTCTCCTTCTATGTCTATCTTACTCTCTCCCTCTCTCTTTTCCATTTTTCAAGCTTAAAGTTCAACATGCTGAGCCATCATGTGAGAAACACCCACATTTATTTTGTAATTCTCCTCCAGAACATTACATTACCCCTGAAACTGAGCTTGGTTGCACTTTGCCTCCACTCTATTACATCATTACTATGTAAAAGCATTGTCATCAAGGAAAATTAGACTCACGTCTTGCAAATGGATCTGAACATTTGCTAGGGTAAACTGCTGTTGTTTAGAGTGGAATGAAGGCCATGGCAGTTTAATGGCAGCAACAAGACAGTCCTAGCACTCAGAGTGGCGCCTCAGCGGAAAAAAGCTGTTAATGCACGGTCATCGCTACAGAAACCACGCTGAGCCGCTGCTAAAAGTAGTTATTTCCTTTGATGGAGTGAGTGTAAAAGCAAAATGCAGGGACATTAATGCAGTAAGACTACAGTGATGTCATTTCTTAACTCATCTGTGATGCTGATATCTGGTACCTGCATGTCAAGTGTCATCTAAAGGTTTAAAGAAAGGTACAAATAGGAAGTGCAATTTTTCACATTATCGAACAAAGTGCATCTTGCGTGAATAGTTGGTTTTTATAAGGTTTTAAGATTTGTTTTTACACTGTGGAAGGGGAGGGGGCACCCGAGGGCCTCAGGTTTGATTCGGAAACGGATCATGGATTTTCCACATTAAAACAGGGGGGGGGGGGTCCCTTCAAGGTAGCCCAGGGTTCAGAGTGTTTAACCCGGTGCTCTCTTTGCCTTTCCCCGACCCCAAACCGCTGAATCGTGTAATGCCTACGCCATGCCATTCACATGACTGACCGAGGGTTGCCAAAATAATACGTACTCAGCAGCGCATATACACAACTGCACACCCACGTAAACACAAGCAAAGATAACCTCTGTTCCCGCCCCCCCCCCCCCCATTTTCACACACACAGGCTGTCCCTCTCCTGGGTAAAGGGGGAGCAGAGCATGAGGGGGACATTGTCTTGACAGATCATTCATCAACGTCAGAGTCGAGAAAACCCAGACTCCTAACACTCCCCTGACGCACGCCGGATGGCGCTGATGCTTGTGCCAGCTCAACCACGACACGTGCTTCTTTGTATGTGTGTGTGAGCATGGGTTTGTTTTTAAGTTTGTTTAAGCTCTGACAACTAGGCAGTGTGTATAATGTCATCCAAAAACACAAGGCAAATCCTCATTGGATTTATCATCAGTTAGCTGATGTTCAAAAAATCTTGCAAAACTCCAGCACTTTGTTGTTTGTATTTTATTTACAACTTTCAAGTTTGGACTTTTCCATAATCGAATTGTATGATTGATAGATACAGTGGGGCAACAAAGTATTTAGTCAGCCACCAATTGTGCAAGTTCTCCCACTTAAAAAGATGAGATAGGCCTGTAATTTTCATCCTAGGTACACTTCAACTATGAGAGACAGAATGGGGGGAAAGAATCCAGGAAATCACATTGTAGGATTTTTAATGAATTAATTGGTAAATTCCTCGGTAAAATAAGTATTTGGTCACCTACAAACAAACAAGATTTCTGGCTCTCACAGACCTGTAACTTCTTCTTTAAGAGCCTCCTCTGTCCTCCACTCGTTAACTGTATTAATGGCACCTCTTTGAACTCGTTATCAGTATAAAAGACACCTGTCCACAACCTCAAACAGTCACACTCCAAACTCCACTATGGCCAAGACCAAAGAGCTGTCAAAGGACACCAGAAACAAAATTGTAGATCTGCACCAGGCTGGGAAGACTGAATCTGCAATAGGGAAGCAGCTTGGTGTGAAGAAATCAACTGTGGGAGCAATTATCAGAAAATGGAAGACATACAAGACCACTGATAATCTCCCTCGATCTGGGGCTCCACGCAAGATCTCACCCCGTGGGGTCAAAATGATCACAAGAACGGTAAGCCAAAATCCCAGACGGGGGGACCTAGTCAATGACCTGCAGAGAGCTGGGACCAAAGTAACAAAGGCTACCATCAGTAACACACCACCCACCCGCCAGGGACTCAAATCCTGCAGTGCCAGACGTGTCCCCCTGCTTAAGCCAGTACATGTCCAGGCCCGTCTGAAGTTTGCTAGAGAGCATTTAGATGATCCAGAAGAGGATTGGGAGAATGTCATATGGTCAGATGAAACCAAAATAGAACTTTTTGGTAAAAACTCAACTAGACGTGTTTGGAGGAGAAAGAATGCTGAGTTGCATCCAAAGAACACCTACTGTGAAACATGGGGGTGGAAACATCATGCTTTGGGGCTGTTTTTCTGCAAAGGAACCAAGACGACTGATCCGTGTAAAGGAAAGAATGAATGGGGCCATGTATCGTGAGATTTTGAGTGACAACCTCCTTCCATCAGCAAGGGCATTGAAGATAAAACGTGGCTGGGTCTTTCAGCATGACAATGATCCCAAACACACCGCCCGGGCAACGAAGGAGTGGCTTCGTAAGAAGCATTTCAAGGTCCTGGAGTGGCCTAGACAGTCTCCAGATCTCAACCCCATAGAAAATCTTTGGAAGGAGTTGAAAGTCCGTGTTGCCCAGCAACAGCCCCAAAACATCACTGCTCAGGAGGAGATCTGCATGGAGGAATGGGCCAAAATACCAGCAACAGTGTGTGAAAACCTTGTGAAGACTTACAGAAAACGTTTGACCTCTGTCATTGCCAACAAAGGGTATATAACAAAGTATTGAGATGAACTTTTGTTATTGACCAAATACTTATTTTCCACCATAATTTGCAAATAAATTCTTTAAAAATCAGACAGTGTTTTTCTGGATTTTTTTTCTCATTCTGTCTCTCATAGTTGAGGTATACCTAGGATGAAAATTACAGGCCTCTCTCATCTTTTTAAGTGGGAGAACTTGCACAATTGGTGGCTGACTAAATACTTTTTTGCCCCACTGTATGTACACTTAAAAGATGACTTGAAATGTATTTGTAGGAAGATTGACTTACTATGTCCACACACACTTCACTGTTCTTCCCGCAGTGTATAAGAGAGAGAGTCACCAATCCAACAAATACAAGTTGTGGTCCCTTTTAATGTGCATAATGAATGTATTGGCTATATACTTCTAACCTGCATGTGTATTTGCATAGCAACTCCATCATATTCATCTTTTTGGTGTAACATCTGAAAAATGCTGCTTGAATACTAGATGTCGCTGTAACTACCTATCATTAAATCATCTATTTTGGACAAAAATCATGATAGTGGATAAAGGCGCTTTCACACCAAGTACTTTTCCCAGGAATAGTTCCCAGAACTTTTATTTCCCCGGAACTATCTAGTAAATCGCGTTCACACCGGATAAGTCCCTGAGGGAGCATTACGCAAATGAAAGCCGCTGACGTCACTTATTCTTCTTCTGCTTTGGGTTTACTCTCTAGCAGGGACTAAAAAGGGGTGGAAAGGTTCCCGAAAAAAAAGATATTTTTGGTGTGAACAGCAACATCCAAGGAACTATCGGAACTATTTATGGGAAAAGTACTCCGGTGTGAAAGCGCCTATTGATTTCTGACTTTGAGTTATTTTTTAAAGACATTGCTTCTGGATGGACAAAATGGAGTAGCTATAAGAACAGATCTTCTCTTTAACAGCCGCCATCATCACATCAAATGCAAAAGCTTAATGCAGAGTTTGTGAGTGCTCTAATTGAGAGATGAGGAGCAATATCACACTTGGCTGATTACAGATGGGATTCCACATCACACACCCTATTCACACCCACACAAACACACAAATGAAGGGGGACATGTTGAGCTCCTGCATATGCTAATCCAAGGAATCAACCTAGAGATCTGTTCCCATATAGTAACCCAAAAGTCAATTTTACTAATCACTATGTGATCCTCTTGGTGCAGTAAGCATTGCCTTCTGGTGGATATAACAAGATTGTCCTTGGTTTTTTAAATATTTGTTTTTCATTTATTATCAATTATTCTGAATTATTAATGACAAGAACTGAGTAAGGGCCATCACTGGTTTGTGTGAGAGTGAAAGAGGTATTATAATGCAGTTTAATGCGTTCTGTGCGGGGGGTATGTTCCTCTCTGTGCCCCATTAGGCCCATACGGGAGCCATTGTTTTGGCTCCCATGCACAGACACAGACACATGTTTACTGACACGCTACAATATGTAAAGCCAAAGCATCACAAAGACTGTCATTTGCAAATTCAGAGCATTAACTTGCTTCTCAATATTCAAGCTGTAACTTTTATCAGGCGCCCACAGCCAAAACCATCCTTCTTTCAAACACAAAGGGCATGTTTGTGGTAGAGCTGACATTTCAACTTCTCTCTCTCTCTCTCTCACTCACTCACTCACTCCAAAGGCAAAGATTATGTCTTGTTACAGAGGCTCTGTCAAGGGGGGGGGGGGGGCACTGCATAGTGTGAACCTGTACTACCTTAGGCTGCAGAAGGTGAGCCTGTTTTCTTCAGGGTTTTAAACATCCTAAATATATATATTATTAAAATATATAAACAGCATAAAGAAAGCACAGCTGTGATACATTTCTGAGTAAGGAACATTTCCATGGCAGAGGCAGGTTGGGGGGCCCAGGGCAGCAGGGCGCGAGCCTCAGGAGTGAAGAGTGTGTTTGGTGTGAGATAACCGGGCGAAGGTGGGTGGCGGGGATTGTTACACCTTGAGCGGTGAGAAAGGAGGCAGAACAGGGGAAAAAAGGTCTTGAGGTGAGATAGACTCAAAACACATCCTGGAATTTATCAGGACTTTAGTCCACTTAGAAAAGGGAAAAGTAACTTCTTCAACATTATTGTACCAAAGCAAAAAAAGCCATACCATAGTATTAATTGTAAATGTACTATATATTAAAAAGAATAAACCACTAATCTAAATCTACTGGTAAATGAAAAGAGATTTATAAATTACTCAAATATAAAATGTTCTTATTAAATCACTAAGAAAGGGCAGTCAAACTGGTTTCTAGCACTAGATGACATAAATATCAACAACAAAATATTGAAGAGTTTTAAATTCTTAATAACCAAATCAACATTTTAAGATAGTATTTCCCACCTGTGGAAAGAAGTTACAGTGTTGTGTGCAGTCCATGGGGCACTGTTACTACAGTACAGTACAATGTTGCCTTTTGAAAACCAGGAATGCTCAGCCAACCGTCTAGTTTGGATCTAATCATAATACCAACAATGATCTACATGTAAATAAAAATGGATATAAGAGCTTAGGGATTGGTGAGAGGAAGCAATATAAAGTCAAGAAACTCATCGGTTCAAACCTCTTCCTGACTTTATAAGATCATGAGCGGCTGATTTGACAAGTTTGAGATACTGCACATCCTCACAGTTCAAGTAAGGCCAGGATGAGAATCAACCAATCCCAGGAACCACAAATGTAGGAGACAAGTTGCAACTACTTGTGCAGTTAAAAACGACATTGCCTTAGTGGTGAGGTTTGTCTCCCTCGATAGTAGAGGAAAAGAAGATTGGAAGGACTTATTCCAAGTGCAGCCAAAAATTGCTGCGAGTAGAAGTGCTACTCTCTGATTGAGGTGCCTTACTCTGGATCCATTCAATGACAGAAAATGTAGTGAGAAAACTGGACTAAATGGAGAAAACTGGACTAAATGGAACGGCAATGCAATTATTTATGCTAACAGTGAAAGGCCTATTCTTGAAGAATTAAAAACAGGTGTAGTGCAGCTTCTCTTAGATTTTATTTGTACTGATAACAAGGAAATGGCTTTTGGAATTGTTTGTGTTGTGTGCCTATCTGTGGGGGAAGTGCATGTGTGTATACAGACCCTAATATCCTCCTTCCTCCTACTCCACTGTGTCCCAATCAAAGGGCACGGCTGATGTGGCTAACAGGTGTATTGTGTTGTGATTGCTGTGTCTGTTGATGGGGCAAGGTCTCCTTAATAAAGAACCACCCCACACACACACATGCACTAATCTGCACCGGGTTTGTGATGGTGGGTTGTTTGTGTGTGGCAGCAGGGAGCCAATCAACAGGGTGCGATCAGCCCCCGCAAAATAAACATTACCTACACACATCATCACGAATAAAAAGGTCAGTGTCATTACAGTTTCTGGAGCCCGATGTGCGAGTGTGGCATGCACAAGTAACATGTGTCTGTGTGTGTATGCCTGTTTCCATCCTCCTCTCTTACAGCTACATGTGAATGTACCATTATAAGGTCAACTCATTAGCGAGCCATCGGCAGCTGAACGTATCTGCAATACAGTGACGGTCCGGCAGCTGAAAGAGTGAATGAAATCAGTCTTTATGTGGCTCCAGGACGAGTTGTGTCTGACCACAAAACAGGCAAATACATGCACGTATGAATAATTAATGGGCATTTACTTCACACACACACGCAGATACAAAATGACTAGTTAGCGGCTATTGTTTGGAGACACCAGGGAAGAAGCTGAATGACACTTAGCTGGAAAGAGAGGACCGATGTGATATGTAATTATGGTTCTGGTGTGGTCTTGGCTGATGAAGTAAACAAGCAGAACACAAACAACTCATCCGCACTCATGGACTCCCTCACATGCACAGCGCACGTACGAGTGGGTTTCGCAGCTGTCCTCCGGACAGAGAGATGTGCTCGCCAATTGGTTGTTCTGGGTAGGTTTGTCTCATTGCGCTTGTGTGTATGCTTGTATGTTAGCGTGTCACAAAGTGAGCGTGTAAAAGGGACATAGGGGGGTTTCTACCAAGATTAATGGAGCCATCTCCAGAGCTATCCAGCAGAGTGACCATACCTTCCATATCCTACTTTCTTCCTCTATTATATTCCCCATCTCTCTCTTTCTCTCCCCCTCTTTCGTTTCCCTCGATATCAACTCTAATTAAATGAATCATCAGTGGCAACAACGGAGCTGGACAGATAGCAACGCACTGCAGCGTATATACCTTCATGGGTTACTCTACATTTGGAGTCCAGCACATGAGAAAAAAGGAAAGGAAAGAAAGAATATAATGGGAATAAACACAGTCACAATAGATGAAAGGTAGAGAGCGACAAAGACATCAAGCAAACAAGAAAAAAAAAGCTAGATATCAAATTAGCAAAAAAACAGAAAGAAATATAAAGAAGAGACGGTTTCATGGCTTGGTTGCCTTTGTTTTCCTTTAACGCCGCTGCCCCTTAAGAGACTTATCAGCCCAGGCTTCGCTATCACACAGACACATGAATGGACGTTAACCTTTCCCTCTGAACTGTATACTGTCCCAGTCAGCCCTTATCTCATGCTCCTAGTGGACAATATATGGCTCAGACTCGTAATCATATCATTATTATGTAATATATGTACATGATACATAAATGCAGTATTCAACACTGCTGGTCTATAGTGATAGGCAAATGATTGCCCCTATTGATATGACTTATTAACTTTAGCCCAGATTGCATGTGTATTATAGCCTGTTTTAAGCAAACCTGAGGCGTGATATTCACCCTTGACTCCTGCAAGTGCTTCCACAAAGACACGATTGCTACTGGGGGGAGCTTTTATCCAAAGCGACTTACATACTCAATACTGTGGGCAATCCCCGCAGGAGCAATTTGGGGTGAAATGTCTCAGGGACACAACGACATGCTGACTACAGTGGGGTTTGAACCTGTGCTCCCACTGCGCCACAGCCTCCCTTAATATGAAATTAATGTAGATATATGTACGTAAAAGAAGTGATAGCCTACTGAGTGTGTATCCGTACATCTTAAAAATGTGCCATAACATATCTGTAAAAACTCCTCAACTCTTTTCCAGAAACATAAACACCACACATGCTAACGGCTAATGTCTTCCTCCAAATGGAACTGCTGCAGACTCCAATGTGTGCTTCAGTGGTCGCAGAGAGCAGATGCGGTCCATAAAATGTGCTCCCCTATGGGTTTCCGTATGTGTCTCCAGCCAAGGTGTATGAGAAGTGTGTTTAATGTGGTGTAGCAATATTGAGCTTTCTCCCTCTCTGGCTCTGATGCCAGCGGTGTGTGTCTCCCTCTGATAACACCTGGCACAGAAAGCGTCATGGCACTTAAAGGAGCACATACAGTGGATGTGTGAACGTGAAAATGCTCACACTCCTGCACATATATGTGGACGCACACACAACCACATCTGCTTCATTACTGGAAACTCTAGCAACCATTATATGCTGTCACTATAATCTTTAATTAACCATTGCAGTCGTAGAGTTGGTAGACTTACCACCTGGCCAGTTAGAAGCTTGTGACAGAGAGTGCTTTGTGTTAAAAGCACCTACTTTAGTTCATACTTTCAGGATAAAAAGGAGTTAAACACCTTTATGAAATGCTCTCGTGACAATAAATGAATATAAACCTCACACTGTGGAAGAGAGCAGTCTGCCATAAGAGTGACACTTCAGATGAAGGCCATGAAAGAAAACAGTAAGATAGCTTTTAAATTGGAGACCAGGAACACAACAACACACAGGTAGCAAAATAGTCTCACACAGATGCAAATGCACACATGAAAAATTGCTGAGCACACACATAAAATGCCATCCTGACCCTGGAATGTGAATGGCAGGAGAAGAAGAGCACAAGGCTCTTTTATTTAGCCCAATTAAAAAGGCAAAAAGCCCAAACAAAAGGAGGTTTTATTGCACTCCCCACTATCAGCAGAAAGGCTCATTAGCCACAGCAGCATAATTAGCAAGATGCTGCATCGCTCGTTTAGGAGGGGCCCGAGCCGTAAAACAAACCCTGCTGAACTCCAAATGCCTACGGTCTCTCTCTCTGTAATGATCTGCCACCGCTGTTCCCTCCTGTGAGGGAACCAGGCACACAGACAGGAAGGCTTTGACAGAAACAAACACACGCAAAACACCAACACACACACACACTGGCAAACCTATATCCAAGGTCTGCTACAAAAAACCCCCACAGCACAGACAAACTACCTCTCTGGGACACACATCAAACACATACATAACAACAAATATGTGTGCATGAAAAACATTTTTACGATATTGTAGACAAAGAGACCCCAGTGGAAACCCAGGATATCTGACAGCTAAGACATTGAACATGCTTGCCAACTGTCTGGATCTTGACATTGGCACTGCTGTAATCTTCAACCTGCCATGATTCTGCGGTGAATAAGAAAGGTGGCAAAATAAGCAAGATGGGCCTGTGGTTAAATTCTGGGGCTGTCAATGCGGCAGTCAGTATTCTTAAATGTTTTTGGTGAGTTTGGAATTTAATGGCTTAGTTTAACTATTTTTATTTGAACAGTTTATTTGGAGAAATCTTTTAAATGTAATTATTCGAAGCACAAATTATATTTAATTCCCTTTCTGTTGTTTTAGTGTTGCAGAAAATCTCAGAAGTGGGTATCTCTAAACATTTGCAGACACAACCAAACTGCTTTTGTAAAATACCAGTAGAAGTAGGTGGGAAATATGTTTTTATGATATTTATGAATTGGACTAAACTGAATTATGTGGGACAAATGATTTTGTGGCCGAGCATTACTTATACTTTGTGGGGACCTAAATCTGTTTACATAGTCACGTGTGGGGACTCGCCCCCCTTATGGGGACCAAAATGGCGGTCCCCATGAGGGGAATCATTAATTTTAGGGTGAAGACTTGTTTAGGTTAGGGTTAGGGTTAGGCATGTGTTGGTTATGGTTAAGGTTAGGATAAGTCTCCAGGAAATGCATGTAAGTCAATGTCTGAAGTGATGTATACATGGTATGTGTATGTGTGTATGTGTATGTGATGTGATGTGTATGTGTGTGTGTGTGTGTGTGTGTGTGTGTGTGTGTGTGTGTGTGTGGTGTGTGTGTGTGTGTGTGTCTGTGAGTGTCATGAGTGAATTTTAACACAACACTCTCTATCCTGGGTAGGTCAGCTATCCTAATCACATACTTGCTTTCTGAAGAAAATCATTCTTGGAAACCGAAAATGGTAGATCAAGTGTCTGTGCCACATGCTTGTGTGTGTGAGTGTGTGTGTTTAATGTGTGTGTGTGTGTGTGTGTGTGTGTGTGTGTGTGTGTGTGTGTGTGTGTGTGTGTGTGGTGTTGTGTGTGTGTGTATATATGAAGTCATCGAGCCACCTGGTAGAAACAACTTCAAACTCGAGGATCAAGCATCTATTTCAGCCGCAATTATGATCTGTGAGATAGATGGCAGGGTGGGAACAATGATCTGAGAGTGAAACAGAGAGTGGAAGTGTGTGTGTGTGTGTATGTGTATGTGTATGTGTATGTGTATGTGTAATGTGTATGTGTATGTGTATGTGTATGTGTGTGTGTGGTGTGTGTGTGTGTGTGTGTGTGTGTGTGTGTGTGTGTGTGAGTGTGAGTGTGAGTGTGAGTGTGAGTGTGGCTGCCTGCCCCTGATCCGTTTGAGATCACAGAGAACTGCAAGGTGTGCGTATTCAGGAGAGCCCTACTCCATTGAACAGGGGTATAAAGGGGAAACGGTGCCAAACACACAGGGCGGTGTGTTTTTTTTAAGCCTCTCTAACTGCTCACACAAGGATATGCTACACTGCTACACACCTACTGTACAGTGTGATTGGCATGTGTGTGAACCTGTGTCACAAAAAGTCAAAGGCCATTCAGTAAAGATATTTATTGTATTTGTTTTTGCCCCCAACTTGTGTATATACTTGTTGGTGAGAATGTATATGCTGGATGTTGCTCACCTGCAGCAGGGGTCTTTGGACGCCTAGGACCTTCATGGTATCAGCGCTGGCGAGGATCTTCAGGGGGTCAGCTGCCTTGCTCACTGACTCAATTTCCTTGTTGATCTCTGTCCGCACCTAATGGGTCAGTTACACACATTTACTACTTACTCACTTATTATATGGCTCATGTTAATTGGAATGAAAATGCAACTTTTTTCTTCTATAGCAATCAGCGATTTTCTTTTCTTTGTTTAGTTTAGAATTGACTTTATAGAAGGTGAAGATGATTGTCCCATCCTTGTAAACAAAGACACTGTATATCAAAGCTGTTTCTAATATTTAATGCAAAGCATTGCTCAGCTCCAGATGGCCGTCTGGACAAGAATATAAAGAGATTGTTTGCAAAAGCAGATAAAAGCTATTCTAAACTAAATTAAAAGTAAATAAACTTACAAAAGTTTGATTGATTTTTGCACAATAAAGCTATGTGATTATGAAATCTTTTTTGTGTGCAAATGAACCCTGCACATTGTTTACAACACTTTATGTTTGAAATGTCTTTATAAAGCATTATAGTGAATCAACCATAAGTTTACATTTATTTGACTAAAGTACATTTCAATTGTTATACAAACAATTGCAGAAATAATTGTTTTGTATCTGTATACCAGCTCACAGGAAGTACTTTTTTCTAGGTATAATCTAGATGATGACCATGTAGAATCAAAAGCTTGGGAAATAAAATGTAGATGGGTAAAAACAGGTACTCTATTGAAGGTCAAATTGAGAGGGTAAGGGAGTACGATGGACCCCAGCACTATGCCATCTGCAATCTAGCAGACATTTTTTTTCTTGAAAAGCTCCTGTGTTCTCTCTTTCAGACAGCGTGCACAAGGCACCAATTTGTCATTCCACTAACCTGGTTGAGGAAGAGATCATTGATGTAGTAAGTGAGGAAGGCTCGGAGCTGGCACTGCTTGGCCTGGCCTGGCCCCATGTTCATCTCTATCTCCTGAATGAACCTGAACAGTGAAAACAAGCAAACATTTAGGACGCCTGAGTACAGAACAACATCATAACACCACCTGTGAGCAGATATTCATTCTCATCCCAAATGTTATCACAGGAGCAATGAGAACCAGGTGTGTGAACAGCAACACGGTAACCTTGCATCAACGGGTCTAACAGCAACTGGAAGGGTAAGATCTGCCGCAGGAAATCATTTTGTAAAACTTGGTACGACTCTCAAGGTGCCTTTGAGCAGGCTAGGTAACGTAAAAGTGCTCCAGTGGACTTGCTCGGTGCCGTTAGCGCAAGACTTCAGTATTACTCAGATGTGAGTGTGTGTAACTGTAGTGACAGTGTACAGATTCTCTCTAAAGGATGTGGAAAAGTAAACTCTATGGTTAAATAACAAGTACCAAGCTATTTATTGCGTTAATTATATAAAACGATCAGAGATTCAGTCAACTGCTCTCTGAATTTGCAGTGAAAGTCTGTGTCTGGTTGGTCAGATGGGGTCAGACAGTAATGTATGGGATGGTGGAGGCACATACACACCTCGTTTGTCAGAGAATCATTGGTCACTAGCCTCGCCTCACATTCACCACAGGGCAAACCATGCAAGAGCGGGTGCCTTTTCAAGCGCTCAGTACATATAAATGCACAAATAAATCAAACTCCTCACAAAGAATGATTTTGACCTACAATACCTGTAATACATGTGACCTAACGTATAGAAGAGAGAGAGGAAGACCGTACAAAGAAAAGAAAAACGGTGGGACAGAAACATAACACAATAGTAAAGCTACAAAGATGACTCTAGATGGTCATATAGTTAGATAAAGCCATTTGTAAAATCAGGAGAAAGACTCCATTGGTTGAGGGCTAATGTGATGTCAGAACCATGAGTCTGAGACATTGCAGACAACCAGGGACACAGTCTATGCAGAACTATACGTCAGTGGAGGAGGATGATTGATTAGTACACACATATGCATGAATACATTGAACACATAAAAACACATGCAGACAAACGCACAATGAGCACAAGTTGCAAGATCACACTACTCAGCATCCGTACCCAATTAGTCCAGCAAGAGCTGAGGCAGGACTGTGTGTGTGTGGTGTGTGTGTGTGTGTGTGTGTGTGTGTGTGTGTGTGGGTGTGTGGTGTGTTGTGTGTGTGTGTGTGTGTGTGTGTTGTGTGTTGTGGTGTGTGTGTGTGTGTGTGTGTGTGTGTCAGGGGAGAGCAAGAGGGAGACGGAGTGAGCGAGAAACGTAACCCTATTCTAAATCCTTCATTGATTCCCACAGAAAGTCTACCACAACAGAAAGTTAAGTAGAAGAAACTCTTCTGTGGCCTCATTAAAACCGTCAGGCTTGCAAAAACAATTTGGGCCAGATATACAGCATGCCCATATAAATATGTAGCAAACTTAAATGCTCCTCCTTCACAAAAACAACAAATACAATTTCTCCTGACAACTTCCTTACCAAAAAATGGATCTTTGGACAAACGCTGCCAGTTTAACCGTGCATCCTGTTGTTCCGAGATCCATCTCTTGCTGTCATTATTGTCATTGTTTCAATACAAGTGTCAAGATGATGGATCTTTAAGTTGGCGTTTGAGCACAGATGGATTTTTGTAGGCAGGGGTGATACCGTGTGAGTAATGTAGCAGGGACAAGGCAGTAAAACGCCTTTGTCTATCCAGACGGCCATCTGGAGCCGTGCCGCAGGCCCTTTACGGGGATACCGAGCCCACGGGTGTTTAGCCAAGGTAACATGGCTAAAAGCAAACCCAAAGAGCGCACGCCAGTACATTTACATTTTAGGAGAGTACGTTTAGTGAGCAAGACAACAGGCATTAAAACAGAATGTTTTGTGAGAGGATTCAGAGAAACCGAAATATAGAGTTAAAATGCAAATGTGTAAGTAACACGGGGCGAAGCACAGCAGCGCTAAAAGATTTCCAAATGGATCCTGAATGACCATTTCTCCCAGTTCATTATCATTACAACCACATGTCCCAAATGTCTACTTCGCTGATAGTGACACACTGCAAAAAGACTAACAGCTTCTGGTAAAGATGATGCCGGTGATAACAAATGACACCAAGTTAAAACACACTCATAGACCCATTCAAAAGCCATCAACTTGACTCCAAAGGCTGAACAAGGCCATTTAAAGAATCTTCAAATCTCCAATGCAAAAACATGGTGAGACAGTTTGAACTCACCAGGAATGCCTCATTTGATCTTGGTAGGCGTCAACTATGATTGATTTTACATTGGTCTAAATTGATGTTTATATCCAGTTTTTAAGAGCTACTGCACAAATACTGTTCTGGCTGCAGTTCCCTCTAGATTAGTGATGGAAAAAGTCACTTTTGTAAAAACAAGCCTGAGGTCTCTCAACATAAAATAGTCAAAAAGCACATTCCAGAAATGCTTTAAAGATACACTTTTCTATATAGACAGGTAACATCCCTCAAGGTTTGTTATTGTCACTGAAATATGTGTGCTTGTAAAGGCTTTACTCACTTCACAGGCGTACAATTCTACATTAAAGCCAATGTAATGGTAGTCAAGTCCACACATGGCCTTCAGTCAAAAATTAAAGAGATGTTTTAAACTCTTTCACAACCACACAAATGTGGTTATGTTGTCCACTTCAGCTTGTATAATTGAACCCGATTAACAATGTCAGTGTCATTGTCAGGTGATAACAAAACACACCAGTCAACCATATGGCAGCAGTATGCAGCAGAGGTGTCGGCCAAGTCGCAAAGGAGATGTGGTGGAAGCACTGCGGAGACACAGCAGCAACTACACAGTGTGAAATCTTTATAACCTTAAATAATCTGCTTAGCGATCATGACTCGCACACCATTTCCAACTGGCCTGAATATACAATGGAACACATTTACACACAGTCTGGCAGCAAATGTTGAGATTGTAGGCGTAATATGCATGAGGGGAAATGGATATGATAATTTGAAGCACAATAAGCCCAAGCCTGAGTGTGCGGTGATAATATTTGGTTTTTTCCTGTTTAGTCTTTTGTGATAAAAAAAAAGTATTGGTAGGGTTTGAATAATTGGTCTGATGACAGCAAACACTTTAGGCTTTTGTAATTGGACTTTTTTAGCTGTTTTCTTATTTTTATGGACCAAATGATTCATTCTTTGATCAATTAATAGGCACATGAATATATATATATAATAATGAAATAATCCCTCGTTAACACACTTTAAATCCTTAAAATGTAGGTGTTCCACCACTGGTTACCAGTTTGAATATTTTTTGTCTTGAAAATATCCTCACAAAATGACAGATTCCTTAAATTGTTAGTTAAGCATGGAGTGATTTAATGTGGCTAGATTTGAGGAATTCACCTCAATATACTGTATATGCATTTCTTGACCATGAATCAATTTGTCCATCTAGAAGACAACAGATTGGCTTTAAGCTGTGTTTTATATGTCCATCCCCTCTCTATACTGTAGGTTTCACAGGTGCCAAGAACTCATCACACAGACTCAAAAAGACACACTAGCAAAATATATACCCACCAAATGTATATTTAAATTCAGAGTGAGTTTGCCTTAGTCTCCCTGTACTCCCCTCAGGGTACACCACCAGCACCAGTCACACAGTGCCTTAACAGCAACTGTCAATGATTGCACTTGACAGCATGTAATTATCTGTCATTAGGAAACAGATGTCAGAGCCTAGGGTCTAAAGCTGGGTAATTGTAGATTCCACATGTATGTATGTGAAGATATAACATTCCTGAATGGCACAATGTATTTATTCTCACAGGGATTTGGCTAATGAGTGAACCCACGGCTCCCTGATTATTCAGAGATAGCAAAGATTTGTTTTACGATACCCAAAACAAATGAGAACAGACAGGGACAAAGATGTTTTATAGCAGCAGCTCTGAATTCGTTCCCCACTGGAAACTAAACCTGAGGTAACAAATGCTTCTTTAAATGGAAAGGGTTGGAATCCTATCATCCATCTCTATCTGCAGCAGCGGTGTAATGATGCTGAAAGAGAAATGGGATAAAGACAAAGATTTAAGAAAGACAGCGGAATAAGAGTGTGCTACGATCGATTAGAGACTCAGCATTTTTAAATCTCCTAGAATTCCCCCAGGCACGGAGCTATCAGCTATGGTGAATTCTGATTCCTCTGCCCACAGAGAAAGGCTTGTTCTGTAAAGACCTGTCACACACCAAGGACAGGACACACTAAACCCTGCCAACGGAGAGAGCAGGAGGAAGAGTGAGCACAGGCATGCGTGTGCGTACCTGTGTCCGCGGCACATACTAAATCAGTCCGTCTTTGTCACGCTTACACACACAGACATTCATGGACTGACATCAAAATGTACAGCCGCACGTCAATACATCAATACGCCACATGCAGTGACACTTGAAAGCACTTATCTAAATGCAATTCTTCTTACCCGCGGCACTACCCCGACACTTCAGGAAGATTTCAAAGACATTAAAGGATTTTAATGGATGGGGACACTTAATGGGTTTTACAGCACAACCAACATTAGCTTTCATTCGTACGGATCAGGCTACAACGGCAGCTTTTAATTATTACCCAACTGCAAATTCAATATTGATTCTCCTAGAATATTACACACTCCAACCGACCTACTCAAAAGCAAACAGTTATTGCACCACACGAAAGAAGAAGAAAAGATCGATTGATGAGGAAAAACCAATCATTTGTTTGGATGCAGGATTTATCCAGATCATATTTTAATCCTGGAGATGTATTGCTTATGAAAATATTTATATATGTTTTAAGTTAAATATTGCATGTTCTCTGACATTTACCATCACCACCACTGGATGGCAGTGTGTCAGCTTTCTCAGGCTGCATGGCCAGTTGACAGAAGTCTTTTTTTTATTTCATTTTATCACGAATGGTTTTGAGGAATAATTAAGATTACAGTTGGTGTGCCCTATCTGAAGCCTGTACAGGATTTGCTGTATGGGGTGTGTGTGAGTGAGTAAGAAAAAGAACAACAGGTAAAAAGAGATAGGAGACTACATTGTTTTTTTAAATGTGAAAATACTGTGATTAAGTGTACCAGCATGTGTTTTCATCAGTGCCTGGTAAAATGCATATGGTCTTCCCACACACCGCCCACGCCTCTGCCAGACTCCCTGCTGTTCACATCCCGCTCTCGCCCCTGAATCTGCCTCACATACGCTGAAGGCTTTCCGTGTGTTTGCACATGTGTGTGAGAGTGTTTATGTGTGGCAGGAGTTGGGGGGGGCATAATCGCGAGTTTGTTTAAGAGAGAACAAAAGAGAGAAAGAGAGGAGTGCCATGGGAAGGTGTAAAGCTGCATTATGTAAATGATGCGAATATGTGTGTGCGTGTGCGTGTGCGTGTGTACATGCTTACGGCAGCAGGCATAAATAGGCTTCATAATCAGGACGTTTCCTAGGGAGAGTGGGGCTAATAATGGGATATAAGTACAGGTCTATCCTCCTGTTACACTACATAGTCGACAGTGGAAGACATAGAGACTTTAACTTGACCACTAAGCACGCTTACGGCTAAATTAGAAGAAGGGAGGAAGAAGTATCCCTTTAACAATCCTCTAGGGAAAACCTGTGACCCATACATTGGTCCTAAAGCTTTATCGAGATGATCCGTCTTGAAAATGAAATATAAGAAAACTATTTCTAAAATAATTGGTGAACTAATTCTTGGAATTTCCAAGAGCAAATAAAAACCATGTCCCTACAGACTGAGCTCCTGCGGCCCCATTGAGCTACTGCCGCAATACGGATTCTGTATGTATTAGGAGCATTGGTATAAGGAACAGTGGGCAGCCATTATTTATGGTGCCCGGGGAGCAGTATAGGGACGGTGCCTTGCTCAGTGGCACCTCAGGGAACCGGTGATCTTCGAGTTCCCAAGCCAAGTCTCTACACATACTGAGCCACCATTGTTACCAGAAACCGATAACCGGTGCAAACTGAACGGAAGCTGATTATCTTTCATGGTCCAGCATATTTTTGTGCAGGCTCACTGTCACAATAAATGTCATGGCTTACCATCCTCATTTTGTCAAA